>NW_017253144.1:0-564861 GCF_001278385.1 Malassezia pachydermatis
CACGCCCCGCTCTCTCTCCATAGGGATCACATTACCTGTTATTAACGGATCATGCACGTCCACTGTGTTCTCAAGGATAAACGCTACCTTCTTTCGTTTTCCTCGCAAGTAAGGAAATCGAATGGACTCAAATCGCCCATCTCTGGTTCGATTTGAGAAAAAATCGCCTGTATCTCCATTCATCCACTGGACGAGGACGGTGCTGGTCTTTGCATCTCACCCCAGTAAAATATTTTGATGGTAGGGCCGTGTATCGCGTGGTATGTTCCTCTCTCGAAGCGACAGATCCTTTTTCTTGCGCAGAGAATGCTCCATATCTTCGAAATCTTCCCGCGTCTGATATACAGCAGAGTCTGTCATATAGACACTTGTCACATCCACACAGGACATGAGCACGGCATCTAGATACCCTTCTCCTGGAACACGATGGAAATGCTGTCAACCGTTAAAGAGGCAGAGTAGTCGTTCCACATTCTTTTAAAGTACAGCGGGGCATCACCAAACCTTTTTTTTTAGTGTAGTAGGACAGCGCTTCACATCCAATCACAGGCCCATGTGTCGAGTTGACACCTATTATATAGCGAGACGGCGTACTTCGAAGAATGTCATACGCATTCAGCATGGGTCGTAACAAAGTCGTGCACTCCACGGCACCATACCCGTAATGCATTCGTACCCCGCTCTGTTTATACATGTTGTTTACAAATTCTCGCGTGCCAGGAACCAAAAATAAATTGGTGCATATACGGCGTCGCGTAGGTCTCTCTCCATGGATGAACGAGCACGACTCTCTCGCGGCCAGTCAACATGAGGCTTCTCCCTCTTCAAGTGGCTGTTGCTTCCATGCTACCGACTCCCCTACGACAAGCCATGTCGAAGATGCCATCGACTAGGATGCTCTTCATCTCGACATACTCACCCTGACGATGCAGAATCTTGGCCCCCTCGCACACGACTATGTCTTCGTCTTCGACGAAGTCGGTCATCCCCTCTTGCATTTGCCGACCCAGCCTTCCGATGGAGAGAAACGCATGTACAACGCTATGGACAGGGCCCTGTGTTCGCTTAGAACCTGTGGCTGTCATCCTCTAGAGCACTCCCATAACGACAGGTTCCAGGAATACCAACGCCTCACACTTCCTATCCCAGCGGCCCACTCCCGATCCTGTCAAGCACCCACCCCTCATATGCGGATGCTGGATCCATTATTACACGGCTCGGGCTCTCCATCGAAGTGACAAGTATATTATACCAGGGAAGAGGTTGGCCCTCGAAGACCTGGAATTGTGGCGCTATAGCTCTTCGTAGCCTGTCACAGTCTCATCGCATGCAAAGGCACAGCTAACGTGAGGCCCACCAGCTATACTTCCATAGCAGCATTCACTACGAAGTTTAGACTACATCACAATACAATCTTGATGGCGAGAGCATTACGCCGACGAGAGGGCGACCTTGAACGAGGCGCCAGTCTTCGCACGCACTTCCTCCTCCGTCGCGCCGGGCTGCAGGTCAATCAGCGTCAGACCACCCTTCTGGCGGTCCACCTTGAACACGGCCAAGTCCGTGACAATCAGATCCACACAGCGAGCTCCCGTCAGCGGGAGCGTCGTGCTCTCCACCACCTTCGGCTGGCCGTACTTGTCCACGTGCTCCGTCAGCACAATCACACGCGTCGCATCCGGGTTCGAGACGAGGTCCATCGCACCACCCATGCCCTGCACGAGCTTGCCGGGAATCATATAGTTCGCCAGGTCACCATTCGCAGCCACCTGCAGCGCACCAAGCATCGTCACGTCCAAGTGGCCACCACGCACAATACCGAACGAGTCCGAGGAGTCGAACGACGAGGCACCATCAATGAACGTAACGCCCTCCTTGCCGGCGTTGGTCAGGTTCGGGTCCACCTCCGCTTCCGTGCGGGGGTATGGACCAATACCCAGCAGGCCGTTCTCTGAGTGCAGTGTCACATTCACGCCCTTCGGCAGGAAGCTCGGGACCAGGCCAGGCATACCGATCCCCAGGTTGACGTACATGCCGTCGCTCAGCTCCTTCGCCGCACGGCCTGCAATCAGATCACGCTTCGTCGGCTTGTCTGTCGACGACTTCGTCTCGCCCTTGTCGAGCGTAAGAATTTCCAGATCCATCGGCTTCTGCGACGGGACCACCGCCGCGACAAACACACCCGGCAGGTGCACATGGTCAGGATCAATGTTGCCCACCGGCACAATTTCCTCCGCCTCGACAATCGTGTAGCGTGCCGCACGCGCCATCACGTCATTGAAGTTGCGCGCTGTACGACGGAACACCACATTGCCCGCCTCATCGGCCTTCCACGCGTGCACCCACGCCACGTCCGCATGCAGTGCATGCTCTAGCAGGTACGTACGGCCGTTAAATTCACGCGTCTCACGCGGCGGCGAGTACGCCTTGGGCACCAGCGGCTTGCCAGCGTCCTTGTCGGCCTGCGACGGCGTCTCGTACTGCGTGATCAACTCGCCCTTCTCCACGGCGGTGCCCAGCGCTGTGGGCGTGTAAAAGGCGGGAATACCCGCGGCACCAGCGCGAATCTTCTCGGCCAACGAGCCCTGCGGGACAAGCTGCATCGATACCTCACCGTTAAGGAATTGCGATGTGAACGCACGGTTACCGCCGACGAACGACGAAATCGCCTTCTTGATCTTGCGTGCCTCTGCCAGCATACCCAGCGCCTTGCCGGGCACACCCATGTTGTTCGAGATCACAGTCAGGTCCTTGACGTTCTTCATCTGCGACGCGGCTTGAATGATCGTCTCCGGGGTACCACAGAGACCAAAGCCGCCAACCATGACAGTGTCGCCAGCCTTGACATTTTTCATGGCCTCTTCCAAGGTCGTCACCTTAGTTGACGAGAAACGAACAAGCGTTGGCAACGTGCATGGAACTGTGCGAGCTACGCGCGCCCGCACCGGGGCGCGCACCGCAGCGCGAAGTGTGGAGATCAACATAGGGATCGTTGGCGGTGAGAAATCAGGTCATCGAGACATATATATGCCCAGCTATTGATTTTTCCATGGGGCGTTTGCTTACAAACCCAATGCCTCCACCCGAGAAGGCGACCACGCACGGCAAAATCACTCTCGTTTAGCCGTCCTACGCGCGTCCGTATGCTTGTTGGGGGCCTGTCTTATCGATGCAGCCCTTGTTGTTATAGACATTGTATTACTGGCTAGAGATCATCATGGAAATCCTCGTACAGACTACAGGGTAATTTCTCCTAAGCATTGCTGCCATGGGTTCAAGTCATCGGCTGAACTAGGCATCGACGCCCACAAGGTCGTCCAACTGCTCGGCATCGACATGTCAGCGTTCATAGCAGGTACCGAAGGGCCTGTAGTCGCTGCCAAGGCTAGGGCATTAGGCACAAGCGTGGTGGTAGAAGTCGGGAACGGCGTTTTCCAGCGCACTTCCGAGGCGAACGTACGAGACGCCGTATCATAGAGCTTTCGTAGGATCTCCACCTGCCGGCTGGCACTCTTCCATTGCATGGCCATTTCTTCCAGCTAGCCGATGCATTTATCCATACGCGATAACGAGTTGACTTGATCGTCTCGGCCAGGGTACGATGCAAGGCCTGCATGCACCGTCCCTGCTTGGAAGATAAAGTAGACCCCAGTGTTGGGGAAACGGCGCACTTGGTATGTCGCTTGGTACGCCTCCATATTCATAGACAACGAGTCGGCTGCATGCATGCTTGCTTCAGCTCCATTTGGTAGGGAACATAGCTCTTGGCTGTCCGCTTGCTTTAATAAGTACAATGCCTCAATGGCATGGGTATCAGGGCTCAGCGCATTGTCTAAGAAGGGCACACGGGGTCGGTGCAGAAGCAGCATACACACATAGAACCAGCCATGGAGTACCAGCAAATGCAGACGTGTGTGACACTAACAATGGTTCCATGTGGAGGCATTTGCTACCTTCGTTTCCCAATCTTTAACGCTTATGAAAACCAGTTTCCACTATAGTCCCACAGGCAGACCGGCCGCCACACACCGGTCCTTCTCAGACTTTTAGTAATCATTTCACTGTTGAAAATGGCATGGACACCTATATGAAAGGCGACCTATGCATATCCCCAGATGTTATAGCTACTAGTCCTCATGCCATCCTACGTGCCATCTATGCGGCCGCGTCCCTATGCGGACGGCTGGCGTTTCAAAGATGATAAAGAATTGGACTGGAAAAAGCGTTTTTTGCGGAGTAGGATGCCGTTCCTACCCCCTGCTAACGAATTTCAAGTGCCAGTACACACAGGTAAAGTACCAATGGTGTACGAACTTGATGAATTTTGGGCTTCAGCCAGGTGGGTATTCTTACCTACTATCCTTCGATACGCATTTATGAAGGTGACTGGCTACTCCGTCCCGCCCGTATTACTATTCTTTCTCCATGTCGTTCATACTATGGCGTTCCTCAAGAGTTATCAACTTAAAGTGCGATCGCTCATCATCAAGTACGGGTACTTGGATGGTGAGGTTCCGCGAGACACAATCAGTGAGCCAATGACGACTTTTGTTTTTGAAAACCTTATCTCGGCAATCCTTGTTCGCCCTCTGTTCTTTTTCCTTCTGGCTTACCGGCAACATGAGTTGCCCTCGCTTTCGCTCTGGTTACCCTTGCAGCTATTTTGCTTTACGATGATCGTGGACTTTATCTATTACTGGGGTCATAGGGCTACACACGAGGTGGACGCCTTGTGGACACTGCACAAGACACATCACACAACGAAACACCCGAACCCTTTCTTGGCAGGCTTTTCAGAAGAAGTGCAAGCCGTGTTTGACGCCCTAGGTACTCCCGTGCTTACTTACATGGTGTACCCTATTTCTTTTGACGCATTGTATATTTGGTCTTTGTACTTTATCTCCATCGAGGTCATGGGGCACTCAGGCCTGCGCGTCTACTACCCTGGTGTTCTTACATCGTTCCTTCTACGACCTTTCAATCTGAACATCGTTGTGGAGGACCATGATTTGCATCACCGCTACGGATGGGGTAAAAGTTACAACTACGGCAAACAGTCGGTCTTTTGGGATCAGTTGTTTGGCACCCGTGGTGAAAGACTCGAGTTGCGTGATGACAATGTCGACTGGCATACACGCGTCGACGTGGGATGGACCAAAGAGTAGGTCCTGCTGTTTATTGCTATGAAATCGGATCTACTCTACAAACAAAGACTTTACTAAGGGAAACATGATGAAATGATGATTGGTATATAGTCGTACGAGATGCCCTGTGATTTATATTGTTTTGACGTAGCGTACAAAAAAGAGGCCTAGACAAGACGCAGTCATGACCGATCCCATAAAGATTTGCGCATGCAGAAAGTTCGGTGGCTCAACGACCAGAAGAGCGCCAGCGACAGGGGGTCCAAGCAGAACACCTACTGAAGACACCATACTGGCCATCCCCAAACGTACACTCACATCAGCTGGGTTGTCTGTAAGATCCGACACAATCTTCGGCATGGAAGAGAGAACATTACTGGTGAAGAATCCGTACAACACAATAATCGCCACATAGCTGCCTTGACCATCGGATGCAATCCAGCAGTACACAAGAACAGCGCCAATCAACGTTCGTGGGAGATACCAGTGCATCACACCAAATTGCTGTGATAGCATGGCATTGAGCAAGCGCCCAACCGCCGCACCTGATTTAAGGAAGGATGTGGCAAAGGGGTAAATAGAGGGGCTGTAGTGACGGTGCTTTCCATACAGCGGAAAGTAGAAATTGGGTGCTTGCACGCCGGCCATACATAGAAAGTAGGAAAAGAGGAAAAAAGCATACGGAAGATCCGTCCACGCTTGAGAGGACCAAAGGCGTCGCGCTGGAACCCTCTCCTGCCGCGGCGTGGAAAGAACAAGGGCTACCAAGAGACAGCCCATCATAAGAAATCCAATGATGCGTACCGCCCATGGGTACCCAATGCTGGGCTCCATCGTATTGAACATGATAGGAAAGATAATGCTCCCGATGGTACTCCCTAGTGACGCTAGTGTCAGCACCCCACCCCGATGCATGGTAAAGTATTCGGAGACGCAAGAGATGCTGGGGAGGTATAAGAGACCAGCTCCTAGGCCCAAGCAGACTCCATGCGCAAAGAATACATGAACGTATGATGTGCTCAAACTATCCATCATGATACCCAAGACCGTGAGAATGGAGCCCACCGTACACATCCACTGCATATGGCCTTGATCGACCCAGGGAGAGGTGACAACGCCCACAAGCACTGCAAGGAAATACTGGACAGAGCCGATGACAGCAATGGCCGAGGCCGAGTATGTCGGTAGCATCGTATCATGAAAGTACACAAGAAATGTGCCATAACACCCTACAATGCCCCATGAAGAGAACAGGAATAAAAAGTCACTGGTAAGCTGTGAAAAAGCCACAACCACAGTGCGAATCGGGTATGATTGGTCTTGTGCCGCATCGACCACAGAGAGAGACGTGGGATTCGCAAATGGCTCATCTGTATATTCCTGCTCCGCCGCAACAGATCGCGGTGTAAGGGTGTCTGAGTCATCTTGCGAGTGACCTCGATAGCGAAACAAGCCCATACGCCACAATCGCAGCCTCCGGACGTTGGACTTCGCAGACGCAGGTACGTTGCTCTCCATCGAGGCGCCTCCGCAACCGTGCCAACAGGTGGAGGGCCGATAAGCAACCACACAATCGATGCAGTCCACGCGCACCATTTCTCTACGCAGGACAAGACCCCTATGTACGCTTACAGCAGCGGCTCCAAGTTAAATTCGAGGGCCGAGCATGGGAACGCGATATCAAAGTGTTGCAACACATCTGGGTGCAATACACCAAGCGTACCGATATGCATATCGCCTTTCAGGGCCACCTCCAAGTCCTTTAGCGAGTCCAGGCCGGCTCCGGCAGCCGGTGTAGGCAGACGCACAAAGATGTGGGCCGCACGGCCCGGGAAATACGTCGCATCTTCAGCCTCACGGAGGTAGTAGCCACGGTCGGTCTTGGTATCATCTCGCGCAATGCGGGGAATGTCCAACATCATCATTAGCTTGTCCAAAAGACCATGGATGACCTCGAAGCCAGCCGCCTTGTTGCAGTACAGCGCAGCAACGTGGCGCTCGTTGCGTGACATGCGCTGCTTTTCCGACGCATCCTTAAAGGCGACATCAGATACTTCGAACAGTTGAATAGGGAGAGAATGCTTTTTGTTCTCTCGCAGTGTCTTCAAGAGACCTGGCAGCAACGACGTACGCACAATCTGGTACTCGAGCGTCTTGGGGTTCTCCAGGACAATGGCCTTCGTACCATCGTCCTTGCGGTTCATCCATGCAAAGTTCTCGTCGTGCGAGCACAGGATCAACGGCAGCACTTCCAGCCAGCCGGCATACGCACATTCATGGCGGATAATGTCCGAGAGTTTGTTGATGGGCAACGGACCGCCTACCGTGTTCGTACCGGGGAAGGTCTTCGGCAAGTTGTCAAAGCCATGCGCTACCGCCACATCCTCCATCAAGTCGCACTCGTGCAGGATATCAGGGCGCGTCACAGGCACACGCACATCCACCACGTCCTCGTCCGCCGAAGGCGACGCATCATGGCCCATCAACGTCAACAGCTGCGAGATTTCCTTCGCCGAGTGTTGCAGACCCGTGCAGCGGTTCACATAAGAGACATGCACCGATGTAGTACGAGGGTCAAGGTTCGGTGTCACAACTTCCTGTCCGTCCGGGTATACGACGCGAATCGGCTCGACGGTGAATGGCTCAGCACAGTACTGCGAGAACATCGTCACAATAATATTCAGCACAATATCCAGCTTCGTCCTGTCAACAGCCGTCACATCAATGAACACGTCCTTGGTATTCAGCGTGATCTTCGAGTGGTTCGAGTTAATGATCGGCGGCATCGACAGGACGCGACGCTGCTGATCGTAGATCACAGGGTACACGGAGCTCTCACGAATAATGTGCAAGTACCGGCTTAGGTGCTTGTCATTTTCGTACAGCTCCATGAGGCCAGAGGCCGTGTACTCTTCCGTACGGTTCAGCGGCGCAAACTTGATGTCATTGGGCGGCAACGCCTCGTACGTGAACGGCGGCTCCAACGTCGCAAGGTCGTGCGTGCCAATGGCAACGAGCGTACGCTGACGAGCGAGATTCTGATGCAGCTTGTCCTG
This sequence comes from Malassezia pachydermatis, assembly GCF_001278385.1. Lineage (NCBI taxonomy): Eukaryota > Fungi > Basidiomycota > Malasseziomycetes > Malasseziales > Malasseziaceae > Malassezia > Malassezia pachydermatis. The sequence continues at coordinate 8,201 of NW_017253144.1, forward strand.
CAGGTCAATAAAGTTGTCGTAGTTTTCCTGTGTAAACGTGACGTTGCGTAGCACAGCGCCAGCAAAGAACGGGCGGATCTTCGACGTGTCAGGGGCAATGGTAAGCGTAAGCATCTCCTTCGGCGTCGTAAGCTTGTACACAGGCGGCTTATCAAGGCCTAGGAATACACGCAGAGCACGCAGGATACCCTCAAAGCAGAGAAGATCGTATCGGTTGGCAGGGATATCAATCTTGAGCGAAGGACGCTCATCAGTGCCAGCTACCTGCTCTGTCGTATCATCGTCCAATTCAATACCAAACTGGAAGCAGAGCTCGTCAAACTCCTGCGTTGTATAGTCCTTGCCGAGTCCTTCGAAAAGCAGGGCCTTGTCTACACTGACCGTCGGCATGGGTGACGTGGGTAGGGAGCGAGGCCGGCCGTGGGCCTCGCGAAGAAGCAGTGTGCCCTCCCCTCGCACCTGCCCACGTGGCCCCGGCCGAAAGGAAGCTCCCTGGCTACCTGGCTGGCCAACTATCCTGCCAAGCTCTCTCACATTCCAAGTAGGGGGATCGGGATGGTGGCATCTACAATACTATAGCTAGGTTACGTCAACGAGTACTTGGGACCACCGCCGCCTTCAGGCACCGTCCACGTAATGGTCTGGTCAGGACACTTGATAGAGCAGGTCTTGCAGTGAATGCAGTTCTGGCTGTTGATCACCAGCTTCTTGCCACAGGCATCCTCCTCGCCATTCGCGTCCTCCTTCGGCACGTACTCGTACACAGCCGCAGGGCATACACGGCCCAAAGGACCATCGAACGTGCCCACATTGCGTTCCACGTGCGTCTTGTAGTCCAAGTCCTTCACAACCAAGTGCACAGGCTGGTCCTCAGCGTGATTCGTGCCCGTACGAGACACCGAGGTAAGGATATCAAACGAAAGCTTGCCGTCGGGCTTGGGGTACGAAATGGGCTGGCACAGCGAAGCAGGCTTCGTAAACGCATGGTCCTCCTTCGGGTGGTGCAGCGTCCAGGGCACACGGCCCTTCAAAATCATCGTCTCCAGACCCGAGTACAGCAGACCGCCCCAGAAGCCCAACGGGCCATGGAAACTCGGGCGGATATTCCGCACCTCGTGCAGCTCCTTCATCACCCAGCTCTCATCCAGCTTCGTCTTGTACGCCTCAATGTCAATAGGCGCATACGGGTCCTCCTCGCTGCGCTTCGCCAGGGCATCCATAGCCGCCTCTGCAGCCAGCATACCACTCTTCATTGCATTGTGCGTACCCTTGATCTTGGGAACGTTCAGGAAACCAGCCGAGCAGCCAATCAACGCACCACCAGGGAAGTGCACCTTGGGAATCGACTGGTAACCACCCTCGTTCAGCGCACGAGCACCGTAGGCAAGGCATTCACCACCTTCCAGCACCTTCGCAAAGAATGGATGGTGCTTCATACGCTGGAACTCTTGGTAAGGGCTCAGGTACGGGTTTTCATAGTCCAGGCCCACAACGAGACCAAGCGTCACAAGGTTGTCCTCCATGTGGTACATGAATGTACCGCCGTACACATCGGTCGACAGCGGGAAGCCCATGGTGTGCGAGACCAAACCAGCGTTGTGGTTCTCAGGCTTCACGCGCCACACCTCCTTAATACCAATACCATAAGTCTGCGGATCGGCATCCACAGCCTCCCGCAGCTTCAGCTCTTTGATCGCCTGCAGAGAGAGCGAGCCATGGGCACCCTCAGCAAACAGCGTGATCGGAGCGCGGAACTCCATACCAGGCTCGTAGTTGTCCTTCGGCTTGCGGTCTTTGTTAAGACCAATCTCGTTCGTCACAACACCCTTCACACCACGCTTAGTGCCGTCAGCTGCCTCGTCCCAAATCAGCTTGGCGCCCGCAAAGCCGGGGTAAATCTCCACACCAGCTTCTTCCGCCTGCTCTGCAAGCCATGCAGTCACACGCGACAGCGACACGATGTAGTTGCCCTTGTTGTTCATCTGCGGAGGGTGCGGCATAGGCACAGAACCCTTCTCGGTCAAGAACACCATGTCGTCCTCCAAGGCAGGTTGGTTCAGCGGCGCGCCCTTCTCCTTCCAGTCTGGAATAAGCTCATCTAGCGCTGTAGGCTGGATCACAGCACCAGACAAAATATGGTTGCCTACCTCAGCACCCTTTTCAAGAATAACGACGCGAATCTCTTCACCCTTGGCTCCAGCCAGTTGCTTGATCTTGATCGCTGCACTCAAACCAGCCGGACCACCACCAACAATGAGCACATCGACCTCGTCCACCACGGTGTCATCTTCCTTCATTTCCTCTGCTTCCTCACAAAGAACACGACCGGCATGGAAGCTGCGAACGCGAGTCACCGGAGGAAGAGTCGGCTTGTACATAGCAGGGCGGCAGAACCCGCGCGCAGAAATATGAGGCAATTGAGACACACTGCTACGCATCACGCGGCCCATAGCTGGGACCCGCGAAACGCGAGTAACATGCTTTACCAACATCATGGTTACAACGGATCGACCGCTCTACCCATCATACCTCGGCTTAGCGGGTCGGCTGGACAAATCTCGAGCTTGTAGCAACCCAATCACCGTAAAGTATTTCATCAGCCAGGCCAAGCTTATATAAGCGAGCCGGAACATCGAGCCGGCTACTGCGAAAGTCCAGACCTTTTTCTATTCGAGCGAAGCAACGCCCTGACTAATCCAGAAAAGAAGAGCAACACCTCTCTTCGTCAAAAAAGGGTACAGCAGTATACGTCTTTTAATCCCACTGACAAAATTGCACATAATCCCATCCAAAAGAAAAATAAGCAGAAAAGTATCTTTCAAGACCGTTTCGCCTAAACGCCTATAATCATAAGGGTATAACAACTCCTGCCTAACCCGTCCATAACAATATATAATCCCAAACGTAAAAGATTGCCGAAGAGTTTGCTTCGTAACAACAGCACTTGCATCGTGTCAACAGTCATCAAGATGTTATATATAGATCACAATGAAGTAGTAAAGATCGTAAATCAGCTTTTCGCTGAATCTTGCAACAAAACAAAAAAGGAACTAAGCGCCGAAGAATCGAGTGAAGTCAGAACCAGGACGTTCACCTCTTAAGCACATAGAGCATAGAAGTCAAAAAGAAAGGTAATATTTTTGCGTGGGCAACCATTTAGTTCAGGAAGCTCCACGAGATTGGGAACTCGCCCATGTCAAGGTCACCGTCGTTCAGATCCGAGAATAGACCCTTGCTGAGGTCGAGCGAGCCAAAGTCACACGAGGGGCACGAGTCAGCCACAACAGCGTGCAGGACCTTGTTGTTCTTGTTGTTCACAATGCGAACGAGACGACCACAGTGGCTGCTGCGATCGTCGGTGCTACCGTACTGCTCAACGTTAAGGGCGACAATGTGGTCAGCGTTAGTGCTCCACCAGCCACAGTTGCCCTCGCTCATGCCAGCCGAGTACCAGGTGGCCTTACCACCAGTGAACACGTTGCGGGAGTCCACCTTAGCAGCAGGGGCAGCCGACACGCCAGCAACCAGGGCAACAACAGAAAGAACAGCGGCACGAGTGAACTGCATATGGACAAGCTTGAAGGGTATGAAAAGATGAATGATATCGACGTATCTAACACAGTGTTTATATATGTTTCAGATAGATTTTTTTTTCAACAAAACACCGGAAGAACACCATGGTGAGTCCCCCAGTTACAGCGCGAATTCGTTGGCGAGTACCCCAAATGTGTTTGATCGATTTTGAGATAGACCCTGTACTACCCCGTTTTCGTGCTTTAGTCATAGAGATTAACACCCTTTGTTTACATTAAGTCTCTCATTTCCTAGATCGCTTCCTCATCCGAACGCTTTGGTCCAATAAAATTTTAAATTCGAACACAATGGACAGGAATCAATTACGTGTCATAGAGTCATTACCGCAGTCCTATTGAACCTCTCCCTTGTAATTTTTTGTCAGCAAATTCGGGGGTACCGAAACCATGCTTCTTCACGTGTACTCTTTGACCCTTGAACGTACGTGGAGGCGATAGCGTGCTAGTAGTGACGCTTTGTTACGTGAGCGACAATGGCTACAGGTAACGCGACGCCGATTCTGGCGAAGCTACAGCAGGTTCAAACGGGTATGTTAAGCTTTCTTGTCTATTTCTCACATTCTTTAGACTTTGAACTTGCTGTAGACTCACATCAGCAGTTGTTATCGCAACTCTCAGAGAACCAGCAAGTACAAAAGGTAATTACACGGTCCCGATGACCTCGCTTACTCTCAGGAATTTTCGAACCTTGCGCCCGATGCCCGCATTTACAAGCGAACAGGCCCTGTGTTATTGCCCCAGGACTCTGTAGAGGCAAAGAGCAATGTTGAGAAGCGCATTGAGTATATTCGAACTGAACTGTATGTACCGGTTCGTGGGTCTCATTCTTTAGCCAGCGTGTGGAGAAGCGATTGGAGGAGTTGGGCTCGAAGCGCGATGCGATTCAGAATGAAGTACGTGAGTCGTCAGCCTAACATATCTCAGCTAGTAACATCGCGCCAACAATAATCAAAATCATGATACCCTTTTGTCTACGTACTAATGTTACATGGTATGCTTGGCTATAATCTGTTCGATCTCTGCGCGGATCTCATTTTGGCTTTGCTTTAAAGAGAGAACATCATCTAAGTTTCGTGCCTTTTTCGCAGCCTCTAGATAGGATGATAGTAATGCCTCTTGCTCAGACAAGACATTGATTTGCTGCTGTGCTTCCAACGGCAAGTTTGTCGCCGAGGTCGATGGTGAAGATTTGCTTTTCTCCTTACGGGCCACAGGTAAGCTTTGTAAAGGAAACATCTGAAGGATTGTTAGTGAGAGAATACATACATTTCTTTGTAGATATATCGTGGCTCGTGAAAAGATGGCTTGTTGTAAGCGCTTTTGCGTGGGGGAAACCAAGCCATGCACAGTGGGGGGCAACCTTTCGATTTTCCGAGCCAGTTGATCGAATTGGGAAAAGCGAGCTAGCAGGTCCTTCCTTGCTTGAATAGCATCTGCTTGAAGTGCACAATTGTCGCGAAGCGTAGAAGCCAACGCAATGTCCATGTCGTTTTTTCTGTTGTTAGCTTAGATTAGATGCTTACTTGAGCCCAAGGAGCATTTCGTGGAAATTAGGGAGTGCCTCGTCAATTTCTTGCTGAAGATGTCTCAGAGCCTGGAAATGTCAGTATCATGGGAGGCACATACGTCGTAGTCTGAGATCAACGCCATGGGCTCGCGCGACTGGATCGGGAACTGGATGCGATGGACAGTTACCTTGCAGTCTCGACAAAAGCGTATGGCATAGAGTTCGGCAGCTTCAAATGCCTTCCATTGTGACGGCTTAGACTGAGCTGGTGGGCGCTGTGGTAGATCGTGCAAAAGTGAGTTGGAAGGACTAGGAAACATAAGCGAGCTGCATGGCTCCTGCGTTAGTAATGAAGAGGTAGAACGGTCATCTTGCTCGTGAAGAAAGTGAGGCAGCTGAGGCGATGAACATACTGTCCGTCCGCAGAGCCGACAATGGTGTCGTCGAATAGCTAAGGAGAATGGGACAGAGCATATTGCACAGTTAGGGCTCAGAGCGTCTTCCTGCCATTTGACAACATCCTGCTCCGCGTGCCTTCGATACATGTCCAGCCGATGCTTCTGCATTTCGTGCTTGGTGTGAAACATATCCAGAACTTGTTCACCCCCACGACGCAAAAACCCTCTTGGATCAGAGAGGAAGCTGGTCTTGATCTCCATCGGAGGCTCGAAAGCTGGTGAGTAGATTTTCAGGAGTTTGCCGAGCCGACGTTCCATACGCTGGTCATCCAGTTCCACAGAGCCAGTCGATTTCGCCCGCAATTTCTGAAACTCTTCTGTGCGTTTCCGTATGACGCCCTTGGGTTGGAATCCATTGCGATAAGGCATACGATCAGCACGAGGTTGGATGGGAAGAGATTCACGTGGCGAATGTCCCTCTGCTCGAAGCGCCGCATTGCCCGCAAAAGAGTAGGGATGTACAGTGGAAGGCCCTGGAGAGAGACGATGTCCTGAAGGAGAAGAAGGCTTTTCTTGTACACCTTTCAATGCTGTAGCTTTGCCGCCAGAAGATGACAAGAGCGGTCGTAAAGGCGGAGGGCTGACAGGTGCAGAGGAGGTGCCGCGCGGTTCCACAAAGGTCGGTGACGCACTACGATTAGACCCAGTGGATGCTGTCTCTAGGCTCACAAGATAAGGAGCCTTGTTGTTCATGCCGCTTGCTGATCGGGAACGTGAGCCGTTCATGTGGACGTTAGGCGAAGGACTCGAGGTCAATGACCTTGCGCCACCAATCGAATGGAGCGGCGTGGATGTGGTCCGAGCCTTGCCCTTATTCCGCTGGTAAGGTACATAGGCAAGATTCATAGGCGGCCCATCAGAGCTTCCGTTGCGTCCAGGGGAAGGCAGCGCCATTGCGCGGCGAACGCGCCGGAGAGTGTAAGTGGACGTAGAGAAGTGGAGGCAAGCACTGCGCGGGCGACGGGCTTGCGAGTCCAAAAAATGTACATTCTAACATACTAATACAGCAATATATAACAAGTTGATACATAGTCGTGTATAGAAATGCGACCCCATTTCTCAAGTATACTGATGTTTTTTTTCACAGCCGTCGTAAAGCCAAGATTTGAATTTCCAATTCACAGTCAGCCAAGGGGCAGGTGGCTGAGTCGCCCATACGTGACCGCAGGACATCCCATAGCGAATCAAGAATGAACTCCACAGCGCCTTTGTTCAGCTTACCCCGTTCACGGAGAACCGTGCGGAAATGGGCTTCGTATAAGTTTTTAAACATTGCAATAATGTGTTCATAATATGCATCCTGGGACAATTTGCCAGACTGAACCGCCACCCATGCAGGCTGTGGTAATCGCAGCATATCTGGCTCGCTCGTCAAGGTGATGGTCTCACCCGTTTCTGTTACATACTCTTTTGTCTTGTTGCATCCAATACCACAGCTCCACTCTACCGACCATACATCGCTGAATTTCTCAAGCACACGTAAGGTTTGCGCAGGTGTACGTGGATGAATGGGAAGAGATAACATGAGTCGTGCCACATCCACTTTCATCATTCCGCAAGAGACCAATCGTTGCAAGCATGGCATAATCATATTGGACATAGCAAGCCAAATATCTTTGTCATTGGTACTGGGTGGCACTGGTGGCGTGGTCGTGGATTGGGCATCTTGCTCAGAAATAGAGGCCGTCGAAAAACGCTTCGACTGTTCTGCAAAAAGCAGTGACCCACTCTTACTCCTGGACGGTGTCGACGTAGAAAGATTATCGGTTTCTGTAGGCGCAGGCGAACCAGATTCGGAACGAGCAATGAAAGCCATGATGAAAATGCCGCCGCGCCGGAATTCACGCGCACGAGCATTCAGGCACATGGTTAACTCAGCATGGGCCACGGACGGCAACGATACATTGGTGTTCGGAGTATGGATCCAGTGAAGGTCCATGAGATTGAAGCCCAAGTGCAAGGAGTCAGGTGGCACCACGCGCGAGCCAAAGGGGCGAGCGGAAAAGGTGGAATAAATCACATTTTGCAGGGACGGAACGAACGAAGACTGCCATAACGGGTTCAAATACGAATCGGGATGCGACTCTAAAGCGAATCGGAAGGGCTTGAAGTCATGGTTCGTATCATCCTCATGAATAACGACAAAATTCACAAGGTCTGCTGTCTCGCGGGCAAAGCCAGCCATGGACGCTCGATAAGCCATGGCAGAAGAAGAATTGGGCGATGACGCAATACGTGCCATGATCCGATCCATAAAAGTTTCAATAATCGATCGGACAAGACTCATAGCGCGAGAGCTCATACAGCCATACTCCGCTATAAGCACTGTTCGGTGCTCGTCCAAAGAGATTGTATTTAGCAAAGCAGGTAGTACCGTATTCAACTTGGCTCGAATGCCAGGCCCAAAGTGGCTATTATTTCCACTAGAGGATATGTCCGAGAACATGGAAATACTTCCAGAAGAGTCCGTATGATTGGGTGCCGGACGATCATTGGGATGGCGCTGCGTATCCGGAACAGAATGCCTAGTTCCCTGCTCTTCAGTAGGTATTGAATGGCTGGTGTATGTGAGTGTAGATGTCGACCCCGATGTTGGGGATCGACGTAACCTCAGCGATGGGCTTTGATCACGATCTGCTAGGGCATTTTCTATTCCCAGTTCAGAAAGTTCGGGCCAGGTAGAGGAGGGCGCTCGGCTTGAACTGGACCAGGTACTGATTTGTGTGTCGCTGTCGTTCACATGACTAGACTTTTCGGGAGGGCTCGTACCAGGCGTTAGGTGACTTGATAAGCGCTGCCGTAACGTTTCCGTAGAATCCATAAAGCCGTACGCAATTGGTAGGTTGTCCTGTGTGTAGTAATTCCAAGGCGCATTAAGCATGTCGTTGGTGTGCAATTGGGTTGCATCCTGAGAGCCATTCTTATGCGATACATATCGTTGAAAGCCTAGCATTGATGCATCATCCTCATTACCGCTAGCACGAAATGTTTTTACAGTAGGTGTCGGAGTACTCAGAATTGGAGAAGGAGATTGGGCTTCTGTTGTTTGACCTTGGACCGACACAGTCGAGGATTGTATGCCACAATCTGTTTTTAATGAATGTACAGGCGCCCTACCATCGTCTAATAAAGACAAGGTCTGGAGCCCCAAGGACGAACCATTCGATGAAGATGAATGTTCATCTTCATTTGAGTTGGACGAGTTAGCCGTGGTGGAATCTGCCATCCTTCTCCGCAATAAAGCCTAATACGTAGACCAGGAGAAGGGGCGAGAGGGAATAAACCACACTAACTCAAGCGAGGTGGTATACGAAGAAGAGGTGTAACACAAAGGATCAGTTATGGTTATAGATAGTAAGCAGAAGTATGTCTTTCTGCCGCTTCGCCGTCACTAGATCCAAGTTACAGAATGTAAGTAGCGAGCTTTAAGCTATATAAGGCGACCCGTGTCGAGGAGTCAGGGAGCAAATCGGCTCGGTGGGTATCACGTGACACGTTGTCAACCCTGTGCTAAGGCACGCCAAGCGTTTAGGATATGAAGAGCTTTCGACAGGAAGCATATGGAAATTGCTGGCCTGTACGTGGACAGACAATAATTTCCCTATCAAGACTTCGTGAACGTAGTATGGATAGGGCCTGGGTGAGTTGAAAAGTGTACGTACTTCAGTAGAGTATACCATACCATTGGGAAGGCACATCGGAGGATTTTTGTCATCCATGGGCTTCCCTGTTACCCGGCATATTAATGTAGATTGTGTAGGGTGGTTATGGGATACATGTGAGGTTAGGACACCCAAGTTGTCCTTTTGACAAGCCGGACAGTCAGGGTTCATTTCACCCCTGTGTAACAGGATACTGGAAAACAAATGAGAGTTGACGGAGCTCTCCATATCAGCACTGCTGTTGTCTTCTTCCATAGGACAATGCAATGCTTCAGCTGACATAGAGACGGTGTGCAGACTCGATAGGCCTGCACTGAGAGCCATGTACAATAGAGGTATAGTAGGAATATTGTGCAATGCCAGACTCGTAGTCCGGAATTGGCGACGTAATGCCTCCCATCGGTCAAAGCTAAGAAGATCCTAGGTGTAAGAAATACAATGATTGCATACCTGGTAACATGGCCGTCGTGGGCCACAGGCAAGAAGGCCCATGGCACGAAGCAGCGTCGAAGAGCCACTAGGGCTAGTCGATGCTGGAAGATGGGCTGCAAGGTACTTTCGAGCATATTGAATTGCCTGGATACGAGACGAAGGGGTTCCCGCCTGAATATATTCAATAAACTCCTGGATTCGAAGCTCCTGCTCCAGCGTGGAGCCCATTTTGCGCAATGCAGCTCTGTTTTCCGCGCACCATGCTAGAGCCAATGCACACGAAGGTTTCTGGCCCTTTGCCTCATCACCCAAAAGAGACATTTCGATTTGATGGATCTGTTCAAAAGCAGGCAGGTCTACCAGAGACTGAGAAATAGTAAGCAACGTGTCCCTTACCACGTACCTCAATATGCTGGCGCTGTGCGAGTGCTTTTGCCGTATGCATATACCCTTGCCGTAGCATGTGATCGACAAGAAGTCGATCTAATCGTGTATCACACCAGTGGGAGAAATCAGAGGAAGCAGGGTCCATATGGTACAAGGCCTGCATATGCTGTAAACGCGCTTGCAACGCTTCAAAGAGAAGAGCATCATTCTTTTTTGCATCTTCAAGCTTGGAACGTAATGACGACAGTTTTTGTACTGCCCCCCGGAGCGTACGCATTCGTTCCTCCGTGGTAGCTGACGACAAGACATGAGAGAGAGTTTGCTTTGCATGCTCCAAATCACGATCAGATAACCGCTGCTGATGCTTGAGACTAGTACGCAGTTCATCCAGAGGACGTAGGAGGAGGGATTGCTCTGCCCTCAGCACGTCCTCTGGATCTGGCGGCATGGAGGTTGGCATGGGCTCCGCTAGTCAACCAACGGAGCACGGTCGTTTGTGGAGGAGACATCGGCCTGCCTGCAACGTCCACCAGGTCTCCACTTTTTACATAAGAAAGATTTGCAGCTGTTGAAACATGCATTACTAGAAATGAGAGGAAGGGGCTATAGAACACGATAGGGCAAACATGACTGCGTACGAAATCCGGGGGAGTCGTTACATACTGACATGCTGTTCATCATATCAAGCAATAAAGAAATTTTTATACGTTGAAAAGCAGGCCAGCGGGATCCATATCCATAGTTGAGTATAGAGAGGTCCATGTGCAACCTGCCTACGATGCAAGGCCGTTACGACAGACGCTCCGATACGAGATCCTTTTAGGCGAACATCTTGCGAGCCTGCTCCGCCGCAGCGACCATGGCCTTAAGCTGAGCCTCACACTCTTCCCACGTACGGGTCTTGAGACCACAGTCGGGGTTGACCCACAGCAGCTTCGGGTCGATGAACTCGCTCATCTCCTTGATGCGCTGAGTCATCTCCTCGACCGACGGCACACGCGGCGAGTGAATGTCGAACACACCCGGACCAATCTCGTTCGGGTACTTGGTCGACTGGAAGATCTTCAGCAGCTTAGCGTCGCTCTTCGAGTTCTCAATCGAGATCATGTCGGCATCAAGAGCAATGACCGAGTCCATGATATCGTTGAAGTCCGAGTAGCAGAAGTGGCTGGCCGTGTTCATGGCATCCGAGGCACCGCCCACCGAGAGACGGAACGAGTCAACAGCCCACTTGAGGTAGTTGTCCCACTCCGAGCGACGCAGAGGCAGACCCTCACGGATAGCCGGCTCGTCGACCTGAACAGCCTTGATACCGGCCTTCTCAAGGTCAATCACCTCATCACGCAGAGCCAGGGCAATCTGGAACGACTGCACATCCTTGCCAATGTCCACACGCGGGAACGACCAGTTGAGAATGGTAACCGGACCAGTAAGCATACCCTTCATGACCTTGCTGGTCAGGCTCTGAGCGTACGACGACCAGCGGACGGTCATCGGGTGAGGACGCGACACGTCCGAAACCACAATCGGCGGGCGCACGTAACGCGAACCGAAGCTCTGCACCCAGGCGTTCTGAGTGAACACAAAGCCGTCGAGCTGCTCACCGAAGTACTGAACCATATCGTTACGCTCCGGCTCACCGTGCACCAGCACGTCAAGGCCAAGAGCCTCCTGCTTCTCAACGACCATCTTGATCTCGTTCTCCAGGAACTTCTCGTACTCCTCCTTCGAGATGTCACCCTTTGTGAAGCGGGCACGGTATTGACGGATCTCCTTGGTCTGAGGGAACGAACCAATGGTGGTCGTCGGGAACGGCGGCAGCTTCAGGAACTGGCGCTGCACCTCACGACGCTGGGAGAACGGCGACTTACGGTTGAAGGCCTCCGGCTTGATGTTGGCGAGACGCTCACGAACAGCCGGGTCCGAGTTCTTCTCAAAGTCGCGACGAGCAGCAATGCTCTTAGCGTTCTCGGCAAGCTTGTCCGCAGCACCGCCCTGAAGAGCCTGCGACAGAGTGGCAACCTCACCACACTTCTCAGTAGCGAACGAGAACCAGTCGAGCACCTCAGGCTTGAGCTTCTTCTCGTTGGCCACCGTGATCGGGGTGTGGAGCAGCGACGAAGATGAGGCCACGTGCACACGGTCAGCACCGAGCTTCTCCACAGCCTTCTGAGCGAGCTTCAGCGCAGCGGCCAGGTCGGTCTTCCAAATGTTACGGCCCGACACAAGACCAAGCGAGAGACCAATCTTGGTCGAGGCAACGGCGTCAAGAACGCGGTCAAGCTGCTCAGGAGCACGGTCCAGGTCAATGTGAAGACCGGCGATAGGGAGCTCCTTCACAAAGTCAATGTTGTCCTCCAGGCGACCGAAGTAGGTGGTCAGGAGAATGTCAGCCTTCGGCACGCTCTTAGCGAAAAGCTCGTAGGTCTGCTTGAACTCGGCAGCGAGATCCTTGGCAGCATCAGTGACGAGGATCGGCTCATCCACCTGGATCCACGAAGCACCAGCGCCCACCAGCTTCTGGAAGAGCTCCACGTAGACCTCAACCAGCTTCGGCAGAAGAGTGTAGCGGTTGAAGTTCGGGTCCTGCACATCCTTGGCAAGCTTACCAAGCCAAAGAAGAGTGATCGGACCAACAACGACCGGGCGAGCGTTGTAGCCAGCCTCCTTAGCCTCAACAAAGTCGTCAATCGGCTTGGTGTTGTTCAGCTTAAAGGTCGACTTCTCCGAGAACTCGGGCACGAGGTAGTGGTAGTTCGAGTCGAACCACTTCTTCATCTCAGTAGCCGGCAGGTCAACACCACCCTTTTGGTGACCACGGGCCATAGCGAAGTAGGTGTCAAGGCCCGAGAGACCCGACTTGGCGTACGCCTCCGGGATGATGCCAAAAGTGTTCGACGCATCAAGCACGTGGTCGTAGAGCGAGAAGGTACCAGTAGGAATGAAGTCCACACCCTGCGACTTGATGGTCTCGTAGGTGTTAAGACGCTGCTCCTTGGCGACCTTCAGGAGCTCCTCCGCAGAGATCTTGTCGCTCCAGTAGGCCTCCAGAGCTTTCTTGACCTCACGCTGAGGGCCAATGCGAGGGAAACCAAGAACGGAAGAAGTAGCCATATTTGTATGTATAAAACGGGTAGTGACGAAACGTAAAATCACTGCCCGAGAAGGGATCCGTATGGTAAGGAAGACAGATGCGAGGCCTCGAACGGGAGCATCTTCATCTTACCATCCACGTGCACACATGCCGTGATTTTGAACATGCCAGCACATTCGAAGCTGAGTCTGTTCTCGATCGTCCAATAAAATTGCGAGATCGTGCCCGCTCGCCCGACACCTCACACGAGTAAGAGTGAGAGGCTCAAAGAAAATGGAGTCATACGCACATGGGTCTGCCTTTTTTCCAGCGGAATGCACGGTTCTGCATCTAGCACGCAACAAGGAGGCAGGACACACGGTAGCATTAAAGGATGGCGCTTCACGTGGGACAGACCATGTAATGGCGCACTGGCTCGAACTAGACTGAGATAGACATGTAGGAGAGATGGGCAGGGCAGGGCAGCGTGCTAATAGGACGCTGGGCCGAAATGCAACCCTACCACGAGGACGGGAGATGGCCTATGGACATGCAAAAGGCATCTACAGTGCCTGCATACAGCAGCATTAAGACAGCATGTAGTACGTTATCGAAAAGTAGCCGACAAGTCTCTGACCCTTGCTCTATGCCAAAGCATACTTGCGCAAGCGAGAGTGTAGGGGAAAGACTTCCTTGGCATTTCTACTAAGGTCCTCGAGGAGCCCCTCGGAAGCTTGGTAACCGTCATGGCCCTTGGCATGCCACTCCACACGCTGGCTTCTACGGCAGCCTGTCAGGCTTGACAAAAGAGATGCCCTACCGCAGAGAGATTCACCGTTCGGCACATGACAAAGAGGCGCACAATAACATAGTAACAACAAAATATTGCAAACAAAGGTGGTGCTACGAGAGTATCGACCAGCAGCAACAACAAATATAAAAAAAATTTACACATATGTCTTGCACAACAACAGATATACCACAGAAAGGAAGACGTTGGCAGGAATGCGGTTTTAGGCCACGTAATTAAAGGAATGTGAATACTTAGATCAGAGTGAGCATTTAGCAGTACTGGCCAGGAATGACAGACTCGCAACCGTCCTCGTCGTTGTTGACGTTGCAGTACTTGTCATCAACGCAGCAACGGATGCAGGCACGGCGAGCAGTAGGCTCGACAAGCTCCACGTACGACGAGTAGCCAAGGCAGACCGAGTCGCGCGGGTTACCGCGGCCACCGTCACCACCGTTCGAGTCGTACTGACCACCGTCGTCCTTGCGGAGAAGAGTGCTCTGCACCTCAGGACGAATGCAACCAGTCAGCTGGACGTAGTGCTTGGTCTTCTTGAAGTGGACCTCACTCCAGAAGTCCGAAGCGAGATGACCCTGCGACTTGTCGTAGGGCTTGGTGCAGTACGACTTCATACCGCCGGGCTGCTCGCTGTCACCGATCGACATCTTGTGACGCGGGAGAATCATGCAGTGGTCAGCCACGCTGGTCACCCACACCTGGTTGTCAGGGGTGGTGCGGCGAGCAATGTTCGAAGGAGCAGCAGCCACCATCGAGGCGAGCACACCCATAAGCGCAGCAGAGAAACAGAACTTCGTAGACACCATGATTTGCAAAAGTGGTGGTTTGACGTCTTGTACGGCTATGGCTTTATATAGAATAAACATATTTGTGTTGTGCCTAACGCGGTGAACGCCCGCGAGTGATATACACTACCCGCACTGCGCCAGTACATACAGCCAAGACACCTGTCGCAGGGCGCTTCTTGGTTTTCGTGCATGTGACGCAAAACATTGGCTGGTTTTCTCATGTAGATGTGCTGCCAAGGTGTGTGTTGTTCATGCAAGTACCCCGAGAAAAGTGCAAATATGAAGGAGAGTGACATTCCTCGTCCGTTACGTAAAAAGGTACAATCGGGATTCCATCGACTGCTCACCTAAGCTGAATTCTACGCCCGGCGACTTTGCGCCCATTTCACGTGATATAGGTATATGCATGCACACAGTGAGTCGGACGTCGGAATGCCGATTGCACGTGGGCTAGGTAAACCCCTCCCAGCGAAACTCTACAAAGGGAATGAGGATTTTTTATGCGTGTCACATCGGTTCTAGTACGGTCATCCACCAACTACCATGCGTACCTCGACGGTGTATCAGCTCCTTGCCTTCGTGGCCCTTTGCACGGTCGGCGTTCTGGCTGCCCTGCCGGATGTGATCGATGTGAAGATCAAGAACCTCACCCCTGAGGACACGATCTACGACCACACTCGCGAAGTGTTCTACCAGTCAAACCTCTACAAGGGTCGCATTGCTGTCTACGACCCGAAGCGCCAGTCGCACTTCAACGTCGCCATTGACGGCGCTTCGTCGTCGGGCGACGGTGACCAGCAGATGTCGGGTCTCTCGCTGCTGACCCACGACAACTCGAAGCGCCTCTTCGCTGTGATGAAGAACTCGCGCTCGTTCAACTTTGCTGACCAGTCGAGCCACGGCCCGAGCTCGTTCCATGCCTTCTCGCTCCCGCTGAAAGAGAACAGCAAGCCCATCTGGTCGGTCGATCTGAAGAACGTCCAGGACCAGTTCGAGCAGCAGGCTGGCACTCGTCCGTTCGGTGTGGTCCAGTCCGCCCAGGACCGTGACGGCAACTCGTACATTGCCTTTGAGCTCGGCATGCCGGCTATTGCCAAGGTTAGCGCTGACGGCAAGACCGTTACTCCGTGGTTCCACGAGAAGGGCAACGGTGGCCAGCGCCCAGGTTACTCGGGTATCACCTTCGACCCGATTGCCAACCGCATTATCGCCTTCGGTGGTCCTCGTGTCCTTACCGCGTTCGACCCAACCAGCAACAGCCCGAGAGCTAAGAACGTGAAGATCAACGGCAACTTCGGCTCGCTCACTGGCTCGGAGAAGATCGTGACCATCCCGGTGAACGGCAAGAGCGTCCTGGTCGGTGCCCGCGCCCCCAACGCCGTGGCCTTCCACTCGGACGACAACTGGAAGTCGGCTTCCATCAAGTCAACGCATCGCAACGAGCTCAAGAACAGCGGCTTCACTGCTGTGACTGACTACTACAGCGGCAACGAGCAGGGTATCTACGCTGTGAGCGCCTTCTTCGACAACGGCGCTCATGGTGGCCGCTCGGACTTCCCGCTCTACAAGCTGGACTCGAGCATCCTGCACTAATGCTGTCAGATTTTCTTTTGTTCGTTTCTATTAGCCGAGACCCTTGATGGGATATTATAGTGATTGTCTATTGCGAATCGACGATGATTTGTTTACGGTGGTGTGGCAAGCGTAGTTTGGGGCGCCTCGATGCGGGAGGGCGCACGCCACGTGGTCCTGTGTTGGTTCGCGACACTGTGCGTCCCAAAGAAACACAACGACGTTGTTGACATGTCGTGGACGGTGTCGCTAGGCATTTCCGGCGTGGCGTACCTGTACCCAGTGTACGCCACGTACAAAGCACTTACAGCCGCCACGCGCGGTGGCACTACGCCTGTTGCCTATGCCTGGAAAGAAGGTGTGGGGGCTAGTACCAAGGCTAAGGAACCGCCGACGCACCTCAGTGAGCTAGAGACTTGGACGATGTATTGGTGCGTGATGGGTATCATGTGGCTCTACAATCTATGGATCGAGTGGTTGCTGCGCTGGTACGTATAAGAGAAGCGAGATTCACACTTCGCAGGCTCCCCTTTTATTGGCAGATTAAATTCATGTTCTACTGTTGGCTGGCGTTGCCGCAGACTCGCGTACGTGGATACAACGAAACGACTTACATCGCAGGGCGCTTCCTCTTTGTACAAGACCTACCTGGTCCCCTTCCTGGCGGAGCACGAAGCGGACATTGAAATGTGGTCGGAGCATGCCAAGGCCCAAGCTATGCAAGGCTTGCGGCTCGCGACCAATGCCATGGCTGGCATCCTTCGCACAACATTTCAGCCAGCCCCACCTACCAGCCCCAACACAGCACCATCACCAGCTACAGAAACATCAACCACGTCGCATGCTAGTGCTACGCTGCACCATGCGGGCTCTGTCGTGCACGAGGCAACTATGCGCTGGCTGTCTAATGCAGTCAATGTTGCAAATGAAGCTTCGAAGCAGCCCCTCGTCGAATCACCGAAGAAAAAGACATCACGAACACGGAAGAATGCATCATAAGAACATGAGCTTATCTATACATAGTGCCCTGGATACCCTAATGAATTTATGGAATTAGCTCGAACGCAGTTGGTCAATGACCATAGCCAGGGCCACAAGCTGGCCAGCCGTTTGCACCGTGCCAGCACGGTACTTGCGCATATGCTGCGTTACATAGGCAGCCAGCTGGAGTGTCGGTTGAGAGGTCAAGTGTGAAGATGGCATTTGGTGGAGGAGCATGGCACCGATCAGTGTGCCGGAGCGGCCAATACCCGCCGAGCAGTGAATCCATGGCATAGCATCTTTGAGAGGAGGACGTGCTACAGCATCCACCGCCTGCATCAGACCTAATATGGAAGGTGCGGGCAAAGCGCCGTGATCTGGCCAGCCTGAGAAATGCAGCTGTGTAAAATCGTGCTGCTTGCTAGCATCACGCAAGGAGGTCAAGCGGAGACGGCGGACCACGAGGGAAGGGAGAGCAGAGGCAAGAGGCTGTGTGGTAGCGTCAAAGGCCTGCGTCGCCGATTGTTCGGAGAGCAGCGCAAGTGACCACGTCTTGGTCGCATCGACAAACGGCTGAGTCGTGTCCACGGGCCAGTATCGATCGCTCTTGGGGATTCCATTCTCTTCCAGCGCCGTCAGGTTGACAAGCACGTCTGTTTTCTGGTCATACAGGTGGTCAAAAAACGTATGAAAAGTGGATGGCAAGGGAGCCTGCGAAGCAATGCACGCTATTGCACCCTCTTCACTTTCCGGCAGAGGCTTGATCACAGACGCATTGATATAGGTACCGGGCAACAAAGAGGCATCATCTTTCGGTAAGTATTAGACGACAACGTACAGGGATAAACATTCGCATAGCGATTGTCCGCCAGATGCGCCTTGAAGGCGGACATCCGAAAGTCGGGATCCGACAGGCGCAGCGCATCGATCTTCGTGAGATTGTCCAGCAGGACGGCCACCTGTGCTGCCGAGTAGGACGAGGGCTCTGCCATGACTAGAGCGGCAGCAAGGTAGGGGGTTGGGCAAATCGTCGGCTGGCAGTGCTATGCCCTTATATTGAGCATGCATGCATGCATGTGGAGGTCGGTGCATAGCACGCTGTCGCTTCTCCCGCGAAACCGTCATGGTGTATACGGCACGCGTAGTGTCGACATCCCATGCGTCCGGACGCGATAACGATGTAGCTCTCACGGAGATGGAGCTGCTGGAACAGAATCAAAGACGATTAGGCAGCCTGACAGGCCGTATGACGACCATCCTCAATGGCTTTGACCGACGCCTTGTCAAGTTGGAAAGCAGCATCCTGCCTATTCATAAAAGCACACAGACCCTATCGCGCATTAGCTCCAGTACGTGGCGTGTATACTGACCAAACAGATGTGAGTGAGGTGCAAAAAGAACTCGATACCAGTCTACGTCACTACGGTGTTGTTGTGGACGACGAGCCTGAGATTCTTCGTGGCCCGGACCCACGAAACCCATGGCCCTACTTGGAAGCCATCCAGCGCGTGATCAAAGAGGCCAATGAGGCCCCTGGCGGGGAAGCAAGCCAGGCAGGGAGCAAACGGCATAGGCTGACCGAACAAGGTGCACGTAAAGTCGCTGAACTCGTGCGTGAATATACCGCCGCCGAGTCGCGCGCGATTGACCCCTTCTCCTACACACAGCAAGGCCTTGCATTGCCTGGTGTCTCGAACGAGTGCCTTACATCCGACAAGGCACTTCTCCAGTTTCTCTATACTCTGCCGGAAATGCAGCACAATGCCACAGCTAGTGCCTTTGCGCTTGCTTTGCAGTCGTATGCGAGCGTACGATCCACCTACCTTACTGCCAGTCTCGATGCACATATGAAGCGAGTGGTCCATATTGCTGCCATGACACAGCAAGACTCTGTACCAGCACCGCGAGAGGCCCATGTGGACTACCAGCGTGGCACGCTGCCAGTGCAAGAGTTTTGTGCCGTTATGCTCTCGATGGTACAGCAGGAACAGAATGCGATTGCTACGCTATTTCAGGGGATGGCTTGGGAGGGCTGGCGTGGTAAAACAGCCACGTGTGTCCTCCAGCCGTTGGTCCAGGCCGTGAATGCTATGATGCCGATGCTGCTGCCACGCCTACACCATGGTCTGAACGCACATCGCTACATGGTTCTCGACTTCATCGCCCAGACGCAGGCCGTTTTTGGCGTGGATGGACAAAAGTGGATAGCGGCACTGCAAGGTACGCAATGCGATACCTGCAGCTTCACCTCGGTTCTCGGCTCGGTACGTCAGGATGCGCTCCTGTTTTTCCCGGAGCTGCTGCGAGATATCAAGATCATCCCTGTGCAGCAAAATCATGACGCGCTACAGGTCGGTGTGAGTGATATTGCGCGTCTAGGTATGGTCCTCCTACGTGGCCTGGTCTGTTTCCAGGATGTAATGCTCTTCCTGCTCCAGACGATGGGCAGCAAGAACTGGGTCGAAGGCCAGGCCTCCGCCATGTCGCCTGACGCATTATGGGCCGACTATGTGAAAGATTTTATGTTGTCCATTGTGACCTCTTTAGAACGTACGTGTATGAGAGTTTCTAACGTGCAGGTACCGTGGCAGCCATCCCTCAGCCGACGGTCGCGTCGATTTTCCTACTCAAGTATGTACAACGAAGCTCACACACAGCAACGTTACCTTCCTCCAGAAGGACTTGCGAGCCCTTGCTCAGGCCCTCCCGCCCCCCGTCATGAACGCTGCTGAGCACGTAGTGACGCATGCCCTGCGTACAGCTCACACCAGCTACTTGGAGTCGTGGAATGTCGTTGTGCAGGCACTCGTCGATGATCAATCTGCAGCACGATCAGGACCCATGGGCAAATTTGCGGTCCTTAGTGACCGTTCGAAACCTGACGCCTTTGCGTACGTTCAATATGCACTAACCGTCCAGACGCTTCTATGAATACCTCCAGCAGATGGAACAGATCCATCGGACGCACCCGCTGCAGAGGGACACGGGCTTGGCCGACTCGTTGCGGAACGATGTCACGCGGTTGATCAGCCCCCTATACGCGGTCACCTTGTCTAAGCAGCGGTCCACCTCCCAACGCAGTGCGCGGTGGTCCGAGCGCGACTTGGATCAGTGGATAGCACAGCTGTATCTGTAGAGGGGAGAGGAACAACGTGATTCATGTGGAGGACATCCATCTAGCGAGCCCGACAGATGCACAGCTACCAAGTAACATCCACCTTCAAATTGGGTCGAATTTGATGTGGAGAGATATAGATTCGCTAGATACCAACTACCCTCCCCCACGTCTCCCCTTACCTACCCACGTCACCACCTCGCTCGATCCTTGCCCCGTAGTACTCGCAAGCTGGTCTTGTGTGTACGTGCTTATCCCCTCACTACCACCTCCCTGTTTCCTCTAATTCCCTCCCCATGTTGACCATGGCCTTTGCATCTGCTGGACAGACACACACACTTACTCTCACCCTTGCCCTCCTTCTGGCCGCTGCGCAGGTGACTGGTGCACCTGTGGCCGGAACACTACATCACACCCTACTAGCGCGCCAAGCTGAAAGCATTGCTGCCAAGTCTACGAGTAAAGCTGGGCATCATTCGCATTCGCACAAATTGGCCAGCAAGCACTCCACGACTTCCAGCGCAGACGCACTCACGTCGTCGCTGGACGCACAAGCACCCATGACAACAACAGCCTCCGTGGTGGCCTTGCCGCATTCTTCGACGACGCATTCTACCATGTCGCGCGCCGCCCATGTACCGCCGACCAAGCCCCGTACACTCACATCCGCCCCGAGTCATCACCTTAGTGCAGGCGCTATTGCCGGGATTATCGTGGCCGTGCTGGCTGTGTGTATCGTGCTTGCTGTCATAGGTGCACGGTGGTGGTGCCAGCGACGCAGGAAGTCCACCGGTGAGGTGCCTTCCAAAGAGGCGGATCCGCAATGGACCATGTCGGAGAAGGGCCTGCCAGCGCTGCCGACTATGCGTCCCCTCATGTCGACGGTATCGCGCGGCACTCTCAACCGATTCCAGTCGTACCAAGAGAAGCCACCACTGCGCCCTAGTCCCGAACCCGCTCAAGGCCCTATCTACCCTGGCCATGTGAGCCGTCTGTCAGGCGGTGATTGGGATGGCGCAAGTGTGAACTCCAAGCACATGTCAGCCTATTCTTTGGACTCGAAGCATTCTGGCGATACGCAACATCTACGTCAAAGCAACCTGCACGAACCCTGCGTAACGCATGGGGCAGGTGACTGGGTCATTCATGCGTACGAAGAGATGGACGATGAAGAACACGTCGTTCACCCCTCTTCGGCACGAGATGCCCGTGTGTAACGTTGTCGACGCTTTTTGTCTTCCTCCCTTCCCTATATATGTTGCCCCTCCCCCTTATAGACTCTGGTTGTGTCCCCTATCGAAGACTTTTAGTTCGGATCGGCAGCACGTGATGTGTGCCTTGGGGTCGTCCACGGACGCCGCATGGACCTACACGTACTGATTACGCACTTGTTATCATGGATGCTGCATTGCAAGATGCCATCCGGAAGGGCAAGACGCTGAAAAGTAGGTGAATGACATGTACTGACCATGTCTTCCAGAGGTGCAAACAAATGATCGATCTGCGCCGGCTGTAGCAGGCAATGCTGCCTCGTCTAGTGGCGGCGGCGGCTCTGTTCGTGGGAGCGCCCGACCCCCTACAGCCCCACCTGTGCCTGGCGGCCCTCCTGCTGGTATTGGTGATATCTTTGCCGCAGGGCGACCCAAACTGCGATCTGTGTCAGGTGGGACCCCCGCGCCTGGCGCATCAGGTACGTCCTTCTCGTTTCTGACACACCCAGCACCGACATCCACACCCAGGCCTAGCGCACCACCCCCACCACGCCCATCACACCCCCCACCACGCCCTGGTGCACCTGCACCTCCTCGTCCCACCATGAAACCACCCAAGCCACGGCCTGCGCCACCACCTGCCAAGCCAGCGTCGCTGAGCACCAAACCACGGCCCCCACCGCCTGTGCGCAGCGCTCACACACCCACGACCCCTGCACCACGCCCGCCTCCTCCGCCGCCTCCAGCCCCAGCGGCGTCAGCTGCCCCTACCCCCCCCGCTGCGCCGGCGGCGCCAGCGCCAGCGCCAGCGCCACGGTCGTCGGCCCCTCCGCCGCCCCGATCGCGTCCACCGCCACCACCTGCAGCGCCGACTCGCATGGCACCACCACGCCCACCCGCTGAAGCTGCATCACCGCCACCGCCAGCACCAGCACCGGCACCACCAGCGCCAGCACCTGCTATGCCTGCGGCGCCTCCCGCTATCCAAGGTGCTGGGATGGCTCTTTCTTCGGCCGCGCCGGCCGCGCCTCCTGTAACGCGGACGATGCCTGCACCCTCCGCACCCGCCGCTACGCCGCCTCCGTCGACCGTCCACGCCACACTCCCTATCCGTGCCGGCCCAACATCCACATCATCGACTACGACCAGCTCACGAAGAGGTATGTATACTATCCACGTGCTTACCTCCAGTCCCTTCACCCCCGCCGCAATCTGGCGCATGGACATTCCCTACGTCTGCTCAATTCCCACCACCACGGTCGTTCCCTAGGACTACGCATACGTACACAAGCGGCGAGTCGTCAGGCACTACGTTCCCTCTTTCGTCGTTGATATAGACAGTAACGAGGCTCTCTGATGGTGTACGACCCCCAGGCGAAGGGGTATGCATGCTTTGTCATACACAGACCTACCAGGTCCTTTCGCTGGGCCCTAACACGTCACGGCGGTCTGCCGGCCAAGCGTAGGCGGCGGCGGCGGCCTGGGTGACTTTTTCGTTGGTAGGAGACTACGACGACGTTGGGAACCTACGTCGCCGCCTCCTTGAGACAACTGTTGGTTTCTTTGTATCATGTCTACTGCTGAAACACAATCTGCCACACCTGCAGCAGCGGAGCCTGTGCCTGCGACGTCGGCCACTAGTATGCTGCCTGCCGAGCCTGAGGCTTCGTCCAAGGCGGCTCTCGCTTCGGCGCTGCAGGAACATGAGATTGGCACGTCGTCAGACCTGGCGAAGCAGGGCGAGGAGCTGCGTACCGTGTTCCAGGACCCTGTGAACTTCAACGTAAAGCACCCGCTGTACCATTCATGGACGCTGTGGTTCGACAACCCTGTCCACAAGGGCTCATCGAGCGCCAAGGAGCGCCGTGAGAGCTGGGGTGCCAATTTGCACAAGGTCGTCGACATTAAGAGTGTGGAAGAGTTTTGGGGCTTGTATAACAATATCGTGCCACCTTCGACATTGCCCCAGAGTGCCAATTACTACCTGTTCAAAGATGGTATCCAGCCGGCGTGGGAAGACCCTGCCAATGGTAATGGCGGCAAATGGAGTGTGCAGTTGCCGCGTGAAAAGCACCGCAACCAAATCGATAAGCTGTGGCTCTATACCATGCTGGCGGCTATTGGCGAGATGCTCGAGACGCCGACGCCTGACTCCAAGTTGCCAACCAAAATCGAGGACGAATTGGTGACAGGCGTGATCTTGCAGGCGCGCTCGAACTACTACCGTATCTCTGTGTGGACACGACGTGCAGACGACTGGGACGTCGAGGTGCCCGAGGGCGCTGAGGTGCCCGAGTCCGTCGCTGTGGGTCGCCGCCTTGTGGCACTTGGCCGCTTTTTCAAGACCGAGGTCCTGGGATACCCACTCGACGCCAAGGTTGGTGGCGGTTTTTCCTCGGAAGTGGAGTTCCAGAGCCACAAGGACAGCGAAAAGAAGCGCGGCAAGCGCGGTCTTGTATAGCCACATACATAGTCGGTCGGTCCTTGTAATGTTGAGAACGTATACTAGGAGGATGGATCATTGATATCTATGCTACATTACGGAGGGACAGAGTCTGGGACCTGCGAGAGCCAAGAGTCCTTGAGGATCTCGTCAGTCATGCATCGCATCTTGGGATCAGGGCACAGCATCTTCTTCAGCAGCGGCCGACATTCACGCGGCGTCAGGTTCGGCAGCGGACTCGGGACAGGCGTGCCGAGGTACGAATGCACAAACTCCTGGAACGTTGGATCCGACATTTTCGCGACGCGCCACGGCAGCTCACTGCACTGCATGCAGTAAAACACCACGGCAGCCGCCCAGATATCCACGAGACGCGCATCGTACTCTTTCTGCTCAAATTGTTCAGGCGCAATGTACGGCTCCGAGCCACAGAGACCTTTACTGTAGTGCGTCGACTTTTCCCAGCACATGCGGAACACGTCACTCACACCAAAGTCTGTGATCTTGATGTTGCCTTGGCCATCCAGCAGCAGATTCTCAGGCTTGATGTCACGGTGCGCTACGCCCATCGAGTGCAGGTAGTGAATCCCGTTGATCGTCTGCTTAAAGTACGACTCCATTTCAATTTGCTTCATACCGCCCTTCTTGATGGCCGCATACAAGTCGCCACCAGGGCAGTACTCCATCACCTCGCACCAGTGCTGGTTCTCATCCTGCACCAAGTCCACTGTCTCCACCACATTGATATGGTGCAGCGTCGAGGAGATACAAAATTCCGACGTGAGCTTTTTCACGTACTCCTTTTCCGTCTCGTTCTTACGGCGTTTGCGGAACTCTTTCACAGCGTACATGCGGTCCGCATTGTCCTTGTCACGCTTACGTGCAATACGCACTACAGCACTCGCACCCTTGCCGATGGCCACACGCTCACACGTGCCATACTTTTTCAAGAGACTAGCCACTTCGCCTGTACCTGGCGCACCTGGAATTGTCGACGTGCCTTTCTTCTTCTTCCCGTCTTTGCTCTTGCTCGATGCACTGCCATCAGAGCGGTGCGAGGCCGAGGATCCACGCCGCACAAGCATGGGACTGTTCATGATCATATCACGCAACGCCGAGCCCGCACCGCCTTTCGACTTGTCCGATACGGTGGAGTTCGCACGGCTACGCATCTCAGGCTGGTCTTGCTGCGAACGAGCCATGGGTGACGCGTCTGTCGAGTCATACGTGCTGAACGACTCGCCACGGCTCCGGCCTTTTTGGGCCGGCATTGGCACTGCTGCTGAGCCCGACTTCAGTTTCATTTGGTCCATCGAGTCCGTCAACGCAGCCTCGTCGCCGTCCGCCCGAGCCAGTGGCATCTCCTTGAGGCCGGCACCCTCGAACTTGGGCGACACCGGTGAGGTGACTCCACGCACATTGGCCATGGTCGAGTCCTGCGGTAGGGATGAGCTCAGCGACGTCGTGCCCTCACGTTCCGCAGGATGGTGCGCTGAGCCAGGTAACATACGACGGAGGATACGGCGACCACTGCTTTCCTTTGCCTTCTCCACTTCTGGCAAGGCTGCCTGGGAGGCGGACGAAGGCAAGGTCGCCGTGGGGGGGAGAGCGTTCGGGGGCATGGTCGAGGGGCTAATCGAGAGCATTTCTGAGACAGGCACATGTCCAGGCGAATGTACCATCGCAGCCGGCGTCTCCTTGTCTCTGGGAATCGCCAAAGAGCCCTCAGGGCCATGGCCAGCCGGCGGCGAGGCGGGCTGGTCCAAAGGCTCGGTATTTGTCATATTACTGATCGTCGTGAAATACAAGCAGTCCGTTTCGTAGCCACACCGAAGGTATGACTAGCACAAATAGAAAGCGCAGATACTAGATGGCTATTCTGTTCGTTGCGCACAATTCAAAGAGGTGGGGCAGAGACACTGTCGATCTGAGCGTAGAACCGAGTGAGTGTCGTAAGCGCCGTTCTGCTTTTTCTCCCACCCTGGGCCACTTGCCACCCGTGCCCTATGATTTGGCCTGCCGCCTTTTAGCAAATTCTGCTCGTGGCTTCGATGCTATACCACGTGACGACAGACGTACGAGTGGAGGGACCGTAGCACTGGTGTCACTTGGAGCGCACGCGGGGGAGAGGCTGAAAGACGCTACGACCACTATGGCAAATCCAAGGTATGCCATAGGAGACACTCTCTCACAGGCAGCACCCTTTTGCACCCCAGTATTAGTACACCCCTAGGCCGAGAATGGCAGGCACAGAGCCTCCGTCTCTCGAAATCGTCTTTGATGTACCCAAGTACGTGCGCCACCCCGGTCGTGCGAGCTAACTTCCAGTCTTCATTACTGATGAGCCTGACGCCAAGATCCCTCTGGCCTCCATGCCCAACCAGTACCGCTGGGGCGTTCACCGCCTTAGTGAGCTCCTGGGCCCGCTGGTGGAGCGTGGCCTTGCCTCGGTCATTTTGTTCGGCGTGCCCACGCTGAAGAAGAAGGACGACGTTGGAACGTTGGCCGACGATGTGGATGGCCCTGTGATCCAGGCCATCCGTAAGATCCGTGACTTGTTCCCTACATTGTACGTGGCTGCAGATGTATGCCTATGCGAGTACACATCGCATGGCCACTGTGGTATCTTGCACGAAGACGGCTCGATCAACAATACTTTGTCCATTGAGCGCCTCAAGGACGTCGCTGTGGCCTACGCAAAGGCCGGCGCCCACTGTGTAGCTCCAAGTGATATGATGGACGGACGTATTGCCTCGATCCGCCGGGGCCTCGATGCGGCTGGCCTGGCCGGTCGTGTTACGTTGATGGCGTACAGCGCCAAGTTCGCTTCGGCGATGTATGGACCTTTCCGGTATGTCGTATTTGTATGCTAACATTGTAGTGAGGCTGTCGACTCGGCACCTGCCTTTGGCGATCGCCGATGCTATCAGCTGCCGCCCCACGCTCGCGGTATGGCACGCCGTGCGATCGTGCGTGATGCACAGGAAGGCGCAGATATCTTGATGGTCAAGCCAGCTGGACCTTACCTTGACATCCTCGCTGATGCACGAGAATTGGTACCTGACTACCCACGCGCTTGCTACCAGGTGAGTGGCGAGTACGCCGTTCTTCATGCTGCCGCCAATGCGGGTGTGGGCGATTTGCGGGCCCTCGTGGAAGAGAGCGTGACGTCGATGCTGCGTGCCGGTGCGACGTTGATCCTCACATACTTTACGCCGGATCTACTGACTTGGCTCGACACGCCCCATGGCCCATAATGTATCTTTATTCCTCTACCTCCTCTTGCTCAAAGTCCTTGGGCTCTACAGGCTCTTCGTCTTCGCCGTATTGCACGATGTTATCGATGCAGGAGAGAACCAAGTTGAGGCTGTCTTCACTTGTCAGGTCCAACGGCAGGAACGAGACCATGCTAAAATCTTCGATCTGTGTCATTAGCACTTAGAACAAAAGACTGTAACGCACCAAATGCACAAGGGCCTGGTTCATAGCAAAGAACTTGGGATTGGTAATGTTGTTGCTCTCATCGGCCAAGAGCAAGGGATCTGGATCCATGTACCGTTCCATTTCTTTTCGACGTGCGTACGATGTCCCTTCTTTGTCGTTCGATTGGTATACGAGGTCCATCTTTGTCATGATATTCAGGTGCGGCACGTCCAAGTTGATCATCGCACTCATGGCGCTCAATACGCCGGCAAAGTACTTCGCCTTGTCGTCCATAAAGTGAGAGTCTAGCAGATACGTCGCGCATACGCGGAAATTGAATTGTTGCTGCATGAGCGTCACAAACCGGGCAATCACAGGGAAATGCGTATACAGCTCAATTTGGCCAGGGCAATCAATGATCAAGTAGTCGTTGTCGTAATTACCCAGCTCGTTTTCCAGCCAATCGAGGTTGTTGAGCAGGTAGCTGCGTAAGTCTCAAGGGCACGTACTCAAAGCAGTAAATTAGGCCACCATTTGGGCCGAGATCCATCTCTTCCATCACATCCTCTAGTGTAATCAGCTCGCGAATATCGATGGTCGGCTCGTATTCAAAATGCTCCGCGGCCGGGTCCAAATTAAATAAATGTACGCTGCGACCTAAACTGTGCGCATGCGTTACAATGGACGAACAAAACGTCGACTTGCCAGCCCCTGCAGGCCCTAGAAGTAAGAAAAGCCATTTTCGTACCTGTCACAAGCACAGCGTAACGCCCCATGCTGTCGCGGCGCCTTGTCAAGCGGCGCAACAAAAATCGCGCTGTCGCCACTCCACACTCACGTGGGAGGGAGCCTTGCGAGAGTGCTCTACGTAGTTCGAGGTGTATAGTACAGAGGGCCCTATGGGTTACTTGATATAGCGCTGCCGAGGTAAGTAGGTGCTGTAGTACGTACGCTCATAAACTTCTTGTGGAATTCCGTGCCTGCAGCGTGTTAGTGGTATATCGCGAGAGAATACATACGGGTCAGATCGTTCACAAATCCACGCTTGCTGAGGCCATTGTCTGCTTGGGCCGCTTGGTTCCGGAAGATCAAATCATCGTCCCATCGCGCAGGCTGCGCGGAGGTGGTGGTAGTGCGGCCATGAAGCGCTTGTTCCAAGTTCAGAAGGGGATTGCCACGCGCAATCTCCTCTTCACGCGTAAGCTGTTCTTGCGCTTGCTCACTCTGCTCGCGCCGCTCTTGCTCTTCGCGACGTTCCTGCTTGATTTTTTCTAGCTCACGTAGCAGAGCCTCTGCATCATCTTCCTCGTCGCTGTCATCCTCATCACTGTCGACATCACTATCATCGTCGTCATCGTCGTCCTCCTGCAACGTGCGTGACGGGGGAGCTTCGCCGGCCGGGATGTGCATGTCCTCATCGTCTGCATCCAGTTCTTCCGCGGAAGCCAGGACCTTCTGTCGCTTCGACTCTTCCTCTGATGCAAACTCTTCCTCTGGATGACGCTGAGCATACGCACGTTTTTCGCCTGCTGCCAATTGGTCCTTGAGTTCTTGCAGCGAGCGTTTCTGCACGTCGCCAGGCCGTCGGAACTTGAGCTTGGTCTGGGCAGGAAGCGAATGCTTCGAGAACGCCATCGACATGTGTGAGCGGTCCGACTTGGCCTGAGCCGGCTCCCATGTTGGGCGATGAGCAGACGACATGGTGCCTCGTCGTCGCAAGCGAGCGGCGCTGTGGTGGCCTTGCGTTGGTGGTGCATGCACGTGACTCCTTGGCTACGACGTCGCGCTCGATGGTGCGACTCTCGATCCGTGCATCGGTCAGGGCAGGGATGGCAGCGAGTGCCGTACATTGGATCGAGGCCTTCCAACATGTGCTGGAGCATGGTGATGGCAAAGCCTTTTTGCCATGGATCGCGATGGACCCGCCTACCTATACCCAGCTGCAATCCAGTTTGCAGTCCATGGTACGTTGAAATGCTTTCTTACCCTAGACGACAACGAAGGTGGGTGCGAAGCTCCGTGTACCTACGAACCTCACCTCCCAAAAGAAGCGACTCACGTCCTTTGCGCAAGACTTTCTCGACTATGTCCATCTATACCCTCCTCCTTCCAGTCCTCAGATCCCGCGCGAAGCGTATGACGCTTGGGTCAAAGTCTATGCGAGCGCCAATGCTGTCTTTGCCTTGCCAGAGACTGTGTGGATGGTGCCTATATTCAAGTACTTGGCTCAACAGCTCGTCGCCATGGCCATCCGGCTTGACCAAGCCGATGCCTCCGCTGCGTATACCAAAACGATCGATGCAGCCAGTCGTCTCTCCAAAAGCGCCGGCCTTGCAGCCAATGACCGCACGACCCAACCATGCAGAAGGACCAAGCGTGCTGCTGTATTCACACTGGCCAATGTAAGTTTTCGAGCCTATTTCCGCCTGAACAACACGCGGCTCTGCGAAACGGTTCTTGGATCGGTCAACAACGCTCTCCTGATGAACCGGCGGCACGACGATACCGATGCCACGGGGGAAGAGTCGTATACCATGGCAGAGCGTGTGACATACCACTACTACCTGGGCCAGATCCGACTGCTACAGCACCGTGTCCTAGCCGCTGTTGAGCATTTGCGTTGGGCCTTTGATCGCTGTACGAATGCGCATCCGCACAACAAACGCAAGATCCTCATTCCCTTGGTGGCTGCGCATTTGATTCTTGGCCGCTACGCTTCTCGATCTCTCCTGACTCAATTTCAACTGACTGAACCTTACGGGGAACTGCTTCGGCGGCACAGAATGGGCCATGCAGCAGGCGCCTTGGCGACGTTGGAGCAGCATCGCGAATGGTTCCGTACATGCGGCTTGTACATGCTTCTTCGTGAGAAAATGGTGCTTGGTTTATGGCGCAACCTGTTCCAGCGATGCATGCGGTCGACGCAGAGCGCGACGTCAGCCACGCAAGGACCGCCCACTTTGTCGCTACAGACGTTGGTACGACCTGCGCGCATGGCCTGGGACGATCCTTCGCTAGACTTGGCGGACATGGAATGCATGGCGGCCAACTTGGTCGACCAAGGCCTCATGAAAGCCTACATTCTTCACTCTAAAGGCGTGATTGTACTGCAGCGCGGCCCGCACCGCGGCTTCCCGCCAATGACAGACGTGTACCATAGCTGAATTATATGTAGGGTACGTGGCTTAGCGCACTACGTATGGGTATCTTCCTCGGCCGCTTCGCTGGGCGATGCAACGTCCGACTCTGTCGGCGCGAGAAACTTGCGTGTCGGCAATCCGCGCTTCAATGCGGCCGTCCAATCGCGCGTCTCTGTCCATCCCACAAGGATGGCAAACACCTGATTGACTGTGAGCACTTTGCGAGCCTGCATCCGCTGTCCATCCAAGTTCGATGGATCAATAGGCAAGCGGGCCATACGCAGTCCCAACGCCTCGGCCTTTTTTGAGCACAGGTATTTGTACCGGTTTCGATCGACAATGCCTCCGATGACATACGTCTTGCCCGGCTCCAGAGCGTCAATCGTATCGTCCGTGTCGGCGGTAAGATAAATGACGTCGTCCTTGCTAGCACACATCGGCGTAGGCTGCGCCTCGGTCGGTGTCCATAGCGCTTCCAACCCGCCGAATTCCAGGAGCGAGACACGCCGCCATCGCCGCCATGAACCGCCATTCTTGCGCTCCATATGCTGGCCCACCCGATCTTCCATGAGCGAGGAGGTAGGCGTGCTCGGCGCAGGGAAAGCATGCGCGCCTCCATGTGGTGGATCAAAGCCGAGCGCCTGGCCAGAGATACGACCTGCGCCCGTGAACACAACCTCTTTGAATGGGTGGCTACTTGTACGGTTCACGCCGTACAAGAATCCCAATTGCGACGCCATAGACGTCGCTTCATCGGCTGTCATCAGGTCATCGAAGCCGAGATCGACAACGACGCGAGCGTCAAACGGCACAGGCACAGGCCGTTTTTGCCGGGCTTGGGCCGCGGCTGCTGCTGCTTCAGGGTCGTTGGCCAGCGCTTCGCGTGCGAGAGCTCGTTTTTCTTTCCGACGCGCACGTTCTCGCGCACGACGTTCATGCTTGGTCGCTTCTTTTTTCTGCTCGCGCAGCGCACGTTTTGTGATTTTTTTCGCCGCTGTCTTGGTCATCGTCACCATTTCGCCGGTCACAGGGTCCTGGACCGTAACCAAGGGCGCACGACCACGCGGGATCTCCTCCTGCGGGGCGGCAGGCGCCGCTGCCTCCTCCGCGAGGGCGTCCATCACACAGGCAGAGCCAGCCAGCGTCTTCGCTGCGGTTTCCTCCATCCGCCCTCGTGCGCCCAATTGGGTCCCCCCGCACAGCCAATGGACTCTTATGTCATCAACTCACGGAGCTGCAGCCAAAGTGCGGCGCGGCATGGACCACGTCTAGGCCCCTGTGACATTGACTGAATCCTCCATGTCTGCCCCGCCGCCCTGGGCGACCCAAGCAGGCCAGTCCCCTATGATGGAAGGCGCTAGGCCGGATTTTGCTTCGATAGGTATGCTTATCTCTCGGCTCACGTTCGCAGGCCCACCGACATCCATGCCGTCGTCGTCCAGCATGGCTCCTGCACCGCCTACATCTCATCCCGGCCAGGACGACGAGAAAGACTACGTCTATTTTGTGCGCGACACGAGTCATATTAGCAAGGCGACGCAGGACGCCGCACGTAGTGCCAAAATGCGGCTAGAGCATTCGTACCGCCTCGCTGTGAACCAAGCGATTGAGCGCAATCAACGACGCCAGGACCTGGAGAAGCGTCTGGCGCATCCACCGGATGGTGTGCCACTCTCTGAGGAGCGCAATACACGGCAGCTTGCGCTGCTTGGCCGTCGTGAGACCAACTTTTTGCGGCTGCGCCGCACGCGTCTCGGCCTCAGTGATTTCCGAACGGTCAAAGTCATTGGCAAAGGCTCGTTCGGTGAGGTGCGTGTCGTGCAGAAAGTCGACACAGGCAAGATTTATGCGATGAAGACGCTGCGCAAGAGTGAGATGTTCAAGAAGGACCAGTTGGCTCATGTTCGCGCCGAGCGCGATGTGTTGGCCGAGTCCAATTCGCCCTGGGTCGTGCAGTTGTACTACTCGTTCCAGGATGCTGCGTATTTGTATTTGCTGATGGAGTTTTTGCCGGGCGGCGATCTGATGACTATGTTGATCAAGTACGATACCTTTTCGGAGGATGTGACGCGCTTCTACATTGCCGAGTGTGTCCTCGCACTCGAAGGCATCCACCAGTTGGGCTTTATTCACCGCGACGTGAAGCCTGACAATATTTTGATTGACAGCAAGGGCCATATCAAGTTGTCCGACTTTGGTCTCTCGACCGGCTTCCACAAGCAGCACGACAATGCGTACTATCAAAAACTCTTTGAAGAACCTCCGTCGGCTGCCAGCGCAGCGCAGTCGAACCGCAACTCGGTGGCGGTGAACAGCATCACACTTACGCTTAGCAGCAAGGATCAAATTGCGACGTGGAAAGCGAACCGCCGCAAACTTGCGTACTCTACCGTGGGCACTCCCGACTACATTGCGCCGGAGATTTTCATGCAGCAGGGGTATGGCCAGGAGTGCGATTGGTGGAGTCTCGGCACGATCATGTTTGAATGCTTGTGTGGCTACCCACCGTTTTGTTCGGACAATGCGCACGATACCTACCGCAAGATTTTGGCATGGCGGGAGACGCTTCAAATCCCGGACGATATTCACTTGAGCCCTGAGGCGGAGGATATGATCCATCGACTGATTGCTGCGCCAGAAGAACGATTGGGCCGGAATGGTGCCCAAGAAATCAAGGACCACCCATTCTTCGCAGGTGTCGACTGGTCGACGATTCGCCGCATTGACGCGCCCTTTGTCCCGCGTCTGACCAGCGTGACGGACACTAGCTATTTCCCTACCGAAGACTATCAAGACGTACCGGATGTGCCGCCTGGCGCAGAGACCGATGTGGGGGCCAAGGACCTGGCTTTCCTTGGCTACACATTCCGGCGCTACGAAGCCAACGAAAGCGCCTTGTAAAGGGTGGGGAGGCACGCTAGCGTCATGGCGCTCCCACCCAAGGCCTTGGGATGTGGAGACCAATCGCGCGTGCGGTGTCAGTGGAGACCGTAGATGCCTCTTATGGTAGTCGTTTTTTGTCCACGTGATTGGCCGCGAACGCTGCACAAGCCCCTACAGCGTGGCTACGGAGCGTATCTCGTGCAGACTTGCAGTATATGGTAATTGTCACGCCGTTGCTGCTGGGCTTGGCTTTGTAGGCGATATAGGGACCTCCCCCCTCAGCTCTTCTTCCCTCTGTACCACGACGGACCGTTTCTTCTTTTTATGATGGCGCTCCCTCGTATGACAGCGCTCCGTGCCGCGAGTCAGGGCCGCCGCTGGTGTGCGACACCGGCTGTGCGGGCTGTGGCCGTGCAGTCGCTGCTGCCCCGCCGTACTCTGGCTACGTCGGCAGACCCTATGAACCTGGAAACGCCCCCCGCGTCCGCGAGCGTATTTACAGCGCAGGACACGTTCCTGCGTCGTCATATCGGCCCCCGCGCTGCTGAGATCCAGCACATCCTCGATACGCTGGGCTACAAGACCGTGGACGAGTTTGTGAACAAAACTGTGCCTGAAGAGGTGCGTCTGCCCACCGACGCGGTGGACCCTGCCTCGATGCCGGCGCTCTCGGAGAGCGAGCTGGCCGCTCGTGCGCGGGCGCTGGCGGACCAGAATGAAGTGCGTCGCTCGTTTATCGGTATGGGCTACCAGAACACCATTGTCCCCCCGGTGATTATGCGCAACGTGCTGGAGAACCCGGCATGGTACACGAGCTACACGCCGTACCAGCCGGAGATCTCGCAGGGCCGTTTGGAGTCGCTGCTGAACTACCAGACGATGGTCAAGTCGCTTACCGGGCTTGACATTGCCAACGCGTCGCTGCTCGATGAGGGCACAGCTGCTGCCGAGGCAATGATCTTGGCGTATGGTACGTGTAAGGACAAGAAGCGCAACGTGTTCCTAGTCGATGACAAGGTGCTGCCACAGACGCTGGCCGTGCTGCGTGGCCGCGCGAAGGGTTTTGGCATCGAGATTGTCTCGCGTGCGTTGCAGGCGAATGGCGAAGTACAGGCTGTGCCTGCGGACGTGAAGGACCGCGTGATGGGCGTGCTGGTGCAGTACCCGGATGTTGACGGCTCGCTTGTCGACTGGCAGCCGCTCGCGCAGGAAGTCAAGAGTGTCGGTGGTCTTGTGGTGGCCGCTACGGACCTGCTTGCGCTGACGATGATCAAGCCGCCGGCAGAGTGGGGAGCGGATATTGCGGTGGGCAACGCTGCGCGCTTCGGTGTGCCGCCGGGCTACGGTGGTCCGCATGCCGGTTTCTTTGCGGCGACTGACGCGCTGAAGCGTCGTATGCCAGGCCGCTTGATTGGTGTGAGTCGCGACACGAAAGGCCGCCCTGCATACCGTCTCTCGCTGCAGACGCGTGAGCAGCACATTCGCCGTGAGAAGGCTACGTCGAACATTTGCACGGCGCAGGCGCTCCTGGCGAACATGTCAGCCATGTATGCCGTGTACCATGGCCCGCAAGGTCTGCGCCGCATCGCTGCGAAGGTCCATGCGCTGACCAAGGTGCTCAAGGCGCAGGTCGAGAACTTGGGCTGCACGGTCGAGCAAGCGGATGGCGCGTTCTTTGATACGCTCACGATTCAAGTGCCTGCGGCCAAAGTGCACCAAGCGGCGGCGAAGCTGGGCATCAACTTGCGTGTGATCTCCGACGAGAAGGTGGGTGTGACGCTTGACGAAACCGTGACGGCCCACGACTTGGCGCACATTGTGAGTGCCATTGCGGCTGGCCGTGATGAGCCGCCGACGAGCTCCGAGAGCTTGGTGCAGACGGCGACCACCATGGGTCTCTCTGCACAGAGCGTCGATGACTTGCAGGTGAGCGAGCGCTTTGCGCGTACCTCGTCGTACCTCACGCAGCCTGTATTCAACAAGCACCACTCTGAGACGGCGCTGCTGCGCTACATCTACGGTCTGCAGGGCAAGGATTTGTCGCTCGTCCATGCGATGATTCCCCTCGGCTCGTGCACGATGAAGCTGAACAGCACGTCGAGTATGCAGATGCTCTCGTTCCCCGAGTACCATGCCCTGCATCCCTTCGTCCCGGTGGAGCAGGCGAAGGGCTACCAGACGCTGATCAAGGAGCTGGAGGCCGATCTTGCGAAGCTGACTGGCTTTGACGCCGTTTCGCTGCAGCCCAACTCGGGTGCGCAGGGCGAGTTTGCGGGTCTCTCGGTGATCCGTGCGTACCTCGATGCGCAAGGTCAGCAGCAGCGCAACGTGTGCTTGATTCCTACGAGTGCCCATGGCACGAACCCAGCGTCGGCGGTCATGGCCGGCATGAAAGTCGTACCGGTGCAGACGCTGGCGGACGGCACAATCGACTTAAACGATCTGCGTGCCAAGGCTGAGAAGCACAAGGATGTGCTTGCCGCGACGATGATCACCGAGCCCGGTACGACCGGTATTTACTTTGCCCAGATCAAGGAGGCCATTGCGATTGTGCATGAGTTTGGTGGCCAAGTATACCTGGACGGTGCGAACCTCCAGGCGCAAGTCGGTGTCACGAACCCTGTCGTGATGGGCGCCGACGTGACGCACCTCAACTTGCACAAGACGTTCAGCATCCCCCACGGCGGTGGTGGCCCAGGTGTCGGCCCGATCGGTGTGAAGGCACACCTGGCACAGTACTTGCCCGGTCACCCGGTGGTGCCGACGGGCGGTGCGCAGGCTATTGAGCCGATCTCAGCGGCGCCGTGGGGCTCGGCTTCGATTTTGACGATTGCGTGGGCGTACATTCGTATGCTGGGATGGTCGGGTATTCGTACGTCGACCATCACCTCGCTGCTTAATGCCAACTATGTGAAGGCGAAGATTGAGCACAAGTACAAGGTGAAGTACGTTGGCAAGCACGGCAACGTGGCGCATGAGCTGCTTGTTGACGTTGCTGAATTCCAGCAGTATGGTCTGCAAGTCATGGACTTTGCGAAGCGCTTGATTGACTACGGCTTCCACCCACCGACCTGCTCGTGGCCCATTTCCACGGGTCTGCTGATCGAGATCACCGAGAGCGAGCCGCTCGAAGAGATGGATCGTCTCTGCGAGGCTCTCTTGAGCATTGCGCAGGAAGTCGAGGAAATCAAGAGCGGCGCATTGCCACGTGACAACAACATGCTCAAGAATGCGCCGCACACCATCGAGGCGCTTACGTCGGAGACATGG
This sequence comes from Malassezia pachydermatis, assembly GCF_001278385.1. NCBI lineage: Eukaryota > Fungi > Basidiomycota > Malasseziomycetes > Malasseziales > Malasseziaceae > Malassezia > Malassezia pachydermatis. The sequence continues at coordinate 44,947 of NW_017253144.1, forward strand.
GACCACCCCTACTCGCGTGAGCGAGCCGTGTACCCGGTACCTTCGCTGCGTCAGTCCAAGTTCTGGCCGCCCGTGTCGCGCGTGGATGACGCGTACGGCGACCGCAATCTGGTCTGCGAATGTGGCTCGGTGGAAGAGTACGCGTAAACCACTCGAAGAATCCAATCTTTTCAACCTGATGGATATTGTATGCTTTTGTAGATCTTCAACGATATGATGTTGGTAGACGTTCGTTGGTCTGACTTTGTTGCCACGGCACTATGTCCCTATTTCGATGTATCCATTACAGCTCCTCGTGCACACCAGCCTCCTTACGGGCCTTGGTCATGGCCGCAATCACCGCGGAGCCGGCACCAGAGCCATCTTCGGCCTGCTGCAAGTTGATGTTCTTCGCCTTGGGACCGAGAATGTCGACCAGCGCCTCTTTCAAGCGATCCGGAAAGTGGGGGTACTTGGAGAACAGGGAGCCATCCACACCCACCGTGAACGACGGCATGGTCTCAAGGAGGCCTTTCTTTCGCGTAATTGAGGCGATACCACAAGCACTCAAGCGCGCCGAACGCGTACCGATAAGCTGCGCCAGTTTCTTGAAGAAGCGACGCTCCTCAATGTCCGTTTCCAGCGAGAAGAAGTACTTGAACAGGCCAACGACCGTAAGCAGCTCGTCGGTCGGGTCCGTCTCAATCAGCGAGAGGAAGGCCGTGTCAAACACACCCTTCTTTTCAATCTTGTACGTCTCTTGGCCCAAGAACAGTACGCCATTGTACACCAGCTCGCAAATCACCAGACGGAAGAGCTCACCGAGGTACAGACCCGAGATCATTTTCTCAAACGTCTGCTTGTCGGGCTTGGTACTGTCCCGATCAATGATCTCGTCATACTTGGTACGCGCCGACTTCATGAACTTGTGCTCATCTGAGTCAAACGCACCGTATTCACAGTTGATGACCATCTGCTCGTTCGGCGGTAGATCCAAATCCTTGATCTTGGGGATCGACTTGATATCCTCCATGTACGCAGCATTACAGCCTGTACCGAAAATGCACGCAATGCGCGTATCGTTGCGCACATAGTTCGATGCGATCAGCGTACCCGTCGTGTCGTTGATAATTGAGTTCAGTTGGACAGGCACATTCTTACGTTTGAGCGCCTGGCGCAGCATCTCGGCACAGTCGTGGCCTTCCGTGTTCGGGTTCGCGAAGCCCTTGGTCCATTGACGCAAGACACCTTGATCAATCGCGTTCTGCTCGGTCGGGAAACTGAAAGTAAAGCCCAACGAGAGCGTGCCCGGCACTTTGTCAATGGAGCCATACTGGTGCTCAATAAAGTGTCTAATCGACTCGGCAAAGAAATCGAAGAGCTTTTCACCATCCTCGCGCTTCTGCTCATTAGAAATACGGTACTTGGTCTGCGTCAGCTCAAATTCCCCATTACCCTTCACCGTGACGAGACACACACGAATGTTTGTGCCGCCCATGTCCAGTGCCAAGTAATCGCCTGTCTCGTTGCCCTGCGGCCAGCCGAATACATAAGTCGGGTACATTGGAACAACTTGGTTCGGCTTCTCCAGACCACGCTCGAGCTCGCCGATAAAATGACCAGTGATCTCCTTTAGCGTCTCGGTAGAGACAGTGAACTGCTTCTCCAGCTCGACCAAGTACTGGTTCAGCAGCTCTTCCTTCGCATGAGGATGCTCTTGCGTGCTGCTATCACGCGTGAAAATAAGCTAGGCATAAGTACACAGCTCCTCTCCAACGTACGCGGTTATTGATATCCATCGTCATGTTGGTGATGCGCACAGAACAGCAGGTATAACGGGACGATGCTAGCCTATTTTTATCCCAAAGCCGATGCACGGGCACCGAGGCTCCAAGGGTTGGGTGGCCCCGCCGCTTGGCATACGCACATTTCGGCCGATCTATGCGTAGGTGCTACGTCAGCGGTCCCTACTACGACAAACGGCGCTCGGTGTTACGTCGGCCATTGACAAAGTCAGGCGACTCTAACGTCATCTCGGGGCTACCGAACAGCGCCCGATCCACCGCCTCAACACCGAGCATAAACGAGTGGTCCTGGTTGCCCACCTCGTACTTCCACGAGCCGAAACGACCGCGGCTGAGAATGTCGAACTTGTCCAGCAACGTCGGCAAGATCTCTTGCAGGGCCGCATCGCGCTCGAGACTCGGGGTGGGGTAGCCAGGCGTGAACTTACGGTGGTACGTGCTCACAATCTCGCTGTCTGGCATGAGCAGCTGCGTAGCTACGCAGCCACGAATCGTGTCTTCCAGCACCTTGGCGTTGTCCACCGGCTTCAGGTGCGACTCCGAGACTTCCATCACTATACGTCAGTGTCCATAGTATACATACTCAGCGACCAGTAAGGGCCCTCCTTGGCCTCCGACGACGGCGCGCCATGCGACGGGTCAGCGTACTGCAGCGTAGGCAGCTTGGCGTCCTTTTGCGGGCAGTTGTACGGACTGTAGTTCGAGAAGATCGTCGCACGGTAGAAGGGGCAGTCGTCTTCAGGGAAGTACAGCCAGCACTTGTCACCAATACGGTTGGGCAGCTCACCACGGATACCGATACCGATAACGTGCGTCGAGGAGTACACCAGCTTCTCGCTCACAGCCTTCTGCAACTTCTGCTTCAGATCCGAGTCAATGCCCTCCATGGTGTTCACAAGGAAGTCGAGGCCCATCGTAGACACGAGGTGCTTGTACTGGATCGTCGAGCCGTCCGACAGGTACGCCTTGTGACCCTCGGCATCGACCTTGACCACCTTCTTGTTGTACTGCAGCTTGTCCTGCGGCAGCGTCTTGGCCACCGCCTTCCAGATACCGCCGGTACCGTCACGCGCAGGGAACTTGAACGTCGCGTTAGGGCCCCAGTTGCCAGCCACCTTCTTGTTCAGCGTGTTCGAAACGACCAGCTTCAGGTTCGGCGCAGCCACACGCTCACCGAGCCACTTGCACTGCATCATCGTCGTCGGCACTGCCCACACCTTGAAGTTGTACGGGCGCATGAACAGGTCAGCAATACCCTCGCCCATCATGCGGAGAATCCACTCATCGAACGTCTTCGGCGCCTCCTTCGCACGAATGCGCACCTCCGCCGCATCGATCATACCCTCAATGGCCTTGACCTGGTCCTCGGTCGGCAGCATCGAGATGTTATTTTGGTACGGGTACGGCACCCACACGTTGCGGCTGCGGACGTACGAGATACGCTGGTGCTCGTACCAGTCCTCCTTCTCAGGCAACGCCTGCGCGATCACATCGTCAAAGTAGGCGTAGTGCGAGAAGATGACATGACCACCAACGTCGAACAGGAAGCCTTCCTTGGTCACATCGGTCGAGGCCAGACCACCCGCCTCGCTGTTGGCATCCACGAGGGTCCAGGAGCCCAGCTTCTAGCGTCATGTTAGTCCCGTGCTCGGCCACTACGCGTTACGTACAAGTTGGTCGAGACGCTTCGCCGCACCAAGGCCAGTAGGTCCTGCACCATAGGTTAGTCCCTAGTCCTTTCATTACGATCTGCCTACGTACCGGCACCAATTACCAGAGTATCCACTTGCTGCGATGACATGGTAGGAAATCGACCGATCGTGTCAGTACCACCCACGACTGCCAAACGCGGTTGTTGTCACCATCTGCACGCACGCACGCGCGCATAAACGACGCATAATCCGGCGCACGTGGAGCCATGCAGTGGACTGCGTCGAAGTACGCTCCACATCCATACGAGTCGTAGTAGAACTATAATCATCACGTGACCACGTGACCAAGCAAGGCCCAGCGTCTGCGAAACCAGGGAGTGTGAGCGCGAAGCCGTTTGTCTCGCAACGATCCATCAAGGTAGGTGCCGCCTTGCGCAACGTTGAGCTAACCATACGGTAGATGGTGAACATTCCCAAGACCCGCAGGACGTACTGCAAGGGTAAGGCGTGCCGGAAGCACACGTACGTGTCATCTAACCATGAACATGACGACTGACCATGCAGCCCCCACAAGGTGACTCAGTACAAGGCCGGCAAGGCGTCGGACTTTGCTCAGGGTAAGCGCCGTTACGTTCGCAAGCAGAAGGGTTACGGTGGTCAGACTAAGCCCGTCTTCCAGAAGAAGGCTAAGACCACCAAGAAGGTTGTGCTGCGTCTCGAGTGCACTGTGTGCAAGTACCGTCACCACCTCGCCCTCAAGCGCTGCAAGCACTTTGAGCTCGGTGGTGACAAGAAGACCAAGGGTGCCGCCCTGGTGTTCTAAGTGTTCTATACACTACTGGCACCTTGTGCCTGCTGGTGTGATTGGGTGCTTGACTACACACCTATATGTACTGTAGTCGTTCCGACGTCGACCAGCAATCAAAAGGATATCATGCACTGACATGTTTTAACATGTAGCTTCTGTTTGTGTGTGTGTGTGTGTGTTTGTGTGTGACAGCCACATTTAGATGGTATACATGGTTGCGTTGGGTATATCTACGGATACGGCTTGGGCGGGCCAGGGGGGCCTGTTTGGCGTGGCGCGCCTGGATTGTACCAGCCGTATTCTTTGGGCCGTCCATAGCCACCTGCGGTGGGCCCTGGCGCAGGGAGGCGTGGCATAGGTGGATAGGCGCCCGAAGGCGGCGGCGCTTGGCCAGGTGGGACTATCACTGGACCACCAGGCGGCCGGAAGATGGGCGCGCCAGGCTGCATGCCCGGGGGTCGGAAACCCGCTGGCGGCCGGATATGCGCAGGCATCCCTGGTGGCGGCGCTGCTTTGCGGTCGCGACGATTCCGATCGATTTCCTTCGAAGGCAGGTACGTAGGTAGCGACGCTGGGTCGGCTGGGTACGGCTTCGTCCAAAACCATTCGTGCTGAAGTGCTTCAGCGGCCGTGAGACGCCTAGCAGGGTCCAGGACCAGCAATCGATCCAACAGATCAGCACATTCGCGGCCGCAGTCCACGACCGTCGTAAAGTGATGGCGCAGTACACGTGGATACCGTCCAAAGTCATGACGTCCACGAACATTGGGGTTGGTATCCGGACGCCCGGACGGCGTGGCATTCTTGACGCCAGGGAGCGACGACCATCCAGGGAAATTGTCATCGTTGGGCGAGCCACACAGCGCTGCAATCAGTTCCAACTGATTGATTTCCGAGGAGCCCTTGAACAGGGGCTTGCGCAGAAGCATCTCAGCCAAAATGCATCCGACACCCCACATATCAATGGCAGGGCCATAGTTGCGCTGGCCAGCGAGCAGTTCTGGCGGTCGGTACCAACGCGTTACCACCATTTCCGTGTAATTGTGGGTGCTCTTCCAACCACGTGCACGCCACGCCTCGTTCTGGACGTCGTGGAACGGCCGCGCCAGACCAAAATCGGCAATTTGGAGCTGGCCTTGGTTGTCAATCAGTAGGTTGGCCGCCTTCATATCACGATGCATGATATGGTTCTTGTGCAGGTACATCATACCTTCTAGCAGCTCACGCATATACAGCTTGATTTGGTTCATAGGCAGGTGGACACTGGGATTGTCCAGAAGGCCATTGAGGTCATGGTCCATGTACGGCTCGACCATATACACCTCGCCCGCCTTGCCGCGCTCAGTCGGGGGCTTGTACGCCATGTCAATCACAGGCACAATGTGAGGATGTTGCAACAGTTTCAAGAGCTTGATCTCACGTAGCGCCGTGATCGGCAGCCCATCTTTCACGTCATAGATTGTAACCTTCTTCAAAGCGACACTGCGCCCCGTAGAGAGCTGCTTGCCCTGTTTGACTTCACCAAACGTGCCCTGCCCCAGCTTGACTGTCAGTTCGTACGCCTCGACACTGCTGCAGCCCGCAAACGTACGCTGCAGCAGCGGCACAGGCTTCGGCCGCGCCTTCCGTGCGATGGCACCAGGCCGCGAGCCCGTGCGGACCTTTACCGGTACGCTATGCGCCTGACGCACAGGCACCGTCGGCGGCGGCGCAACCTGCAACGAAGGTCCACGTGGCTCCTCACGACGGTCGCGGTCATCACGACGGTCGTGCCGGTGGTCATAACGTGGTCGGTACGAGTCGCGATCACGGTAACGGTAACGGCCATTGTCATTCCGCCGGTCCCATCCATCGCGGCGCTGCTCGCGATGGTCGTCTAGATAGTACGGCGCAGGGCGTGGTCGTTCGTACGCGTACTCACGACGGTACGAAGGCCGCTCTTCGCCGTGATCCCATGTACGCGCACCACGCTCATCACGAGAGCGATCAGCCCAGTCGTCAGGACGACGGCGTGGAGCATCGCGGGATCGAGGAGGTGGAGATCGGCTAGGTGAGCGGCGGTGGTACGAGCCACGGTAGGATAAACCACCGCCACCCCGTGATGGCGGCGAGCGTGAACGGGTACGCGCCTCTCGCGTCGCCCCTACAGAGGAAGGCGGAGCGTGGGCATCCGATCGGCCACGAAAGGAGTCGTCACGCTGCGGCATACTCAGACGTGAGAGGCAGAGGGGGACCAGGTTGTTCGTGTGGACGGCGTGTGGTTATGTAAGCGACATCACGGCCTGGGGCTCGCTCGCTCGTTCGTCCGCTGGACCAGGTACGCAGGGAATCTGCGCTGGGCTGCTGGTCGCATCATGTCGGACGATCGATTCCGCGATGCGTTTCGTCCGCGCGAGTCCGATACGGCGCGCAAGCCCAAGGTCCCCACGGAGGAAGTGAATCCCCATGTGCCGATGTACATGGCACAGACGCCGTGGTACCTAGACACTGGTGGCAATGCGTCGCTCGAGCACCAGCGCAAGCCTGCACAAAACAAAGCCTCAGCGTCGCTCGACGATTGGTACCAACGTGGAACAAAAGCAGGGCCGGCTGCGTCGCGCTTCCGTAAGGGAGCTTGCGAAAATTGCGGCGCGATGTCGCACAAGACACGCGACTGTATGGAACGTCCACGAAAACGAGGCGCAAAGTGGTCGGGCCAAGATATCAAGCCGGACGAAGTTGTACAGGATTTGACACACTTGGACTACAACTACGATGCAAAGCGTGATCGGTGGAATGGGTACGATCCTGCGAGTCATATGGCGGTAGTCGAGCGTTTTGAGGCGATCGAAGAAGAGCGACGTAGGATTCGTGAAGAACAGCTGGAGGCACAAACGTCTACGGATGCCCATGCAGCTGCGAAGAAACTTGCGAAGAAGGAGAAGCGTGTGCGCGAAGACGACGACTTTGACAGCAGTAGCAGCGACGATGACGATGACGACGATAAGTATGCGGAAAAGGCCAACATGGTCGGCCAAAAGATCGATGCGGACAAGCGCATCACCGTCCGCAACTTGCGCATCCGTGAAGACCGCGCTAAATACTTATACAACCTCAACACAGATTCTGCGCACTACGATCCCAAGACGCGCTCGATGCGCGAAGCGCCGCTGCCCGACGATGGCCTGACCACACCGAGCGACGCGTTTGAGCGCAGCCAGGGGGATGCAGTGGATATGCAAAAAATGCAAGTGTTTGCCTGGCAGGCAGAGCAGCGTGGCGACTCCATACAGGCGATGCAGGCGAATCCCACCGTCAATGAGCGGCAGTTCAAGCAGCATCAAGAGGAGAGGGCGAAGCAGGCCATGGAAGTCAAGAGCACGATACTTGAGCGCTACGGCGGCGCCGAGTACCTGGATGCCATGCCCCGCGAGCTACGTGCTGGTCAAACCGAAGCCTACGTGGAATACAACCGGTCCGGCGAAGTCGTGCGTGGCCCATCGCGAGCGAAGCCACGTTCACGATACGAGGAAGATGGTACGTATATGTCGATTAACAACAGTGTACGAAAACAATCATTCAAGCGTCTATGGCTCGTGGTACGATCTCGAGCGAGGTGTGTGGGGCTATGCGTGCTGCCACAACACCGTCCTACGTTCCTACTGTACCGGAGAGGCTGGCAAGGCCGCACAAGCTAGCAGTGCCAGCGTAGCTTAGTGCAGGAGACGCTTCTGTGCATCGCTCGCGAGTTGATCGAGCAACGCAGTGTGCTTCTTGGTCATGTCTTCCAACTAGCGCTGTGTAAATACCCCTCATGTAGACATACATACCTTTTTCGACTCTTTCTGCGACTCATTCTTGCTGAGGATCTTGTGGTCCATGTCGTGCTTCATGTGTTTCTGCGCCGCCTGACGCGCCGTTCGCACAGCAGCCTTGGCATGATCGCACTCTTTGACGCATTGCTGCGCAAGTTGCTTGCGAGTCTCTCCCGTGGCCCTGCGAGGTGAGCCAGCACTATACGTACTTGGGCACATGCACAATCATCACGCCCTCGCCCTCTTCTGGCGCATGCTGCGGCGACAAGTCCTTGTTGGCAGCGTAAATAGCCTTTTCAATGTACTTGAGCGACTGGCATGTCAATTGCCTTCCTTCCCATACGTACCTCGGGCTCGTAGGCCGTAATCACCAGCACATTATCGCGAACGCCTACCGTGGCATAGTCGTGCAAGGGTGTGGGCTTCGTGCCTTTGCCGTAGGCCACACGGACATCGTCCAACAACGCTGTAGAGAGGTAAGCAGCGCGACTACTACGTACATGCATCCAAACGGCCCAACGACGCCACTAGAGATTGCACATGCTCGCGGCACCGTGCTACTGCCGTATCCATCTGCTTGTTGATCGCATCCAGATCGAGCTGCGGGTCGACGCCCGCTGCAGCTGCAGCCTCCGCCTTGTCCGCCTGCTTTCCTTTTTTCTTGGCAAGTGGTAAAGACGAATGCACCTGGCGCGGCAGAGGGATGGGTTGAATGCGTGTCACAGGGATCGCATGCTTCAGCGAGAGTGTACTAGCACGCAACAAGGAGATATGGCGAGCGTGCTGCGCAATCGATCCACGGACCAACGACATGATCATGGCCAATGTAACACTTTCGAGCGCTGCCTCGACCATGTGGAGACACAAGAGTGTCGCCGCGCAAAAAGGGCCCATTCGTACATACGACAAGTTCCAATGACTAGGCCATATTGGGTATCTACAAACTAGGAGGCCAGAACGGACAACGCAGTGGTACGCCTAATCATAGTCGTCATCTTCATCCAATGCACGTTTGGTGCCTTGCGTCGGTCCTTCATCGTCCATGGAGACGTCGGCCATCGATGTATCGCCTGTAGACTCAGACGCTTTTGTGGTGGCAGGCGCTGTCGGTGGCTGCACAATAGCATCTCCAAACGCCGACACGGGCGGCGCATCAGGCACGATAGCAAAGTTGACGTTGGTCAGGCAGTGCTCTGGCGGAGGGAGGCGAATGCCATACCGATTAGATACGGGTGGGAGAGGGACACTGTTCAGAGACGAGGCCAAGGAGAGAAGCATCTAGAATGGTCAGATATCGTTCATAATACATACTTCTTTGGGCGGTGGCTGTGTAAAGCTGTAATTTACACGGCTCTGGATCGCCAGCTGGACATCGTCAATCGAGACGTTGCTGCCGCCTTGTCGTGACGATGCGTGGTCCGCATACACGAGGGCATCCTGCAAGACTTGCGTCGTGTACCCTACTGTGAGATATTCCTGTACGTACGGTGTGCAAATTCCAAGAGCTGGACCATGACGGCCGGCTCGGCATCGTCAATACCCATGCTAGCGAGGATCAGTGACACAAGTCGCACATCCCGCGGAATCGGTGAAGGCGCCGTGCTCGAATGATCTGGTGTCTGCGCACTCGCTTCTGTAGGCTTGTTTACGGACGACATGATGCACTCAGCACGTCGTCGTCGTCGTCGTGCCTCGCTCGCTCGCCCGCCCGCGTGTCGTCGACGTCGCACGCTGGAGGCTTATTTCCACATCAGTGATCAGGGAAAGGGACTCACTCCACTATAGAGAACACACTGGGGGCTACAACAACGTCTAGTGGACGAGATAGTGGTCGGCTACCAACACCGTCTCGCTCGAGTACGGCTGAGGTTGGCCACTAGTCGCTTCCTGCACACCGAGGATGTGCAGGTGAAGCAAGGCACGCTCCGACGTAAAGTCGACAGCGACAGGGAAGAACACGTCCGTGGACTCGGCGCCGCTGTCGACGACCAATTCCAAGTTGGCCGACGCGTTGTCTGCCGAGATCGCGGGCACACGCCACAGGACGCGGTGATTCACTGCTTCGAGTTCGTAGGTGCCCGTTTCCGGCTCCGATACCATGGGCTCGACTTGGGGCGGCACAGGCAGCGAGAATACCACGTCGTACAGTGTCATCGCTGTGTTTTCCAGCTGGTACTCCAAGTTGACTTCACACGAGCCATCGCCTGCGGGGCTCGCCCACACTGTGATGGAAAGTGGCAACTCCGACTCGTCCTTCGTCACCGCACGCCAGCGCAGCACACCCACCTGCTGGTTCAGCGGGAACTCACGCTTGGGGTCCCGCAACGCAATCTGACGCTCACTCGCCCACGGCTGCTTATCGACATGCGGGTGTGTACGGTACTGCACCTCTGTACCACCAAATCGCTCTTCCGCTGCCATCATGATACGCAGACGCGTCGCAGCAGGGTCCGTGATCTTCAGCATCAAATCACCCTTGATTTCCAGCGAGTCCAAACCGCCATCCCGGTTGCCCGTCACAGAGACACGCTCTTTGATGACAAGGTGGACATTATCGCTGGCATGCGCCGACGGCGCCGGCACCGGCTCCGCCGCCTCTGCGGCAGGCGCCACCACCACCTCGTCTTGCACTGCAGGCACAGGCGCAGCCTCCGCGTTCGCCACGTCGGTAGGCTCCTCCAGCGGTGCTGTCTCAGCCGCCTCAACCAACGGTGCGGCCATCGCCTTGTCGGCAGGGCCCCCCAGCAACTCTTCTTCATACGCTGGCTCTTCGTACGCCTCCTCTGGTTCGTAGGCGGCCTGCTGCTCATACGCCGCCTCGGCTTCATACGCTGCCTCTTCCTCCTGCATCGCCTGTTGCTCGTAAGCACTGTCCACAGGCGGCTCCAAGGCAAGCGACTGTTCATACGCGGCCTCGTCCACAGGCGGCTCCTCAAAGCCGGAGGCATGCTGCTCATACGCCATGTCATCTGCGTACGCTGCCGCTTCGTCATGCTCGGCCTCCATACGATAGGCCGCCTCGGCATCGTAAGCAGTATCGATAGGCGCCGTGTCCGCAGCGGCAGGGACCTCGTCTGTCATACCCCAGGCATCCCCTGTTTCCGTCTCTTCCATCGGCATCGACACCGCGGCTGCTGGTTCATCGTATGTAGCCCCAGGCTCTTCGGTGCCCCATGGGTCCTCGTCTGCATCAACAGGGGGCGTCGGCATCGTCATTTCCTCGTGCGGCGCCTCCTCCCTCGCCGGCGGCGCGTCATCCAGACCCAGCAGTGAGTCCGTCGTCGTCACAGCGGCAGGGGCAGCTGGCTCCATGGGGGCAGCCTCGACAGGTTCCACCTCAGATACCAGATCTGCCTCTGGCACTACAGGCGCCTCGGGCACGGGCACTGGCGGTGCTGCGGGCGTGGGCACAGGGGCCATCGGCACCGCTTTCCCGGGAGGCGCAGGCGTGGACGTTGGCTTTGAGCGAAGCGACATGGGCGCCTGCTTTCGTACCGGCGCTGGGGCAGGTGCTGGGGCCGGAGCAGGGGCAGGCGCAGGCGCGGCCTGCGTCGATTTCGGGACCGAGCCAAGCAAGGCAGCGCCCTTAGGTTTCTTCCCGAGCGACATGCCTTTCCCTTTGAACGGATTGGCCGCCGGTTGCGATGCCGGCTGCTCGTCTGGCAGGCTATGCACAGGCGCCGTAGATGTCGGCGCCGTATCAAAACTGCGGGGCATCGACGAGATGCTATCGCTGCCGAAACCACTGTGCTGGCGCCGCGCTGCATCGCGACGCTGCATCTCAAGCTGCCGCGCACGGCGCTTGAGTTCTTCCTTGGCTTCGAGTTCCTTGTTCTGGTCTGTCAGATCGCTCATGTACATACACGCTCAATAATCTCCTGGATCCGCTCTTCGTGACTGTCCATCTCGAGCATCGTACGGATCTGCGAGAGCGTCACATTCTCACGGTAGCCCATCGCAACAATCTCGTCAAATGCCTCGAGAATTTCAAAGCACGAAAGCACAATATCCTGCTCATCTAACGAATGGCATTGGTCACTCACGGCCCGCGCAAATAGCTGGAGGGAGTCAATGTCCTGCAAGATGTTGGAGTTCTTCGTAGTGATCAGAATCATGTACAAGTCTTCCAGAGGCTGGTACACGAAGCGCACCGAGTCCGTCTCGACAAACGTATGCTGCGATCCCGAGCGAATAAGTTTCGGGAACGACGCAAGAAGCGCCTCAATGCGGGAACCAGCCATCTCTCGGAACTGACGAGAGAGGACCGCTGCAGGGGTTAGTCGTCCATGTCGTTGCGTCTATACACATACGCTTTCCGCCACGCGTGGCAATGCAAGCCGCAAGAAGCACCTAGTATGTTAGCCTGTGTCCCTGCCTACGCCTCCTGCGTAGGCGCACACACGTACCATCACGCAAGTCACTGCCAGATGGCGCACTGGTCGGTCGGGGCCCAAGCTAGGCCTCGGCGCGACATGCATCGTGTCGCCCGCGAGTCACGTGATGCCACGCACTACCACCGTAGGTCTGTGCCACGCACGCACTTCGAAGACGGTGCGTGCACGCGTGGACGCGCGAGTGACATAGAGAGGCATGTCTCGCCACGGCGCGGGGTGGTGTACGTAGGTGTCTCAAGGCAAGACTACTGCATTACAAAGCTACTTCGCGCACACCGTCGCGGTCAATCACACGGACATGGAAGTGGCCAATATCTATCACAAAGCGCGTTTGCATTTCATTGATGCAGCGCTTAAGTAGGGCCAACGCTTCGTCGAGAGACATATCAGGACGGTGGTACCGGTCCATAGTAGACAGTGTGAGGTAGGATGCATAGCCATGCGCGGCGAATGGCACTTGGACCGAGGTGCCGAGGTAGTCGACCCAGTACAAGGCAGGCTCTGACGCCGGTGCATCGTAGCCTGCCAGCAGTAGGTTGACTTGGTATGGCCGACGCGAACGAATAGACTCGGCTAGCTGCGTGCGAATCCACGACGCCGCGGCTTTCGGTCGCAAATCAATATTGTGGCTAAGGTCAGCCATCTTGGTCATACATACCGGATCGAGTACAGGCGCATATTCCGCTCAATATAGTCTGCAAACTGAATGGTATCTCCTTCGCATGTTAGTCCTCTAGGGCTAGACTGTTACGTACCCGACTCGCCTGAGACGGCCATCACCAGGTTCTTCGAGAGGACTTTTTGCTTGTCCTCGTCCGTCTTCATTTTGACAATTGAACGGGCCGCATTGCCGTCCGAAGCAATGACCGCGAAGCCCTTGCCTGTGATTCCAAAGAGGCACTCCATCGTCACGAGCGAACCTGTGCATCCGCACTGATCGCGATGACGACGCCTATCCTTCCCCACCTCTATCACGTGACACATACGCGCGGCGCGTACGTACGAGTGTGCGTGGTCGACGTGCCCTCCTCCGCGTCCGGGATGAGCGAGACGGAGGCTGCGTCGCTGGTCGAGGCCGATGCGACGCGCAAGCATCTTATTCTTACTGAGCTCTTTGGTGTGCATCCAAGAGCGATTGTCGATGCATTGGTCGTCTCGGCCAACGAGCATTTGTATATTTTAGGGTCGCAGTTGGAGGATCATGTTCGTTCGTTGCTACACGATCGTGAGGAGGCCGACAAGGAGGCTGAGGAAGGTGTTCATTCGATCTTAACACTATTAGAGCATGCTATTGATCATACGATGGACACTTTTGAACTGTACTGTCTACGCTCCATCTTTGTCGTGACTCCTGAGCAGTCGCGACTCATGACCATGTCGCACCATCGAGGTTTGGATTTGCGGCCGTTGGAGGTACGGCATGCCGAGAACCCTATGCAAGAGTCTGAGGCACCTGTGGAAACCATACCTGACGCAGAAGATCGGTTATGGCGTCAAATTGCATGCGTACGTACTTTTTGACATCTTACATCAGGCTCGGGCTACACAGCATCGATTGGCGCAAGCGGAGGCCGCCGCCCAAGTACGTTTGCAGCGTGTGCAAGCGGTGGCACAGGCCTATCAATTTATCCTTGACGGCGTCCAGCCCTTTGTACAGGCTGCTCAGCATGAATCGCCCGATGTGGCTGTTGTTCAAGCGGCTGAAGAGGTCTCGTCGAACGTCTACAGCGTCATGGAAGCGCTGGATACTTTGCGCAGTGCTGAGCCATTGCATGTGGCCCTCACTGATCCCTCGGCCATTCCACCTGACTCGTCCAATGCGCATGACGACGAAGCCAAGCGGGAATGGGAAAAGGGCCGTGATGCTTACTTGACCTGGGAGACGCAACGCATTCTGGCAGCAATGAAGCGATAAGCTTTCATTTCTACGCCATGTCCTACTATGATACCCACTTACTTTTGGTAGTGACAACATGTACTATTCACCTACGATGCGGCCGCTTCGGTATTGTCACCTGCAGCAGCGGCCTGTTGTTGCTGTGCCAATGCTTGCTGTCGGTAGTACTCTTCCCATTCCTTCGAGTAGTCACGCGCAGGCGCACCATCGCCCTCGCCTTGTTGCTGCGCAGCAGCGGCTTGGGCTGCATAGTACGCAGCCCACTCGGCAGAGTAATCACGCTGGCCGTCGGTCGCCACTTCTGTGGCCTCGCCCGTGGCCGCATAGCCTGCATACGCATCGTAGCCATTCGCCGCCGTAGCATCCCAGTTTTGCTCCGCATACACACTGTCCTGCATAAAGTCACGGTTCGAACGGCTTCCATTCGATGCATTCCACACGGCCGGATCACGCCATGGCGGGATCTTCTCGCCCTTCTCGTTCGTGGGTGGGCCGGCGTACCCAGGCACTCCGAGGTAGCCACCTTGGACGTGACCGCCTGGCCGTTCACCCAGCTCGGCCATAAGTGTCGCATACTCTGACTCGACATGCGAGCCACCTCCCGCTCCAATCGTCGCCGCAGCCGTACCACTGCCATACGGGCGCTGCGAGAAACAGTCACGAGCCAAGTGGCCACTTTGTCCACACTTGTGGCACACAATATGTGTCGTCCAATTCCGATCTTGCGGGCATTCGTACTTGCGGTGTCCCTTCTCGCCACAGTTTTGACAAATCTGGTTTTCGTCGTCACGCAGCGTACCATTTAAGACGGCAAGCTCACGCAGTTGGCTACGCTTATGATCGTTCTGCGTCTCTGGCGTCGACGCCGCAGTAGCTACCACCTCGTTGATGAGCTTGATACAGTGCTTGATCGAACGTTCATTGTCAGCGGTCACAATGCAATGCATGTCTTCCTCCTCGCCTTCTGTCGACCCCTTGCCGTGCTTCACACTGCCACGACCACGGATATGGATCTTGGCACCACTCTGGCTCTCCATCTTCTTCAGGGTATTACCACGCGGTCCAACAAGCAGACCAAAGAAGTTGATCTCAGGGAACTCACGCACAGGGAGGTATACCTTCTCCGTCGGCCGGCCACTGCGTCGTGCACCCTGGTACTCTTGCGGTGGACGGTATGATGGGTCCAGTCGCATTTGACGATCGACCAGTTGTGTACGCTCCTCCTCCAATTTCTTGCGATAGCGAATCTCGCGTGTGTTGTTGCGGAAGCCCTGACTGTCGTACGTAGGCGGTGGCGACGGAGAGCGCTCACGCTCGGGCGGGATTACATCGCCCGTACGAAGCTTCCGGTTGATCTCATCCAGACGCACTTGAATGGCATACCGATCCAGTTCTTGCCCGGACACATTGCCAGAAATGGCGGCAGACGACACATCTTTCCTATCCGACTCGCTGCCCCAGCGCGATCGTCGCTTTCGTGCACCTGATGTAAGTAATCTATGCATACATACCATCCGACATAGGCATTTCGCCGCCACCACGCGGCGCTCCATAGTCATACGGGCGTTTGGGCGCATTGCGATCGCGTTCACGGTCGTAGCCACCACGATCGCGGTATTCTCCACTACCACCACCGCCCCAACGCCGCGACTGGCCTAGCGGCTGTGCATTCATACCCGTCCTCTGTGCATTGCTTCTCCACGACATGATGGCCGTCGTCGATCTCCCCGTTGTTTCACGGAGCGGCAATCTGGTGTCGCGCACCGTTTTTTTCTCTTCAGTCGGCCAGGCCGCGTTCGCGGCGACGAAACGCCGCCTTTCGTCGTCACCCTGGACCACGTGCTCCCACGTGGAATTAGGCCAGATGGCCTGAGCACTCACCTCGTTGTGAGATCGCACATTCACATATGGGGAAGAACAACGGAGCAGCGCAGCGCCGTGCAAAGGCACGACAACAAGCTAGAAAATCAGCAGCCAAGTCCTCCTCGAGTGATATAGCGGAGAAAGAGCCGACGTCTCCTCCGTCCGCACCGGGGGAGGAAGAGTCTGTCACTGACCCTCCGTCCACCATCGAAGACACTGTCATCGATGCAGCTCCAGTGGCTCTCGAAGAGGCTGCCAGTACAGAGGCATCCAACTCCAATCCACCATCCATTGAGGCAACGCATGAGCAAGACTTACAGGCCTTGCGCGATCAGATTCAGGGCCTCCAAACTGAATTGGAGGACACACAACGTACCTTGTCAGAGAGCCATCAAGCTTTTGCAGAACAGATTGTCGAATTGTCTTCTTCCCATGACCATGACAAAGAAGCGGCCTGTGCCGAGCTACGGACCCAGCGAGACAAGGCGCAAGAAGCGCTGACAGCTGCACAGGAGCGAGTTGCGTCGCTGGAAGAGCAAGTACAAGATCTGAATCAAAAAATTACAGAGCATGCTGCAGAGACATCGAAGCACGCATCAGCCATGGCAGATATGCAAGGCAAGCTGGCAGTACGTACACTGCGCGATTTTTCTCACATAGTAGGAATGGATGGCCAAGGCTCATACACCCTCGACAGAGACTATCGCGACAATCGTCAAAGAGCTGGGATACACAGATACAGACGCTGATTATGTACGTATGCCAATGCTACTGACACATAGACCTTATTGGAGAAAGTACGTGCTCCTAATCACTCACATCTAGCTGCATGCCGCTCACAATGCGAAATATACCACTCTATGCACTGCATCCCGCCATATGTATGAAGATATTACCAGCACCCTAGCCAGCGCACTCCCACAAGGCGAAGCCGCCGCAGTCCACGCTGAGGAGATGATTCCCACACTACGCGCCCTCCAAGCGCGTGTAGTGGAGTCGCTTGGCGCTGTAGGCATTTAATTTCGGCCGAATAAGCATACCTCCCCTCATTACAAAGATCGGTCCGACCACTATTTCGTAGATCCCGGAGAGTTGCGTCAGGGTATGACGTCTAGCACCGAGGCTGAGCAGCCGGTGCCTCTCGACCGCATCAAGCGATCCAACTCGCTCGATGCGGGTGGCGCTGTGCTGCGCGCTTTGGCACGCTCACCGCACTACAATGAAAATCTACATCAGCTAGATGAGACCCAGCCCGTCCCCCCTTTGGACTTGGACGCTCCTGCGCATCCGTCATGGTACGAATTCTGGGTCGTCAAGTGGGAGGTGCCTCGAAAACTCTTTCACTGTATTACTGGCTTTGTGGTGTTGGGCCTTTACGTGTTCAAGCTGGATGTCAACGCTGTGGTACGGATACTGTTTTATATGTTCCTAGTCATCGCGTCGGCAGATGTTCTGCGTCTGAACTCACCCGCGTTTGAGCGTTTCTATGAATCGGTACTGGGTATTCTGATGCGCTCTGGCGAGAAGGAGCGCGTGAATGGTGTCATTTGGTACCTGGTAGGCGTGATGGTGAGCTTGCGCCTTTTCCCTGAGGATATTGCTGCTGTGTCAATTATTATCTTGTCGTGGTGTGATCCTTGTGCATCCACATTTGGACGCCTCTTTGGCAAGCGTACACCTGCTTTGCCTGCACCCTTCTTTGCGCGACGCAAGTCCTTGGCTGGGTTTATCGCCGCGTCACTGATGGGCATGCTAGTGTCTTACATGTTTTGGGGCACTAGTATTGCGCGAATTGGCGAGCGCAGCACGGGCTTATCCTGGGAGCCCAATGGGGTGGCCACATTTGGCACAAAGCGTGTCCCAGGCGCTCTGCGCACCGGCTGGCGTGGAATTCACCATGGCTTTGCTGTATCCGACGTGTCCATGTCCAGTCGGTTACGTGAATTTTCCTCTCGTAATGCCCCTGCCATTCCCCCTTTGGTAATGTATATCTCATGTGGCCTTATTGCGGGCTTTACAGAAGCTCTTGAAATGGGCGGTCTTGACGACAACATCTCGATTCCAATTCTCAGCGGCTTCTTGATTTGGGGCATGCTTTGGGTATGGGGTTGGATTGTCACAGCATAGCAAAGATGCACTACATATCTGCGTGGATTTAATAGTTTTCAATTTTCTCGTTTGTAATCTGTGATATTCTACCTATACAAGTAACGTTAGGAACAAGCTATGCTCTTCTTAGGCTGATCGTGTGTGTCGTCGTGATCCTGATGCACCTGTGCCATGCACTCGTTGGTATAGCATGCCTTGATACTTGCGCGTTTGGTGCTTTTGGCGCCAGATATAAAGTCCTAGCGCTAGCACTACGAGCAGTACATTAAGGAACTGGCTTGTGAGTGCACGGTCAACGTACCACAAACTTTGTATAGGCACGCACCTCGTCGTGCACAAACTTGCCACAGGCACTCCAGCCCTGCACCTTCGTATGTGTTTCTGTATGTGTACACGACACGGACTGTCGGTTGTTGTATGGTCGGCAGTACGGGTATGCTAGCTGCCATGTGAGTTGCGCTGCTCAACCTACATGCTCAGCAGGACACGGCTCACAGTCGCCCATAGGTACGCATAAATAGGCCGTGTCTAGGCCTTGTGTCGACGAGGCAGGCCATGCTGAGGCAGTGCTTGCGACCATCCCCGTCTTGCCCTGGCCCTGTGGTTGTGATCGCTGGTGGAAACCCTCCGTCTTCCCCTCCACACCCCTGCACGTTCGCGCGGGGGACCTCTTTTTCCAGCTTGCTTGCCCATGCCTCGTGATTGCATGTCTTACAACTACAAAAGTACCTACGATGTACTGGTTTGCTGCGCACGCCATGCATGGGCCATCTGTAGCAATTTGAGGGCCGGCTTGTTTTGTGCTTCTTCGTCGGGGAACACCATATCGTAGTATTCTTCCATCGCGCCATCGCCTCCTGGAATCTCACGGCGTTTCTTCACGACACGCGGCATCTTAGACTGCACATGCTCCACACGGGCCTCATCGCCATGCTCCATTTCAAACGCTTTCCAGGCTTCCAGGAGAACGACACGTTCCTCTTTCAAGCCTTCTTCTTTCAGCGCATCGTAGCCACGCTCAAAGATTGCTCGTGCATCATCTGCTGCCTGGGCATGCGTCTTCGCACGTTCTGCTAGTGTCTCTTCCGAGTGCACGGGGGCCTCTCCCGTCTCTTCTTCCATCTCGGCATCTTCATCCTCTTCCATAGCAATAACTGCGGCCATCTTGCCCAGCGCATAGCTGATCCATACCTTGACATGGCTCGTCTTCTCCAACAAACGCTCATACAGCGCCTCCACACGCTCCATTTCACGCTCGTTGAATTCAAAGTCAATGTAGGCCTTCCAAAGGACCTCTGGCATATCCATGCCGCCCAAGTCCGACTCCGCTTGCTGAATACCAAGCTCGTAGATGCCACGTGCACGATCCAAGTCATAGAGGTTTTGTTCCAACTCGGCAAACTTGACCCACGTACTGGAACTGCTGGGGTCCCATTCCAGCGCCTTTTCATAGAGCTTTCGAACGCGATCAAATTCTTTGAGCGACAACTCCAACTCAATGTAGCCCTTAAACAGCTTGTGCTTGGGACATAAACCAATCGCCGTCCCTAAAATCTTACGGGCTAACGTCAAATCAAGACGACGCACTTCAAAGTACGCATAGTTCAACCATAGCTTGGCAAACGTAAAATGCTTGTGTGGCACCACAGACACGGCAGCTGCATAGACCTTTTTCGCGCGATCCATATCTTGCGCATCAATTTCTTCAAAAAGGGCATAGCGTAGCCACAAATAGATGTATCGGCGCCACAGCCGCTTCTCTTCGCCTGGTGGTACGAGTGCAACGGCACGCTCGTATACATCGCGCACCTTGTTCCGCGCTGTCTCAAGCATATAGTCAGGCGCACCTTCATCGACCAGCGATCGAAACGACTCTTCCTCCAACCGAGTATAGTCAAACCAGGTATCGTAATTACCGGCTGCGCCGCCAGCAGCTTCAATTTCTTCTTCGTACTGCAAGCGCCGCTTCTGAGTCACCGTATCTTCCACTCCTTTAATACTTCCAAACTGCTTTTCAAAGCGGGTATAACTGGTGTAAATTCCTTCACTCTTCGCGCGCGGAATCCGTTCCAGTGCATATTTGTAGATCATACGAGCCCGATCGTATTCACCTTGGCGTGTCTCCATCTTCGCAAAGGCTGTGAAGAGACTCTGTGAGCGTTCCAATGCATCTTCGCTCTCTCCAAAAAAGTCCAAGGCCATATGAAATACCTGCCGCGCTTTCTCCAGCTGCTCACGATCTTCTTCATACTTCGCCCATTTGATCCATTGTTTGGGTTCTGGATGGCATGTTACTGCGCGCTCCCATACGGCACTAGCATTCTCAAACTCGCTGTACCTAACCTCAAAGGCGATGTACGCATTCCATGCACGCTCATCCGGTTCCCAGCTCATCCAGCGCTCAAAGATCTCGCGAGTACCGCTTACATTGCCTAACAGTTCCTCCATATGCACGTATTTATACCACAGTTGGTCAATACGAGGGAGGATGGACACGGAACGGTCAAACAGGTTACGTGCATGATTTACATTACGCATCTTCAATTCTTGTTCCGTGTATCTCAGCCAGAGAGGGACATGGTGTGGGTTTACGTCCAAGGCACGTTCAAATACCGATCGGCATCGATCCATTTGACCCTGTGTTGCCTCCCATGTCGCATAACGGATCCATGCTGCCATCTACACGTCAGTACATTTATATACGTACATTGCCTCGGAGTCGACGCACCGCATCTTCATACTCAGTTCTTTTTCGCGCTCGATAATCTTCAAGTTCTTCATAACTCTCGATGCGAAGGCGCGGGGTCTTGCGCTTCGGTTGAATTTGACGCTCCTGGGCTTCTCGAAGAAGCTGCTCTGCAGTAATCTGAACCGGCGCAGGCGCACGGTTCTTAATGCGCGGCGCACGTCCGTCTCCAGACATGTCGTGCCAAGGAAGTATTGCAATGGACACGCAACGATCGGCCAAAGGATGATGCCACGTGACTTGAGTCATAGGCCGCAGATGTGGCGCTGAAGGGCCAAAATGCACAATCGATTGGCAAATAGAGGGATTATTGCGCTGTGCCAAGACTTTTTGTATGCTTGGCCTGGGACCGAAATGTCCCTATTATACTGGTGCCAAGGATAGACTCATCATCCCGTCCTTTCTTCCTTTCTATTACATTGATAAAGGAAACAATATACGTTCATGGATTCGGAGCGACCCGTAAAACTTGCCTGTGCCACCTGTATACAGGGGCACCGTGCCTCGACTTGCAAACATCAGGATGGCTCCAAAGGCCCTCTTTTGGTAGTGAAGCGTCGTGGCAGGCCTTTGTCTCAATGTCAAGAGTGTCGCGAAAAACGCATACGCACAGGTCGTCACACACGATGCGATTGCAATAACAAGGCTAAGCGGGCTGCATTTAATGCAGGTCCTAGCTCTACCACAAAAGCATTAGGCCAACAAGCATCCACGACCTCAGCCACGACCGCTGTACCAGCTGCAGAATCTTCGTCTTCGTCTCCTTTGAAGCGCTGCAGTCCGCTCTCCTTTGAGTTTTTGCTGAATCCCTGTTCATGTAAAAAAGGCACAGTATGCACATGTTGCCAGACCTCCTACGATACAAACAAATCAACTCCTTCACGTACTACCATGAAGCCCGAGCCGTACTCTCCAGTGTTCCAACCAGAGAGTAAGGATTTCCTATGTACGCAGTCCACACACAACTTGCCTCTACGTACCAAAAAGGAGGAATGCTGCTCATCCGTGATATCCAACAACGTTGATCCAAAGTTGGCCACCAAGTCGATGGATATCCTTGTCAGAGTTGCAGATATGTCTCAAGAATACAAGCCTGAGTGTCAATGTAAAGGAATTTGCTCGTGCAAAGGGTGCATGGGCCGATCTGATGAGAAACGACGCCAAGTTATTCCTTCCTCGTCCAGTTCAGGATGTAAATCTTGCGTTGCTTGTGACATTCGTCTTGAAAACCCCTCTGGAATTGATACTGTGGACCAATGGGCCCGTCTTGACTATATGCCAAATTCCATGAAGCGATCTGCTATGATTTAGGCTCGCATTTCAAAAGCACGAGTTTTGCCATCAAGTTTTTATATGCGAAGAACCAAGCATATATTCACGAGTCCATTTTTTTTTGTATTGGTTCGACGATGAAGTTACCTGTCTTCTCTCAACATTGCTCATTAATGACCTTTTGCCATAAGGGCCTTGTCACGAAGCTTGATGGTTCTTTTGAAAAATATTATTTGGCACTTCCATAGACTATGTAACGATCTCCAATACCACTTTCAGGCTTTTTGTTAAAGTAAAATTACGTGCTAGACGAACCACAAAGCTCTAAAAAGTGCATGGGCGTATGCGAAGGAGATCAATCCCATGTAGCTAAAGGTTCTGCGAGCAAAAAAGGGCCCAACCGGGAATTGAACCCGGGACCTCTCCCAAGCTCAGGGCTCCCCTGAGGGTTTTTATGTTCCCGAAGGGAGTATAATACGACTATACTATTGGGCCGCGCTGTTTTTCCCAGCAATAGACTGACATAAATATAGTGTGGCTTTGTCTACATGCTTATTAAAAATAGGGCCCAACCGGGAATTGAACCCGGGACCTCTCCCAAGCTCAGGGCTCCCCTGAGGGTTTTTATGTTCCCGAAGGGAGTATAATACGACTATACTATTGGGCCTCAAGACTAGCATGTCGTAGTCTTTGGACATATCTTAACAGAAGCAATTTTCCTCGTTTCAGGTTCACGATTTTGCAAGTCTCTCATTTCCGATTATACCTTTCGGTATGTCTAATAAAAACTACTTTCTTACCAAAGCGCCTTACGTTCACGGCGTTGCTCTTGTGCAATGCGTTTGTTCATACCCCAGGTAACCTTCTTCAACTCCATCTCTGCGTTACGAGCGGAGCGCACCTCTTTCGATACAGGGGCGACGATGCTAACAAATGTTGGTGAGCATCCGAACTTCTTTGCAAGGACACTAGCCGTGAATTTGTAAGGGTCCTGATGACGGAGTTGCTGCATCTCCTGGATCTGTGCCTTTGTCAGGTTGTTCGACTCAGCACGAGTGCTTTGCGAACGCAGCTGTGGCGGCATCTTGGCCTCTTCTTCTGGCGACAGAGGCGAAGCATTCTCGAACAGTGCCTGAGCCGTTCCAAAAGAGACACGACCAGTGTCCTGCGATGGTGCTGAGCGTGCGATGAAAGTTTCACCACTCTCTAGCGGAAACCGAACAGCCTGCGCACTATAGTCCAAAGGGTCACGAGGGTGACGCGTAGGGGTATTGCGCATCGCACGTGTGCTAGTTGAGAACGAGCGCTTACCGCTAAGCCAGCCCTTCGGACCGGCCCAGGTACCCTTCACCATGCTGTTGTAGTACACCCAAGGGAAAAAGTCCTTCTTCAGGTAGTAGAAGGCACGCTGCGGCTTACCCTGGTCGATGCCAAACTTGGCGAACGATTCGTTGACCTTCAAGCCGTACATGAACTCAGCCAACAAGACTTTGCCGTACTCGGTCAAGAGCGGGCAAGACGTGTAACCATCGTACGTGGCACTGGGCGCTTTGCCATCCAACGCGTTGGTCAGGTTGGTCACAAGTACAGGCGCTTGACCGGTAATAGCCGCAGCAGTCTTACTGGTAGGCAGCGAGCTCGAGTCACCTAGTGACCACACATTGCTGTACTTCACGTGCTGCAGCGTGTCCTGACTCACGTTGGCATAACCACCCTCGTTCGACAGGGACGAGTTCTTGAGGAAAGCAGGTGGGGCCATGGTGGGCGTCACATGCAAAAAGTCGAAAGGCATACGGACCTTCTCGTCACCCTTCTGGAACACGGCCGTCTTACCATTGTCCTCGATAGCCACGAGGTTGTGCTGGAAGTAACCGCCCACACCGCGCTCCTCACGCAGCTTGTTGAGAACTTCACTGTACTTTGGAACAGAGAACATAGTCGGCATACCCGTCGCGAAATCAATCTTGATCGGCGAGCTAGCGTCCTTCTTGTACAAGCCGTTCTTCTGCCAATGGTCCAGTGCAAGCCACATAATCTTCTGTGGGGCACCAGCACACTTGATAGGAGAGCCAGGCTGCGTGAATATAGCCCGACCCTCCTTCAGCCTGTTGATCTTCGGGAAGACATCTACTACAGAGTCGTACGTGTAGATGGACGCGACGTTGCTGGAGGGGTCGGCCAGCGCTTCCTTGAGGCCACTAATACCGTCCAGCGTGATCGTGTATCCAGAAGCAATCACAAGGTGCTCGTACGTCAGCTTCTCGCCAGACGACGTAGTCACCTGGTTTTGTTCAGGCTCCATCGTAGTCACAGCATCCTTGTACAAATGGATCTTCGGGTCGATGAGGGTGCTCTCTTCGCGGCGGAGCGACTCACGCGTCTTCAAACCGCCACCTACTAGGGACCAGCCAGGCTGGTAGTTGTGCCACTGCGACGGCTCAACCACCGCAATCTCATCTTCCTTGAACTTGCCGGTGTTGAGTAGCTGGTGAGAGACAGAGAGACCAGCGGAACCACCGCCAATAACAACGACCTTATGGGCAGCATCGTTGATAGCGGCTGAGGTAGAGAACAGGTTCACCGCGCTCAAGCGCTTGGGCGCAGCTGCAACTCGAATCGCACGAGTAAGCATCATGATGGCGACAATCCACGAGAGGAACGCTCCTTTGGGACGACGACTAACCCTCCTCACGTGATAATGGAGGCCCCGTCCCCCGCAATGACGCCACTTTCTAGGCACATGATATCAGACCTACATCGCGTTTTTACATTTAGTCACAAATTTTGAGATGGTTTGCATACTGCCTATAGAAACACAAAACATAGATGTAACACTTACAAAGCCGTCTTGCCCCGTGGCTCATACGGCAGGAAGAACATAATCACACCAGCTACCAGGAACGCGGCACCCGACACATAAATCGGAGCCTTAAACTCGGACTGCACGCCAATACCCACGATCGTAGACACGATACCAAACACACGCTGCACACTCATAGTAAATCCATCACCAGTACCACGTTGAGGGGCTGGGAAGACCTCGTAGGTAATTGCGTACAATACCGCGTACATCGCATTCTCCGTCAAACTGGTTGCACAGTTCCAGCCCAACACAGCAGAGTTCGTGCGAGCTGTAGTGAAACAGAACAAAAAGACACCTGTTAACAACGTGAAGATCGCCATAGAACCACGACGACCAGCGTACGGAAGCTCCACAGCACCAGCAGCAATAAAGCTACCAGGAATACCGCATGCAGCAAAAATGACCAGTTGGCGCGACTGCTGCGCAATCGTCGTAGCGCCGCCATCCACACCACCAATAGCCTGCAGATACGTTCCGATGAAGGAGTTATAGAGAGGATAACCCAGACCAATCAGACCCCAACAGGCAGAGATCAGAGTCGTGTTCCAGGCCATCTTTTTGGAGGCAAACAGCGCAGAAATTGGCGAAATACGCATGTTCTTGATGGTGCGGCGAATATACGACGGGCGCAAGTTGTTGTGTTCCCAATTGCTCCTTATACGACTCCAGTGTGTAGGGGCATGAACATCCAAAACTTCCTCGTACTCTGGATCTGTGTTCTCAATATCATATGCAGCAACCGATCCTTGACCGTCTAGCATTTCATCCGTGCGGCGGTACTTGGCATTTACAAGTTGTGCAAATGTAAAGTTTACCGTCTTTCTGTTTTCTTTGGCAATAAATTGCAGCACCTGGTACGCCTCCTCTTCGCGACCAGTTGCCAACAGGAACTTCGGCGACTCAGGAATGGGGTACACGAAGAAACGAATGGCCCACATTAGCATCACCGTACCACCCAAGAGGAACCAGGAGTAGCGCCATCCCCAATTTTCGGCCTTGGGGCATGCCATGTTATGATCACCAATATCAATAGCAGCACAGTGATAGTTGGAGATGAACGCCCAACCTATGAGTGCAGCGTAGAGCTGACCAATGCACCAAAAGAGTGATAGGAAAGTAAGAATCCACTGATGCGGACCAGGGATGTATTCAATCAGCATTGCACCATCGACTGGAAGGTTTCCTCCCAAGCCCAATCCCAATAAGCCCAAAAGCACACACATTACGGGGAAACTAGGCGCACTTCCCACTGCAATACCAAAGGCTGCAGAAATGAAAAGAGTGAGATTCCATGATGGCCGACGTCCAATGATATCAGAAATAAAGCCCCAACCCAATGATCCAATTAGCAAACCTGAGTATAGAGAGAAGGTTGCCCATTTCGAATTGGCCCACGACCATTCTGCTTTATGCAACTTGATGCCCCATTCGTAATCAATGGGTGTGAGAGTCATGGCCAGGACTTCGAACCAGATGTTATCAGCAAGCCAGCCAAAACCTGCCAGAAGAGTAAGCTTAATCTGAAACCAGCCAAATCCCATGTCATGGATACACTGGTTGGCCATTTTTACTTGACGCTCGTAGTCCAACGTGATGCCAAGCTCTTTTGCAAAAGCCATATCACTGTCAATAGACTCAAAATCGGCCTTGACGGCTTCTCCGGCAACATCACTTGCATCGTGGTGATCATCGTCAAGGATGGTCACTTGAGGACGTTGGGTGTCCGCCATTTTATTTTTAGGTGAGGGTGGGGGGCGAGGAGGGAAGTGGGGAAATCGTGCTTGCACCCTGTCTGGCACACTCAGGCTATCTAAGCTCGGTTTTTTATTTTTTTTTGTCGCAATTGACTAGTCTGGCTCCTCGCACACGTGACCCCCCGGGGGATAATGGGCGCGAGGCGCGACGGCGTATCTTACAGGTAGGATCGTGTGGAAGATGCTGCGTGCACGATCTGTCCAAGCTTTATTGCATCGCCCCTTGCCATGGGTACGATACGCATCAAACATGTCTAAGACAACACAAAAATCTTACACCTGGGCGGAGAGGATGGCGTCTCCTTCTAAGCCAGCGGTTTCATCCTCATCAACGCCTTCCAAGGCGCATGTTGCCGACGCCTCTGTGGCTGAAATGGTAGAAGAGTTGGCCGAAGGAAGTACTGATACGGAGAAGAATCCTGTGCCAGAAAAAGCATGGAAGTCAGGTTTTGATGGAATTGGGATGAAGCCATTCCCATCACAAGTGGCGCGTATTCTTAGTGAACCCATCAGCAAAGACGATGTGGAAATCAAGCCCGGTATGTATGCTTATTACTAACATCGACAGACGGTCTATTGTACCTACCTGAAATCAAATACCGTCGCATTTTGAACAAGGCATTTGGACCAGGTGGTTGGGGTCTTGCGCCACAAGGGGAGGCTGAAATTTCGCAAGGCATTCTGAGTCGTGAATGGACGCTCATTTGCCTGGGGCGGTATGTATACGCACACTGACAATAGTTTTGTATCTACCGCGCGTGGCGAGCAAGAGTTTTTCCGTCCTACGGGTGTTCCAACAGCGAACGAGGGTGCCAAGTCCAATGCACTGATGCGCTGCTGCAAGGACCTTGGCATTGCCTCAGAGTTGTGGGATCCGCGCTTCATCCGCCAATTCAAGGCCAAGTATTGTGTTGAGGTGTGGTGCCAGACGACGGATGGAAAAAAGTACGTTTCTCTTCTCTCACTCACACTGTCAGGAAAAAATATTGGCGACGCAAAGATGATGAGCCCTTCCAATACCCCGCCAAAGAAGTAGGCATAGTGACCCGCACATAAACAATACTTTACTTCCTACGTTTTCCCATACCTGATTTGGCCTTGCTTCGGTAGGCACCTGCTTCAACCACGTCATCGTCGCGATCACGTTCATCTTCGTAGGCAGCCGCCTGCTTTCGCTTTCGGCGACCAGCACCCCCCGCGCCACCTAAGCCTTTCTCTTGCAGTTCACGCAGTGCTGCTCGTTGGGCCTCACCTACACGTTCAGAAAGCAGCATAATCATATCGCGGTCCTTGGCATCCGGGAATTCCTCCAACTTCTTCCCAATAGCCGCCTCAATACGTTGTAGCAGTTCAACATCGTACTGCGTTACCAACGTCACACTGCGACCTTGGCGCCCAGCTCGGGCTGTACGACCGACGCGGTGAATATAGTCTTTGGAGTGTGTAGGGATATCGAAGTTCACCACAAGATCCACAGCAGGAATGTCCAAACCACGAGCGGCCACATCCGTGCATACCATAATCGAGCGGCCGCCGGACTTGAACTTATTCAGTGCACCCAGTCGTGCCGTTTGCGACAACTGGCCATGCAACGGGATTGCAGAGAACCCAAGAAGACGGAGTAGCACAGCCAATCGTTGGGCATCGTGAACAGTCCGCGTGAATACAATGATCGAATGACCTGCTTGTTCGTTGGCCAAATGAACAAGATAGGTATCTTTGTGTGCGAATGGCATAAATAGGTAGTACTGTTGCAGCGTCGATACGGTCGAGTACTTTGTCCCGAATTCCACGCGAACGGGGTTGCGCAGGCTTGCACGCTGCAGTTTAGCGACCTTGGTGGTCATAGTAGCACTGAACAACATTGTGCGGCGTTCTTTGGGAATATTCTGCAGGAGCTTGTCAATAATAGGACCAAAATCCAAATCCAGGAGACGGTCAGCTTCGTCCATGACAAGGTACTTGAGGCCACGCAGATTGAATCCCTTGGTATTTTCCAAATGATCCTGCAAACGACCTGGCGTGGCGACAATTACATGCGGTCGCTTGGAGAGAGCAATGGACTGACTCATCATGTCCATGCCACCTACAATGGTGGCGCAACGCGCTCCAATGGTAGCACCTAGCGCTTCAATTTGTTGCGAGATCTGATAGGACAATTCACTGTGATGAGCGCAAAAGGTACGTACCGAGTAGGTGCGAGAATACAGGCAAAATAAGGCTTTGGGTCGTCCCAAAGAGCCTGAAGAATGGGAATACTAAAAGCAGCCGTCTTGCCACTACCAGTCTGTGCAAGTCCGATGACATCTCGTCCCTGAAGAGCGACGGGAATCGACTTGGCTTGAATCGGTGTTGGCTTACTGAAGTTCATCTTTTCGCATGCCTCGCAGATCGGCTCAATGACACCAAGTTCCCGGAAGGATGTGACTTCTTCTTCCTCAACTGCATCTACATCATCTGTCGTTGGGTCCGTGGCCTTCTCGACCTTGGATGGCGCGTGCGCCATGTCGGACGTCATGGTAGAGAGATGAGCCACTTTTTTTTTGGCTGCCTCCTCCACAAAAGGCACGTGAAGGCACGCGAGCTTGTGGGACCAGCGGCGCGAACGGCTGCGCCAGCACAGCACGGGCGTTCGAATTGTCGTTTTTTCATTTACTTCATCATGCCGAACCCACTGGACAAATGGCGTACCGACATGAACGATAAAATGGATCGCTGGGGCGAAGAACATTTGCATCTTCGGCCCAAGGGCTATAAATCGACCTACAAAGGTGGTTCATCCTATGAAGAACGCCTTGCGCAAATGCGCAGCGGCGGAGGCGCTATGGGGGCTGTGAGCCAACAAGAGCGCCCTCGTATGGTCCCACCGCCGCCCTCGTCTGTTGCCGCGGGTAACTCCTCGTTCACACCTGTGCATGCGACAAGCGCGGCGCCGTCTGCCACGCCTTCTTCTCATACCTTCCCTACAGCTGCGAATTCGACCCACATCGAGTTCTCTCGTTTTACCGATGCTGATAAACACGCCTTCTTCGGATTACTTGACGAGTATTTCTTGAAGCGTTCTGGTGGCACCATGTGGTACGTACAATTTGTTGAGACTGTATGCTAACCATTAGATAGCCTAGATGATCCTTTTGATGATACTAGTATGATTCTTGTTGGCCATGGTCTTTGCTCCGTTGTTTACAAGGCTCCATGGCCGCTTTCGTCAGCGCTGATCCTAGAAGACGGAGGCGTCCCACATTGGATTTGCATTAAGAAAGTCGATTTGGATGCTCAAAATCAACCACACGATGTGGAACGCGAGCTGCGTTTGCTTCAACGGCTTCGTCATAAGCGCCTAGCACAGCTGCTTGCTGCTTTTACTGATGCCCCAGATGACTTTACCACTCTTTCTCACCTGGTTATGCCGCTCTATCCTTACAAGCTTACAGATATCCTCAACGATCCTATCTTGGTTCCTTCCGCCGAAACTCTCTTGGCTTCGTCTACAGCTCGCTCACCATGGCATGCTTTGTTCGATGGCCAAACGTTTTCGTCGTTTGTATCTTCCACATTGGTACAACTAGCAGATGTCGTGGCCTACTTGCACAGCGAACAAGTAGCGCACCGCGACATCAAGCCGTCCAATATTATGTTTGGTACAGATGGCACATTAAAGCTCATTGATTTGGGTGTGGCATGGGAGCGAGGGCAATATGAAGTCCCGCCGTTTGGTCTTCATCCCACGGAAGGTAGCTCCGATTGTGCACGCATCAGCGATGTCGGCAGTGGTGCTTTCCGTGCTCCTGAGCTTCTCTTTGCTCCACAACGTGGATACAACGCGTTCCAAGCTGATATTTGGTCCCTTGGTATGGTCATGGCCAGTTTCTTTTCGTCGCTGCAAGAAGTATGTGAAGAAGATGATTTGCCTCGTAATGATTTCACTTCGTGGGAACGTTCACTTTTCCCTGATCGACCAAGCCATGATGAGCTGCGGCGCTGGCGACCTATCAAGTATGAACGTGATACCCTCTTCGACTCATCGAACGGGGATATTGCTCTGGCATGCGACTTTTTCAAGGTGCTGGGTCTTCCGGACAATCTTTCTGCATGGCCGGAAGCGGCTCATTTCCAGCCCCCGTTGGAACAATTCCCCTTCGTACATCATGCTGCGACAGAGACCATATGGAGCCGATTGCCTTACTGGGCCTCCTTGGCTGAGATAGATGGTTCTGCTGCAGGACAGGCATTGTATCGAGTGGTCGAGCAATGCCTTCCCTCCATTCTGCAACTCTCATCAAGTCAGCGCCCTTCTGCTCACCAAGTTGTGGAAGTTTTAACTTCGTCATGATATTTCACTGTAGATACATCTTAAGCTTAATGGATATATATTGCGCCTATCATGTGTATATTACTGCTCAGCCGATGCACGCCATGGCGCTGACGACAGCATTGCAGGGAGTGCCTGAGACATTGAACAACGATTCTGTTGGAACTCGTTCCTGGCGTCTGGGAGCCACGACTTGATATTAGCAATGCGTTGGGAATTAACTGGGTGTGTCGACAAGAGGGCCTTGGCTGATTCAGCCCACTTGCCCTGGTGCGCTTCAGACTTGTCCATCCGCTCCCAGAAGCTAACCGCTTCATCAGGGTTGTAGCATGCCTTGGACATAATCTTTAGGCCCAACTGATCGGCTTCGCTCTCAATCTTGCGTGAGTTGGGCAGGGAAAGCAGAAGATTAAGCAGAATACGGCTAATACCAATATCGAGACCCAGCATGTCCAGTGCAAATGCGCCTGCCATGAGGATTTTCGTACCAGCCATTTTTTCCGCTGAATGCCGCGCGAGTTGGTGCGCGATTTCGTGCGCCATCACGGTAGCCAAGCCATCATCATTGGCACATACAGGTAAAATACCAGTAAACACAAAAATATGGCCGCCTGGTAGGACAAACGCATTCTTTTGGGTGGGATCATCCACAACATGAACTGTCCACTCGGTCTCTGGGGCCCCTTCGGCCCGCTGTATATCCAAATCCCGACAAGCGGCAATGATGCGCTTCGCTACGCGATTGACCTGTTGACCAGCAGAGCTCCAATTCGATATGATTTGAGGTGCGTACTCCTGCATCGTGCTTTGGTACGCTTGATCGCCCATGCGAAGCTCATCAACGATGCTTACATCCAGGAATCGCCAGCGACCCGTAGCGGGCACTTGCTCTAGATGAACAACATAATATATTCCAGCACCTCCAGCAATCACTAAGAGCAGCACTAAACGAGGGTGCTGACCGGAGACACCACCTGCCTGCCGTCCAAATGAGTTTTGTTGCGTAGGAATACGGGCATATTGCCCTTGCATCCAGGGCGTGCGTTGCGACTGGTGAGGTACATGCTGGGGATATGACGCAGACGACTGCTTTTGGCGTCGCAATTCCTCCTCCATATTTTGGCGAAGGATATCAGCAAAAGTTTGGCGTTGCGGGCGATTAGGTCGCCTGCATACCATGCTACCTGCATGTAAGCGTCGCCGCCATAGAGTGACAACTTGGTTTGGTAGGCGCCGCCACATAGGAGCGTATGTCGCTTGATGTGTCACCACCGGCAAGGGTACAATGCCAACGAAGGCTTAGCCTACCAAGAGCCCGCTTCTCCTGCATAAACAAGCGCATGCAGGGCTGATAATGTTTTAACATATTTTTATTCGCTTGATGGCTTTATTACTGCCGAGATTTCTATTAGCTCTAAATCATTGGCGCAAAAGGATCTGCCAATTGCAAAAAAAGTCGGCCGGGGAAAATTATCGAGAATTTGATACCCTATTTCAGAATTTGCAAAGTCTCTTTCCCATCTTCCCCCGCACAATGTTTAAAGGCGAGCCGGCCAAGGATGAAAAAATTTATGACCGGGGCACAGAAGTCACACACAAAGATGTGACCGATGTCAATTCTACCCTTGATGACGATGATGCCCAGCTTGCGCGTCGCCTTGGTCACCGCTCCGAGTTTGCTCGTGAATTTAAGAGCTTCTCAACCATCTCATTCGCCTTTGCTATCATGGGTCTGGTATCTTCCATTGCCACTACTTTCTCCACGCCTTTTCTCTATGGAGGTGGGCCAGCATCGACTGTTTGGGCGTGGTTTATGGGATCATGCTTCAATATGACCCTGGGTACTGCGATTGCAGAACTAGTCTCAGCCTATCCATCATCGGGCGGTCTCTATTCTGCTAGTGGTATGCTTGTCCCCCAGAAATACCGAGCTCCGGTGGCGTGGTGTACAGGATGGCTCAATTTGACTGGTCAAATTGCTGGTATTGCTGGTACTGAATATGGTCTTTCGCAGATGATCTATGCATGGGCCTATGTCATCTCAGATGGAAACTTTATTGCTACCCGTCCCATGACAGTGGGTCTATACTTTGCTTTGCTCGTTATTCATGGGTGCATCAACACACTGGACTCCAAGACGCTAGCTAAGATGACCGGCTCGTACGTCGTTGTCAACATTGGCATTACCTTTGTCATCATCATCGTCTTGTTGGCCACGACCCCTTTGCATGAGATGCATGGACCCTCGTATACATTTGGAAAGCTGATTAACAACACGGGATGGACAGGTCAAGGTGGTGATGCTCTTGCTTTCTTGTTCGGTCTTTTGTCAGTTCAGTTCGTGATGACAGATTACGATGCGACTGCTCACATTTCCGAGGAGGTACACCGTGCCTCTATCGCTGCACCGGTGGCTATTATGGTAGCTGTAGCTGGTACAGGTATTGTTGGCTGGCTCCTTAATATTGTCCTCGTCATTACTTCAGGCGATGTGGTGAATGGTGATGTGGACCAAATGCCAGCTGGTCTGGCTATGGCTGAGATTATGCGTATGCGTATGGGCAAGGTTGGTTTCCTAGTTGTGTGGCCCTTCGTGTGCCTTGTGGCCTTCTTTGTGGTGACCACTGCGACGCAGGCCAATGCGCGTTCCTTCTATGCTTTCTCGCGTGATCGCGGCTTGCCTGACCGCCGTTTCTTCAGCAAGATTTTCAAGCCTACGGGTACAACTGCCAACGCTGTATGGCTTGTGATTGTACTATGTATGCTTCTTGGCTGCCTTGGCTTTATTTCGCAGACAGCTATCAATGCGATCTTCGCGTTGGCTGCCTTGGGTATGGACATTTCCTATCTAATTCCCATTGTTTGCCGCCAAATCTTCCAAAACCATCCCGAGGTACTCTTTGAGCCTGGTCCATTCACTCTCGGCAAAGGATTGTTTGGCCGAATTATTAATTCCGTGGCCATCTTCTGGACCTTGTTTGAATGCACTATTTTGAGTATTCCTACGGTGCTTCCGATCTCGGCTGTCAACTTTAACTATTCATGGGTGGTCATGATGGGTGTTCTTTTCATTGCTGTGTTCTACTATCTGATTCATGCCCGCAACTATTACGAGGGTCCACGCAGCACCATGACGCCCGATATGCTTCATAAGCTTGGTGTTGTTACCCTAGAGGAAGAGAAAACACTCGAGCATCATCCGGAGCTTGAATACACAGACTTGCCCGGTCATGAAGAAACAGAAGACCCACCTATTATTCCTTTTACACATAACCACGATGGCCACCATGGCCATGAGTCGCACCCAGGATCCAACTGAGGGCAGGGGTGCAAATGTAATAAGGGTTTTATGCCAAGGAGCAACTTCCAATTATTACAACTGTGCGCTTGAGTTTGAGCCGCATTCTGCACTTGCATGTAAAATAATGTATTGCTGTGCAGTCATCTCCTACATAATAGGTCCATGTATTCTTTTAGTGTCTGAGTTAAACGTTCTACGTAAAGCATAGGTGGGCTATCAGCCGTTCAGATACTTTACTGTCAACAAGTGAAGGACATGGAAAGAAATGAATGCAGCTATTGAAACAAAATCGTCAAAAGTCTAGGCCAGCCAGAAAGCAGGTCTGTACTACAACGTCACACCTTTCTGACTGGCCCTTGGATAATGGTGCGTAAAGTGTGAGTGCGTGTGAGATAGACATTTTAGAGTGTATCATGAACCATTCTTGGGCGACAGAGTTTTGTCCGACTTGGACGATGACAACCTTGCCTCTAATTCGTTCAAACGAGATTCCATTCGTTGGAGCCGCGTCTCCCAAGCCTTCGTTTCTTGTTGCAACCGCTGGTCCACCGCTTCTTCGAGCACCTTGCTGGATCGCTGTAGCGTCTGGAGCAATGTATTGCTGGCCCGAATCTGATGCTCCAACGTGGCTTTTAGTGATCGACTATCCGACAGGGAGTCATAAAAGTCTGCAAAAAGAGAGAGGAAGTTCATCTTGTTCACAGGTGACTTGGGCTGTATGGTACTTCCATCGATCGAGGTATCGGCCGTCCGCGAGGATGTATCAGCAGCACCATTCGTGCGATCCATGTTTGCTTGCATCATACCCTGACCGATATGACAAGTATGGTAAGCTGGGGACGGAAGCGCTGCATTTTGAGGCAGGAATACACGAGGTGTGCCACCAGGAGTGGGGAGATATCCCTGCATTTCAGGCTGCATCGACGAGACCGTACGGCGCTTTAGATCGTCATGATCATGCCCGCCTTCACGTGCGTCGCGTTCCGATGCACGGAACAAGTACGATGGCGGAGGGAGACGTGTATCTGAGCCGAAGTGGACCTGTTGCGGTGGGGCGCTGTGCACAGAAGGTCGGCGCTCATCCACATCAAGGCCATAACTCCGTTCTGTACTGGCATTGCTGCTCAATTGCAAAGCAGACACCCTCCCTAATGCCTGCTTTCCGCGTCGCTGCATTAATGAGGGGTGTGCGTGGGGAGACCAACTGTCGCTGTACTCTGTCGCACGAGAGCGTTCGAGACGTGCTGCTTTTCGTGAAAGGTCGTATGTTTCTGTGCTAGGCTGCACGTATCGAGGGGGCTGACGATGAGATGGACTAAATGCCAGTCCATTGTGTTCCGAGGCAGGGCTCAACTTCTGAGTCGATGGTCCTCGTCCCCCATCTCGATCCGAATCCGGGGGAGAAGGCCGAACACGCTTCAGCCGCGGTTGCTCCGGCGAAGGTATCTCTACAGTTCGCATAGTCTTATTGAGAGTCATAGTGACAACTCAACTCACACAAGGGTTTTAGAGAAAGACGACTCGCACAAGGAAGCTGTTAGAAGGGATGAATTTGAGATGTACCTACCTGATTTGAGACACCTTCCCTTCGCCAACTGCCCTTGGCACTTTCGTTTCCCCATGTTTGCACGTCCGGCTGCCGGCTAGCCTGCGTAATTTGCGCAGATAAATGCATGCATACTACGTCATTATTACGTGGTGGGCGTTCTGTAGTCTATGCCCCCTAGGGGTTGGCTGTATTCGGGGCGCTATTCGGTAGCTAAATTCGGCAAGCTGATTGGCGTTAGGGTCAAGAAATGCACCTGTCACTGCTGCGCAATGAAATTTGCGCTAGGAAGTGTCAAGGCTGGGCGCCAATTTTGCCACCAAAACTCGTGTTCCCTAGGCGGCAATGGCACCACGTCTTCGTCCAGCCAGGCCTGCAGCAATGTGGAGTCGGAGAGTAGCGTTGCGTAGGCATCCTGGCGATGGACGAGCGACCACATGGCGTAGGCCAACGCCATCAGTTCTGCGTCGTTCTCTTGGTTGCCATTGTATTGCCCTCGTAGCCAGGTAGCTCTAACGCATGTATACAGGAGTCTCGCGTCCCGGACTAGGCTTTCCCAGCCACCGTCTGGATAGGCATGTGCGAGTGCCCTTGCATTGATCAACGGCACGGCCCTTTCCTCGCCCAGCGCATTGGTAGGCTCCGATGGCGGAGGAGGTACCTGGTAGACCCACGTGAGGCCATCATCTGCGAGTGCGCGTCTTGCATAAATACGTGCATTGTCTAGGAGCTTGGCACGGCTGCCAGCGGCTGGCTCATAGGCTGCTACCAATAGGTCATGCGCTCGAGTGAGAGAAATTGAGGCCAGTTCACCATACATAGATGCTCGCGTACGCGAAATAAGCGTCGATGTATTGCTCATAGGAGGCTGGATAGATCCCATAGGGACCCACGAGGTGGAGAGACCCATAGACCGCACAGCATTTTGCGTGGGCGTCTCGAAAGCAGCCACAGCTGCCAACACGCACTTGGCAGCGCAGCCTCCCAGCACCCAAGCCTGCTCCGCTGACGCTGTATCACCCTCTGCGAGAAGCTGAATACGTATGCGGGCCAGGTCGTGCGCATAATCGCTCACATCACACAATCGCTCAGCATGGGATTCGCACTGCTGAATACGTGCTTCCGCATCGGAGCCCAGACGTACAGCCGTAAGTGATTGTGCTGGCGGTGCATTTTCACACAATGTGGCCGCTATTGCCTGCACGGTCTGTTCGAGGCGAGCAAGACTCTCCAGAGATAGGGCGACGCCCATGTCTCTGCTTCGTTGCATCGCTGCAATCTGCGTGGCGATAGGAACGAGCTCGAGAGACTTCACTTGCTCGTCCCATGCATGCGTTGGGCTTTGTGCAGCACCAAATCCAGGCTCCAAGGATGCCATATACGCTTGTGCTTGTGCACACACTGAATGAATGGCGGACTGCAACTGCTCTATATCAGCTAGGCATGTTGCATGTGGTATAAGAGCTTGATGGCACCGAATTTCATCCAGGTACGACTCAAGGAGAGAGCTAGGGGCTACCAAGCTAGTGGTATATGCGTCTTCATCTTCGTCTTCCACCGGTTTTGCGTCCGGCTGTGGCGGTGGGACTGTCGTGTCTTCGACACTGCCTGTCCAACTGCTTTGCAATACTTGCCGCTGGCCTTGCGCTACCTCGGCAAACCAATGTGATGCAGCCATGTACAAAGGCGCAGGCATTGCGGCTGTGAGAGGAACCTGACTTGATGCCTTGGCCAGGGTATCCTGGCAGGCTGCCTCACTACCCATGCATCCAAATTCATCGATCACTTCCGCTAAGGCTTGGAGGGCATACCCACCGTTGGACAGAGCATCTAGTCGTGACGCAGAGGGTACACCGTCTTGCAGGATAGGCACGCGCTGCAATGCTTCTGAGTACAAATGGCAGGATTGCAGCAAAGCCGCATGAGCTTGTGGGGGCAATAGGAACTGTGTACCTAGCATGTACTGGACACGTGCGCTGTATCGTAAGGAATGGATGTACGTACGCATTGTACCATGCATCTGCGGATGCCGGATGGAACGCTGCTGCCTTTTCATACAGCGCATAGGCCTGCTCCCAATGCCTGTCGTTAGTGTGCATATAAGGTACCTACGTACCGTTGCGCCTTGGCTCCCACAGAAAATCGCTCGCCGCGCTCCTCTTGATCTACACCTGCCTCCATGCATTCTTCAAACGATGCTGGCTCGTGCGCTGCACGTCCTGTGCGTTTGCGTGGCGCCATATCCTACTGTTGAAATGCACGGCGCACGCGTGGTCAGCTATGCGAGTGGTCGGAGAAAGCTAGGAGGTTGCCTCCACTTAGCGATTGGCTGTGTTGAACTCTTGTTTGTGGTGGTGCCTCCGTTGCGACCGTTTTGACAGACCAGGTTGGTGTGCCCCACTAGCCTCACGGCTTGTGTGTAGCAAATGTCCGACGACATTGACTGCACGAGGGAGTGTCTCCATATAGCTGGACATGCTCACGCCAAACACCCTTTCCGGCGGGTGGTGCTAGGCCCTGTGCCTGTCACTCACGTTTCGGATCGTACACTGGTCGACGAAGCAAGGCGTCGTGGCCTCTGGGTCGACGATAAAGGCGAGAGTACTCATGAAGCGTCTCCATCTGAGAAGAGCGATTCTTTTGGCCTCTTTCCACGTCATTCTCTTCTTCGACGACGACGCTCTGCACGCCCACGTTCACTATTTCAAAGAAGGCTTTATCAGTATGATTCAGAGGCGCCTGGCTTGGGCTCGATCGCTGAAACACCTGCACCTCTGTCAGATGATTCGGTACCTTCGCCGTCTCAGCCGCCAACAGCTCGCCGACGCCGTGTTCGTCCTCGTCGTGTTGCTCGAGGATCGTCCACCAATCTTCGTCGGTCGGCACTGAGTATGATTCTTGCCAACCCCGACGACAATGACTCGGTGTTTGGCATACACCGTAACCGATACCCACATTGGCGTTATGGCCATCACCGACTGCTGCGCTCACCTTATACCCCGGCCTCTTCACACACATGGGACGCTTCGTGTTATTACACAG
Organism: Malassezia pachydermatis; assembly: GCF_001278385.1. Classification (NCBI taxonomy): domain Eukaryota; kingdom Fungi; phylum Basidiomycota; class Malasseziomycetes; order Malasseziales; family Malasseziaceae; genus Malassezia; species Malassezia pachydermatis. The sequence continues at coordinate 84,084 of NW_017253144.1, forward strand.
ATGGTATGCCCATAGCGGACGCCGAATGGCAGTTGGAGGATGAAGAGCGTGAAGAACTGATCGATCAAATGGCTATTACCTTTGCGCACCAGAAGGCTGTGGGATCCTCGTTCGAAATTGGACGTACGTTCTATGAACAGGTTCTTGAAGCTGAACCCACCGAACCTGAGCCTGTCTTCCAACCTGCCTTTACTATGGATCATGAAACTGTTAAATCGCCACAGAGTCGTTCAAGCGCCTGGATCTCTCCACGCTCACGAGCCCCTGCGTCGATGCAGCCGTTCACTTCCGTGGCATCGCCCCCACTATCGGCTACGCTCTCGTCGCCGCTCTCGTCGCCGTCCAAGGCCCTGCCTCCTGCCCCATCCGAGTCTGGGGCCCAAGCCACCGTCCCATCTCATACACCAAACGAACATGGCTCTCCGCCCATGCCATTGACCCGTGCTCCGTTCTTGACGGGCGCTGCCTCTGCCGATACAGAGTCTTTTCCACGCACAAAGGTATCTACGCCTGGCGTCCTAGACGACAGCAACATTGAGGATCGTCATGGCTGGGTTCATACACGCGATACGGTCGACCAACAGGGACGAGTGAATATTCAGGCCGGCAAGCCCTCACGCACCATGCAACGCTTGGAGGAAGAACTGCAACAGCAGCGTGAGAAGATGACGGCGATGGTGGCCGGTCAGATTGCGCCGGAGAGAGTATGGCACCAACGCGATAGTGCTTCTCATACGGACTCGTCATCGATGGTATCAGCCTTTGCTTCTATTCCCAGCGAGGATCGCTCAGATCGAGACTCGTTTGTTTCTGCCCCTGAAGAGGTAAGGCAGCCGTGGCGACCGTCGTCACCCTCTGCCTCCTCCACTAGCAGTGTGCCCCCCATTACGCCCACTGTCTCTACGACATCCTCAGGCGAAGACACGGCGCCGTTCCCACGCACGCCTCAGGCGCCGACCACACTTGTTCAACCTACGCCCAAATACGCCACAGGCTCGCTGAACTTTACCTTTGGGGAGCGTGAATCTCCTGTCCGCAGTATCGGGCCATCGCCAAGCCAGGACTTACCACCGTCTAGGCCCACACGACCGATGTCTACAGGCTCTCTGCTCCCTCATGGGGAGGGGCATCATCATCATGGCACGCCATCGTGGCTCTTGGCGCCCATACCAGGCGCAGCAACACACGAAGAACGGTCACTGTCTACTCCCCGTCGCTCGCCGGGCCTGCACTTCTCCGCCTTGAAATTGGAGCGATGGCACCCGCATGGGGTAGGCGTCAAGCCTTTCCATTTGCGCCGCCATTCGCATGGAGCGAGTATACATGACGCCCCAACGCCCAGCCGTCGTAGTTCCGACCGGCCATCCACACCTGAATCGCTCAGTTCCCTCCTGCCTGAGCCGACTGACGTTAGAGTGGGTGTGGTTCACCAGCGCAAGACATCCATATCAGAGTCTCTGCTGAGCAAGATGAGCTCATCCCACGCACCGGCACGTCCTAAGCCAGAGGTCGATGAGGTCATCTCCCTGCATCGCAATCGGGAGATGTACTTGGACAAGGAAGAGGGATGGCGCATGCCGTCCGACAACGATGCCGTCGCGCCGAAAGCGAGCGCACCGCCTATTCTGTCACGGTACTTTGATTTCTTGCTGCCCAAAGAGAAAGAGGTGAAGCAATTGCAGGATCATGCTACCAAGATTCTCAAACGTGATCGCATGCTTGTCAAAGTGCGTGTGTCCAGCCACATGGACATTAGTGCGCACCTTGATGCGCTCGAGGCCCGTCGGTACGAAATGCGTTCGTACAAATGGGAGGAGTACATCGTCGTCTTGCGGCCAGGCCGCGTCGAGTTTTGGAGTGTGGCGTCTATTCGCGGCCACGTACTAGGGGACATGGAGTACTACAAGCTCCGATACTCTGTCGCCCTAAAACCCGGCGAAGTTTCCCTGTCGCTTTACTCTGAAGTCGACCGCTTATTCTGCCTCTCATTCCCACGCGCAGAGGGCGGCAGTCGTCGTGGTGGCCTGCCGTTCCGGCGGCATGGTACGACGGTGCTCATCATGGCTGCGCGCGCTTTCTCTGTGGCATCTGATTGGATGTGGCTCCTATGGCGCGAACTGGGCGGCGGTCTTCCACGGCATCTCCACGTTCACATCCCAAGCATTTCGCTGCGTGTGCGTGTGCCGATGCCACCTGCCTCTGTGCTCCAGAGCAAGCCGCGTGAGTACGATGCTCAGATAGCGTCGTGCGATACGTTCGACACGGACTACATGCGCATGATGGCATCGTGGGTCATCAACGAGACGTCACGTTTGGCTGTGCGGGACCCCCAATGGGCCTCGCTCAAGCAGGATATGGATGGCAGTGGGAAGATTCCCGCGTTGATCTGGCGTAGCGGTACGACATTCAACCGTGTCCAGTACGATGTATCCACGACAGGCGAGCCACGGTACTGGAACCTGCTGGTAGGCTTGCTGGTGACAAGTCGTCGACATGCGCCTGTGCTGGAAATGCTCGTGCGCAATCATTATCCCACGGAGGCTCTCCATCCTCGAGGCTTTGTGCTACGTGAGCCTGAGGCCGTGGAAGGCTTTGTCCTTCGCTTGCGTGTCATGTCAGGCATCATGACCCGAGTGTACTTATCGGTGCATGACGGGTGCCTCTTTTTGCTGCGTGACTCGCATGCGTTTGTGCCTGACAGGTACTCGGGTGTTCCCCTCCCAGAGGTGGACGGGCTTACTCGAGAAAAGCGCATTACGCAGCGCGTGTCCAAGTTTCTGGACTACGAGCGTGAGCGCCAATGGCAGCAGCTCAAGCACAGCGATGGCTTTATTGATCTGCGGGAAGTCTGTGCTATCGGGAACGTGGGAGCCAACGTAGTGCTCTGCACAGAGCTCTCGCGGCATTCCGTACACTTGGGCCACGTCCCTGATCCTCACTTACTCATGCAAGATTTGAAATGGCTGGACGACTATGACGGTACACGGGCCTCGGTGGAAAAGTACCTGCCGCCCCCTGTCGACGATATCGGCGGCACTGAAGGGCTCCACTCCGCCCCTGATCGGCAAACAGCCAAGCTCTTACGCCAGTTCGAACTGTACCTGGACAATGGCCGTCGCGTCACCTTTGAATGTGCTAGTGCGTCACTGGCGCGTGACTGGATCGTGCACTTGTTCATGCTCTCAGTATACTGGCGCAGCCGTCATCGCAGTTACGTACGTCGGCTGATGGAGGCCGGGGGCAATGGTCTTCAGCATGGGCGCAATGAGGATCACATCGAGGACTTGGCTTCAAATTCGTTGTCCTACGTATGGAACTGGTGTGCGCTGGACCGATGCCGGGCCATCAGCATCCAAGGCGAACTGTTCTGGCGCACAAATGCGCGCCAGCCATTCCACAAGCGTGTGTTTGTGGTAAGTGATGGCCAGTTGCTTTCGTTCAAACTCATGCAGTCGATTCGCACATCGACACGCCGACGAAACGAGGGCATTGTATACCGTCGGAAAGGCGCGCCTATTTCTCTGTGCGATGCCTATGTCTATACGGGCTCTCTCGCCGATCGATCCACTGACCTCCATGGCGACGATGGCGTGCCTACACGCTTTGGCACACGGGAGCAGCAAGATGTGCACGAGGCCCTCCCGCGTCTTTATCGCGATGGCCTCACAAGTGCACAGTCCAATGAGGATTGCACGTTTGTTCTCCGCGCGCGGTCTCGCTTTACGTCGGGGAAGTGGTGGCATCCCTTTTCTTCTTCGCATGGCGAGACCCCTACATGCAAACGCACCGACTTTCTCGAGATCACTTTCCGAGCCCGCACGACGCTGGAGCGCGATGTATGGGTTCGTGTCCTCAGCGCCGAAATCGAAAAAGTGGTGCGCGCCCATCCCCAGCGAGAAGATTGTTTACGACACTTTGGACGTATACCATCATGAACTACCACACACAGTACGACTGCTAGACAATGTATTTTCAACACTAGACCATAGATATTTTTATACGATTGTATTATACGGTATCCTTCGGCTTCTTGGCTGGAAACTGTCAGTCATGGCACATACTATACATACCGCCATACTTCGACCTTGACGTGGTCCGGCCCACCACACCACCGAAATCCAGCGCACCACGCACAAGCGTGTAGCGCACACCAGGCACATCTTGTACACGACCGCCGCGCATCAAAACGACACTGTGCTCTTGCAAATTATGGCCCTCACCAGGGATATATGCTGTGACGGTACGTCCGTTGGTCAGACGAACACGTGCCATTTTACGGATGGCTGAGTTGGGTTTTTTGGGCTTGGTGGTGAAGATCTTGGTGCACACGCCTTTGACAAAGGGGCACCCCTCGAGTGCTGGCACACGATTCACCGGCGGGCGATGAGGACGACGAGCACCACGCATCGCTTGCTGCAGCGTCACTTGCAGCGTAGACGTCGTGCTCAACGGACGCGCACCATGAAGATGGGAAGCCGGGCGCATATATGTCGATACCGGCACAGATACGGCACTCCATGGAGCACGCACAGAGGCCAGCACACGCTGTGCCGCACCACGCATTACAGGCCACATGGCTGGGAGAAGAACAGCGTACACGCACCAGGACGACGACCTTTGCCCTCGACCCTTCTCACGTGACATCAGCAGGGCAAGCCCCATCGTGGACTACTGTGAGGCGGCATCCTTCGTGTCATACTATCGAACTACAAGCGAGAGCGGGGTTCCCATCGCACACGAGCTCCACGCTTCTTCTCCTCCTCTACATGTTTCTCCAGCTCCAGGCGTAGATCTGTCTTGAGTACTTTCCCAGTAGCATTGCGAGGCAAAGGCACTGTGCGTAGCCATACATAGTCAGGTACAGCATGCCGCGGCAGCGACGTAGCCGCTAGGTCCACAATCGCTTGGGCTGATACGGTACTGCCAGGCTCCACCACGCAGAGAATGGCGACACGCTCGCCCACGTCCTCATCACGTAGACCAATCGCCGCACAATCTTTCACACTCGCATGCTGCAAAACGGCAGACTCCACGGTAATACAGCTGATGTTCTCACCCTTGCGGATGATCAGATCCTTGATACGGTCCAAGATCCAAAGGAAGCCATCGCTGTCCATGACGGCCAAGTCGCCAGAATGGAAGAACCGCTCTTCATCGAAGGCCTCCTTGGTGGCCTTGGGATTGTTATAGTACCCCATGGCCACATTGGGTGCACGAATCCAAAGCTCACCAGGTGTACCCCGCGGCAGTTCTTTTCCGGTCGACGCATCGCAGATCTTTACCTGCAAGAATGGCGCAGGCTCACCAATAGACCTTGGCCGCTGCAGATAGGCTAGGCCCATATTGGCCACGACACCCGAGTTGGTCTCGGTCAATCCATACCCATTGGCGCCCATGAGAATACCCTGATGGTCCTGTGGCACCTTGGACAAACTTTCAGGTGGCGCAGCGCCACCAGCAGCGAACGTGGTAATGGAGTCCACATCACTAGATTTGGTCATGATCTCCTTGACCATATAGCCAATGCCCAACAAGCCAGTGAGCTGCTCACGCTTGATAAGTTCACGCGCCTTCTCCGGTGTATATTTGTGCATAAAGGCCACTACATCGCCAGTCACCGTACTTGAAAGCAATACACTATGCAAGCCCATCACATGGAAAAGTGGAACCATACAAAGGGTCTTGCGAATGCTAGGCAGTCCGCCTTCAGGCAACTCTCCCAAAAGTCGGACAAACTCACGAAGAGCATACCACACGCCTGCCAAGACGGAGGAAATCACTTGGTCGTTGGACGAATAGACAGCTTTCGGCAAGGATGTCGTTCCTGAGGTAAATAGGATCAAAGCCGTGTCTTGCAAGCGAATGGAGACGGAAGGAGCTTTACGCTTAGGATAGTGATGCGTCCATCGACCCACAGCATCATCCCAATCGTCCACCCGGCAGCGCGGATGCGTGAGCCATGTGCGTTCACGGCGTGATGGTGGCTTTTCGACGTCACGCGAGGCAATGACCATCAAGCCTTGGACGCGGCCATACGAACGCTGACCGGCAATTGTTTGGGCCTTAGTCAAAGCGACCAAATATGGCTCCAATACCTTGTAAGCGCCACTATCCATCACGACCATCTTGGCACCTACTAAGTTGATGCACGCAGCGATCACTTCGTCTTTTTGGAACGCGTTGACACCGGTAACAATGCATCCAAGCAGGTTGGCTGCCCAAAATAGAACCACATATTCAATGGTATTACGAGAAACAATGGCAATGCGATCTCCTTTCTGCATTCCATGATCATGTTGGAGTCCGTGCGCCACGATGCACGACAGACGATACACCTCATGGTACGTAGCACGTCGGCTTTCACTCACTAGGTACTCGCGATCAGAAAATTTCTGTCATGAGCCTTCACTAATCACACATACCTCGGCCACTTGCTTCCACATGTCCGCCATGCTGGTAAAAGGATACTGGAACTTATGGCCCAGCCCGTCCTCTCGTGGAACAATCTTGACAGGGTTGTTCGGGTCGTTCAAAAGAATATCATCGAGCTCCGAATTTGTCAACTGTTTTTCGTCGTCTGTCATGATGGAAGAACAGAGAGCCTGTGCGCTGTGCTGATCGTCTGTCGGTGCTTGGCTTGCATCTCTTTTGTTTTTGGGTCACCTGGACAGATTTACCCCACAAGATGCTGTGTGGAGGGCAGGGACGTAGTGGACTTGTGGTTGGACAAGGCCATGGCGCGTTTTCATACGCCCTGAAGGCAAGGCATATGGCAGGTCCATCGTCCAGTGCCACGCAGTATGGACTGCATTTGGATGCAGTAGCGCGTGTATCAGCTAGTATATCCCCTACGCTCGCGCATCCTCATGCGAATCAATTCGCTCACGTCGTCCCTCTTGTGGCCCAGCTAGGGGACGAAGCTCCCTATGGCCGGTCACCATCGTGGCTTTGGGGCCAGACCACAAGGCCATCTCAATCCAGCTGTTCTAAAGCAAAGATCAAAGATGTCGTTCCTGAATGGTATGCAATGCAGAATCCAACCTGCCAAGCGTGTTCCATCCCGCTGCTTCCCGGCCTATCTGCGAATCATGTTGTAAGCTATACACGACGCCGCTCCGCCAAACACGGGCGGAGAAAGAAGACGTTTACTATGCAATGTATGGCGTGCTCTCATATTCAAACAAGGAACAAACCAGCTACAGCTTCGGCGTTTCCTAGTGTGCGTGCGCGTTCGTCGAAACGTGAACAGATTCTCGCCGGCGAAGAGAAGCTGTCCTCCCCAATACCACCCGAAGCCCCCTCGCTTGCTCCTACAAATATGGTATCAGGGGTCAATGTACACACCCTCCAACCCGAGTCCAAGCCCCTGCAACAGAATGTGCCATCACTGCACATGAAATCGCATTTACCCACAACTACAGCATCTACTATGAACGCATCTGCCAAGGCTGCTCTGAATCGCACTGCTACACCCACACCGCCTCCCAACCTTCTTCGAAAAAACCGGAATACCAAAGCGGATCTTCGTGCGCTTTTGCAACAAAAAAAGCAAGCGGACGAGGACAAGCCCAAAAAGACTGGCGGGCTAGCCGACTTTTTGAGTCAACTCTAGATCGACTGTCTTTTCATATCCCCTCGAATCTAAATAGATAAAAAGAAGGCTGTGTTTTTACCTACAAATAAATAGAAGTAAGGAAAACTTCCTATTTAGAGCTTCTGCATGGCAGCAATGTCCGACGACTGGACGTAGTCCTCAATCTCCTGGACACGCTCCTGGAGCTCATCGAGCGACACCTTGTCGTCCTCAACGACGATGGTGATCTGGAGCTTGCTCACACCGTAACCAACAGGAACGAGCTTGCTGGCACCCCACACAAGACCGTCCATCTCAATGGCACGGACCTCCTTCTCGAGCTCCACCATGTCGGTCTCATCGTCCCAAGGCTTGACCTCGAAGGTGACGACACTCTTGGCGACGGGGCCAGGGCCCTTGGCAGCCTTGCGAGCCTGGTACTCCTTCACACGCTCAGCCTTGATGCGCTCAGCCTCGGCATCCTCCTCCTCGTCGGAGCCGAACAGGTCGACATCATCGTCGTTCTCACCAGCAGCGGCACCAAAGTTGAGGAGCTCAGCGGCCTTGGCCTTGTCGCCCTGGAGACCCGAGTGCTCGGCCTCGTAGGACTTGATGTGCTCCTGCCAACGCGACACGTTCGGGTACTTCGCCGAGTCGACAGGCGACTTGAGGGTCTCGTAGACGGCAACATCGGCCTGCGAGGCCTCGTGGCTGTTCATGTTAGCTTGGTTCGCTTGATTGTACAGGAGGAGGAATAGCTTTCCACCAATTTGTGCATCTGTTCAGATGGCTTGGAAAATTGTGTGTCGTCAATGCAAGAAAGGCGCGGTGTCTTAAGCCGCTGGACTCGGAAACACGGACCAAAGCAAAGTTCATCCCGCAGAACACAAAAAGATGGATATAACGCGCCCAAAACCTGTACCAATTTTTCATACGTACCCATCAATGTACGACTTCGAAGCAAGGAACGAGTCCAGCTTGGAGAGGTTCTCAGCGTTCGTAAAGTCAGGAAGCGACATGTCGAAGAATGGGTGGGAGGTAGGGGCACCGGGCGCGCGAGCATTTTCTCTCTGTTGCATTTGCATGGACTCGGCCGATGTAGTCTGATCCGCTACCACACGTGCTGGCCGCGGTAAGTTATTGGCCGTCGCCAGACCTGCCTCTATGTGGAGGTTTCGCAGGGAGGCACGAGCTACGCCGCATGACAGGCGCAACTATCGTCTGAGCCGCGTGCCGTGGAGATGCTGGCACCTGAGTATCCAGGCATGTACGATGCTCACGCTGGTATGCATCCCGGGATGGCTGCATCTCTGGCATCGCTTCATCCTTTCTTTCCACAGTCCCGTCTCCCTGAAGCACCTCTGTCGGAGGATGATATGGCACTCTTCATGCTTCTTGTAACATATTCCGACGCTCTCGACGCATTGCCTCTGGAAACGACTCGGAGCTTTTCTGATCTTCGGGAGCTGGATGCTGTACTAGGAGCTCATCTCGTATCACTGACACAGCGTCTTCAAAACTTGGCTGCTGTGATCGAAGACCCGTCCGTCTCCCCTGGTGATCGTCTGCTGGCGCTGAAGGAAGTGGCAGAAGAGGCACGCGCCTATAAAATGGGCGGCGAGGACAAGATTCGTGTGGCAGTCAACACAGCAGAAATGGTACGTGTACGCTTTGATGCTTACTTCTTCGCAAGATCTCCTCGCACACAGAGTACATCGATTCCCTTCTTCGCTCATTGACGTCCCTCCCTTCACTTGGTCCTTACGTACGGGAGGGACGCCCTCAGTACAAGCGCCTAAGCGAGTTGAGCTCATATACCACGCCAAGTGAATCTGCGCCGGACGGCCTCTTTGCCTCTACCTCGAATTTCAACACTATGCCTATGGAGGCAGCGGCTGCAGGACGGCGTTCGGATAAGACGCGGCCCTATGCTCCTGACACTACGTCTAGTCGCACTAGAGACTCACATGAAGCTTCTCGTCAGAACAAGAAGCGTAAAGTACTGCCCCCCTCGACTTCCGCCCAGCGCTCTCGTGCTGGTGATACTCAGCGTGGTGCCTCCTCTGGAGCTGGGAAACGTCGTGACACTGTCCGCTCAGGCTACCAGGACGAATCGGATCGTGATAGCAGTGACGAGCATACGGAAGCGTATACTAATGGCACGTCTGCCGACCGTCTTGCGCGTGTAGCGAATCGGGCACGGGCTCGTGGCGGCCCAGCAGTGGATTCTGATTCTGTCAAAGGCGCCTCCAATGCTACTTGGAATAGCCGACGTTCTGGCGAAGCGACGGGCGACGAGAATGAACACAGTCGCTCGTCAGGTCGAAGCCGACCAGTGAAGACATCAGGCAATTCGGGGCGTGATGAACAAGATGAACAACGTTACTGTTTCTGCAACAATGTTAGTTATGGTGATATGATTGGCTGTGACGACGATGATTGTGAACGTGAATGGTTCCACTTGGGTTGTGTAGGCCTATCAAAGCCGCCGCAAGGCACATGGTACTGTGATGCTTGCTTAGAGCGGCGGTCACAGCAGGCACGTAACAAGGCAAAGCGTGGCGCACGTCCTGGTCGTGCAGCGGCTTCACCTGATATAGTGTCTGCGCCCCCTCGCCGCCTCGCAGGTGCATGGCGTTAACTCCGTCACCGCTATGTACGCCTATTCTGGTGTGGTACACCGTGGCTCACTCCTAGTTTCATCTTAGACTATTGTACGCATAAGACCTACGTATCTACGTCTACGATAATTTACTGCTTGCCGTTGATGGCAAGAAGTTCCACCTCGAAGACAAGGGTCGAGTTCGGGGGAATCACTGCATGGTTAGAGATGGATGGCTACGATATACGTACCAGGAGGGAAGCCACGAGCACCGTAAGCGTAGTCCGGGGTGCAGATCAGGCGGGCCTTCTGGCCAAGCGAAAGCTGGGGGACACCCTCGTCCCAACCACGGATGACTTGGCCTACACCGATGCGGGTGCGGAAAGGCTGGCCGCGGTCGCGCGACGAGTCGAACTTGTTACCGTTCGACTGAAGGGTACCCACGTAGTGCATGTCTACAGTGTCACCGGCCTTAGGGAAGGTCTTGCCGTCGCCGTTCGAGATCGATTCCACAGTCACACCCATGTTGTATGTAGAGGGAAGTGTGGCTTGTGCGAGGGGGACGGCCGTGCTTTTTCTGTTAGCCACCGTCCGAGCTCCCGCCGCATGACGTGTCACCATTAGCTAAGCATAAGAGAAGAGCATAGAACGATCGAGTGCACGAGGCTCTGTCTAGCAGGGGCACGCGTGAAGCGAAGCTACAAACCGTCTGAGTCGGCTTGCGAAGGTTATGAAAGTATGAGCCGTAGAATGATAGATGCATACTACACGGACAGCGTTTACGTTGCACGTGCCACTATCCGATGCGTGTCTCATGGTGTGTGGGTCCTCGTCGGCTTTGGGCGATATGTGTGACTCTATAACACCATGCTCCTTCGACCCAGGCACAAAGACAGGTCAATGCATTTGCACGACTAATCAACACTATCGTTCAACCATAGTTGAGGCTGTAGCGTTAGCTGTTATTCTTCGCACTGCTCTCACATACCGGAAGATGTCGTTGAAGACGTAGAACGAGCCACCCTCAGGCACCAGCGTAAACGACTACCAGTGTTAATCACTTGGTCTTGAGCTTGTAATACGTACCTGGCTAAACTTGAGTGGGTTCTGGCCATCGTCCACCTATGATATAAGCATCCGAAGAGACATGGTTACATACCAGGAGCATACCAGTCACAAGGACAGTCAGGCTCTGACCGTCACCGGTCGGCTGCGCATCGCGCGTGTCGACCTTGTGCTGCACCTTCTGGAACGGAAGGCTCTGAAGAAATGAGACACCACATGTGAACATACCACCAGCTTCTCGACAATAGCTTGCGCGCCCTGCGTCTGCGCGCCCTCGAACGTGAGCATCGAGTGTGGACGCTGTGCCTGTGTCAGCCTCACATGGTCGACGGCGATATACATACGTAAAGCGGGCCAAGCTGCGAACGGTCCGAATCAAAAGTCGAGTAATAGAAGTCGGTAAACTACATATGTAAGTATATCCAAGGTTGTCATACGTACCTGCTGGGCCACTTGCTCCATGTTGAATAACTGAGACGGTCAGACAGCTAGTGTGAGCTCGCTAGACTGTAGCATGGAGCCCGTGACCAGTTCGGCCGATGCAGTGAGGTGGAGGCCAACACCATCAGCTGTCAGGCACCGTGAGCCTCGTGCCTCGCGTGCAACGACTGCGCCTCGTGGATTTCGCTCTTTCGCTGTTTACGTGCCTCGATCACATCTGTTCTCTGTGTCTTGGCATAGGTTTGTTGCTGTGCTTGCATTGCAGCCACGCTCCTGTGCAGGAAGATTTTAGGGGGGGAATGTACACAAACCCACGTTCTGGATGTTGAATGAAATTCTCCCATGATGAAGGGGCACCCTCTTTTAAAAATTTCAGTACGACGATGGCTGTGACATAGATGCAATGTAGACGTTGCCAACTCCATGCTCTATCGTGAATGGCTACACCTGCAATCGATGACAGGTCTTCGGCGCCTGAACTTCCTATGTGCACGGATCACAAAGGGAAACGGGGTCGTGGGGCGGGATGCGTCAAAAAATAGCGCGTCGCGCACACGCCGCCTCTTCTCTTTACCCCTGGACCTTCTTTCCGGTAAGCATAACAGCGGACGTAGCTCCGCGTCATTGTTTTCCATTCCAGGTGTATTCTCCTTTGTGCGTCTTTGTATTTCGCACATCACAGTTCGTTCCAAACACAAGCTTTCTACTAACGTAACAGGTACTGACCATGGTGATGGTACTCGCTCCTAAGATGGTGCATATTCTGGCCATGTTGTTGGCGATGCCGATGGTATTCCAGGTGTGTGCTGCCATGCAGGACAACTTCACGGATATTGCATTGACCGACAGCATGAAGATGACCATGTTCCAGGACGACTCCGAAGACTTTGTCCATCCTTGGATCAAGCTTCAGCAGAACATCAACTACAGCAAGCGCCGTATGGCGCAGGCACAGGACAAGCCTGGGCCCACGGATGAGGAGCTGGAGGAGGCCATCGCTAAGCGCGCTGAGAGCGTACGTCGCGACCAGGAAGCGCAAGGCGTGAAGCACTTTGAGTTCCGTCCTCCGCGTGTCAAGGTAGGACCTCGCGCTGTAGCGGATGACGAGCCAATTGTGCGCTCGAAGCGATTTGGCGACAACGTGGACAATGAGCGCCGATCCGGCAGTGGTAGCAACCGAGCTGGGCGTGACAGCGATCTGGAGGCGCGTGACAGCAGCGGCTACTCTTCTACGGCGGCCGATGCGGAGAACTCGTACTCTGTGACTGAGGCGCCTAACCCCTCGGCACGCAACACGGCCGGTCTTGCGATCGAGGCCAACGATGTTGGCTACTTTGTGGAAGTGCAGATTGGCTCGTCCAACTCCAAGTTCAAGATGCTTATCGACTCGGGATCGTCAGACACATGGGTGACGGGCTCTAACTGCAATGGCTGCGGTGGTTCGAACCGGAACAAGCTCAGCACCTCCTCGTCGAGCTCGCTCAAGAAGTCGAGTGACAGCTACAAGATCTCGTACGGCACAGGCTCGGTGTCGCTCACCGTGGCGTCGGACAAGTTTCAAGTGGCTGGCCTGACCTTGGACAAGTTCTCGTTTGGTGTGGCTAGCTCCGAGTCGGACGACTTTGGCGATAGCAAGATCCCGTTCGATGGTCTGATTGGTTTGGGTGGTTCTGGTTTGAGTGTGACCAAGAAGCCTACGTTGGTGGATGCGCTGAAGAAGGCCAACAAGATCAACCAGCCGATTGTCGGCTACCGCCTGGGTCGTGCTGCGGACGGCTCGGACAGCAACAAGGGTGAGATTACCTTTGGCGGTGTAGATCAGAGCCAAATTAGCGGTTCACTGACGCAGGTGGACAACCAGTCGGGCAGTGGATACTGGATGGTCAAGCTGGACAGTGTCTCGATGGACAACAAACAGGTGAGTGGTAGCGGTACAGCCATGCTCGACACGGGTACGTCGCTGATCCTTGCGCCCAAGGATGCAGCGGACAAGATCCACAACTCGATTGATGGTGCCAAGTCGGACGGGCAGGGTGGATACACGTTGCCTTGCACGTCGGACAAGCAGATTTCGTTCTCGATCGGCGGTAAGACGTTCACGATGGATTCGCGTGACTTGCTCTTTGCGCCGAAAAACACGAACGATCTGACTGGCACCTGCATAAGTGCGATCTCGACCGGTAACACGGAAGAGAACGCAGACTGGCTGTTGGGTGCGCCCTTCCTCAAGAACGTCTACTTTGCGACCAACTTGGATGCGAACAGCATTGCGCTCGGCAGCCTCAGCTAAGTGACGTGCTTCTTTCCTTTCTATCCCCCCTTTTTGTGTTTCATTTAGTGTGTGTCCCTTGCATGTTGTGTGTGCTTGTACGGCCTCACAACTAGACAATGTTTGTAGATTTCCAATCCACCATTTTTTGGCTTGCTTTTCCGTACAGGTCGTACTAGATAGGGCCATGAGGCTACGTATGGATACGGTGCGCTACGTACGTACGCGACAGCGCCGCTGCTGCCTGACATTTACTTGCGGCCACCACGCTGCTTGCGTGGGCGCAGGTTGCGTGACGACGACTGCTCCGGAATCCAGTCCTCATCGTACGACTTGCCGTTCTTGCCCGTGGCGGCCGTCACCGGCACCTTGGGGGTGGCATGCTTGGCCTCCTTCCGCTTCGCAGCCTTGGAGCGCACCAGCGGCTCCAGATACATTTGGTACAGCATGTACGCCACGCCGCCGGTAAACGCCAGCATAATCGCGTACACAGACAGCAGCTGCAAGTCAAAGAGGCTCTGCTTCGGCTCTTCCACCACGACAGAGCCGCGGTACAGCTGCATGTTGTACTTGGCCGACGAAGACTGATCAATGACCGACGCACGGAACTCGACGTCGAGCTTCTGCGGCTTGAACTCGGAGAAAAAGTTGTACGGCAGCTGCAAGGGCTGGCCATTCGGCTGATGCACTGTGACATCGCGCAGTTTGGTCGTCGTCATGTTCCGCAGCACATGGCGCTTATGGCCTTCAGGGCGCGCTGGGTCCAGGAAGGCGCCTGTCACAGACTCAATCGCGAGCGCACGGTCCGTACCGCGCGGCGTCGTGATCGTAAATACGACACGATTCGCCTGACCATTCTTCACAACTGCCGAGTAAGTCAATGGAGTCATACGTACTGTTGAACGGGTTGTTCGGGAAAGTCGTGGTCACCTGGAGCTCAGGCGCGTCTTCCGCGGCGGCGGCTAGCGCCACAGGGAGTGCACACAGGCCCGCCAAAGCAGTTAGCAACGAAGTGACGCGCATTCGATCAAAGAAGCCCAAAAGTAAAAAAGAGGCTGGTGGGTGGAGCAAGGCGACGCGCGACGACGACGACGACGAGGACGACGCCCCTCTGCCCCTGAGGCTTAATTCCCCTGTGGAGGTGCGCGTGTACGTTCGTAAAAGGCGCGAGGCCCCAGACTATATCGCTACCCTCTCTATGACGGATTCAGCGCCTTACGCATGGCGTGAATCTCTTGTTGGTATGCTTTTTCAAAGGCACGAGCGACTTCGCAAACGCGCTCGTCCTCTGCGTTGAACGTGTAGCAATTGGACAGCATAAGTTGGATATCGGCGTCCAATGCATCCACGCTATCGTACTGATCGGCACGTAGCTTCTCACTGATCAGCGTCAGATCACGGGCATTTTCCTTCGGGATCACGTCAAAGTACGTCGGGATACCTAATGCCACAGGATCCACCGCGTACAAAAACAGGCCACTAGAGGGAAGTTGCTTTAAGCGGCCCATCATGCTCTGCAGCGAGCGTTTGTGCGAGTACTCCAATTTGCGGACCATCGCACGGCTCCATTCGCGGCGCCATACACGTGAGACGGCCTGCTCCATGAGCGCAGGCACCGTGCCAGGCGGATTAAATTGACGGCAGTTGGCAAACATGAGACGCATATCCGCCGCAAAGTCGCCCATCGTTTTGTAGGCACCGCTCTTGAGTTTCGTGTCGATCGTACTTAGATCCATTGGATGCTTGATCTCATCGTAGTAGGTCGGCGCTTGGTCACGTACAGGATCGATGGGCTGCAAGAAAATGACAGCTTCCTTCGTCTTGGCGACCATTTGGAGGACGGAGCGCGCTTTCTTCACGTGCAATGGCATCTCCTGCTCGCCTGGCAGTACGGGATCGTCGCTCGCCGACTTGGCCTGCGCAGGTGCAATCTTTTCCGCTTTCAGCTCCGCGGGCACGGACTCTGCGGCGGGTGTGTTTCCTGCAGACGGCGTATCGGGTGCCTCAGAGCGAGCCCGCTTCAACTTGAGCACGGGCCGGGGTGGTGTCTCTGGTGCTGCGCGTTTTTCGCCCTTGCCAAGACTAAGCCGAATTTTGATCTTCTTCGGCGCGGCAGATCCCTCTGCCGATGCCTCGGAGGCCGGCGGCTTGAGCGTGATCGTTCGCTTGGGCGTATCTGAGGCCGCCGCCGACGTCGCCGACGCTGCGTCGTCAGCGTCCTCGACCTGCATTTTTTCAGCCCGCGCTGCAGCCTGCTCGAGGGTCTTCGTGATGCGATTCCACAGCTGACGGAACGCCGACTCACTGCGGCTGGCTTCGTAGTGGATCCACGCCTTGGGATCGGGTGTGTACGTCTTTGCATTGCGGAAAATAAGCTCGACATCATTCTTAAACTCAAAGCGGTCCTGGTACTGCCCTGACTGCAGCTTGTTGGAGACAGCACTGAGATCCATCGGCTCTTTGATCACGTCAAAGTAGTCAGGCACTTCGTCACGCACAGGATCAACAGGACGCAAAAACGGTTCGCAGTGCTTGTTCGCCATAAGTTTCTGGATGCAGGTACGGCATGCACTGAGATCCGACGACGACATTCCCAGCGCCTGCCCAGGCTCAGGCGCCTTGGGCTTCTTAGGCTTGGCCGTCTTGGGCAACACAACACGCAACGGCTGGGTCGTCGTAGGACGTTTCTCCTGTTGCGGTGGCGCATTCTTGATCATGAGACGGATCCGCATGGCCGCGGTGGGCTCCGCCGAAGAGGCTGTTGTGACCGGGCGCTCCATCGGCGCTCGCGCCTCGTCGCTTGACTTGAATAGCAGCTCGGCCAAGTGCAAGAGGGCAAAACGAGCGGGCGCATGGCCACGCGAGGCATGCACGGCGTCGAGGAACCCATCGCGAATCGCTGGCGTACGGCCAATCTCACGACGAAGCAACTTGAGCATCTCTTCGTTCTGCTCGGCTTCTTCCGCGAGCCATGCCTCCTGCTCGGCGACTTGCTCACGCGCATCGCCCTCTTGCAACCGCTCATGCCGCGTACGCGCGTAGCCCAGTTCCCCTGTGGACAAGGCGACGCCCAGCGCATCGCACAAGCTGCGAGCCAAGTGCGCTCGCACGACGGCATCTTCGTCCGTAGCCAGCACGGCCAAGTAGTACCGATTGAGCACCTTGTGCTGCAAGCCACGGAGCAGCAGCAGCGCATTGAACGCCGCGAGACGGACCGGGGTAAAGTTGCCTTCACGCGTGTACTCCAGCAGTGTACTCAAATCCAACGGACGAAGGTTGGCCAGGACGAGCGAGAGCGAAAAGTCCATCGCCGCTAACGTAATGACATTGTGGAACGAGGGCACAAGGCGATCCAACACTTGCAGTCGCTCGACCTCCTGCATGGCCATCGTGCGCAGCGAGAGTTCCTCGTCCGTGTACACCTCGTCCGCCTGCATGGAGTACCCCGCACTGTCCACCGGCATAAGCGTGCTGGCAAGCGCATTGATGATGCTGGCCAGGTAGTAATCGTCGACAAAGCGGTTGGTCGAGTTGTCGTTGTACCGCAGCAAGTTGATCAGGAACCGCTGCACAATCGGCAAGGCACGCCCGCGGTGATCACGAATGCGTGCAATCGCATGAATGAGCGCGCGACGGACAAAGTAGTCGGCCATGTCGCTAAAGTCGTTGGGTTTCGGGATGCATGGCGCCTCCAGCGCGGTCGAGTCGCTGTCCGACGGCATGTCCAGGCAGTAACTCGTACGGAATAGCATCAGCAGATGGAACAGACCTAGCAGATCCAAATGCGGCAGCGCACAGTTCGCAAGGCCATACGCCGCCTCCGCACGAATCCGGTAAAAATACTTGGTGACCAGCACTGTGCGCGTCAGCATACTGCTCGTGATCAAGCTCGGCATCTGACTTAGTGCATGCACGGCCGTGAGTTGTGCCACTACATCTCGGTCACGCTGCAGCTGCGACACCCACATGTAATCCGGCTGCTCAAACTGGATCTGTGCCATCCACTCAAAGTCCGCATCCAGTCGGATCCATTCGTACGGCGCGGAGGCCATAATCGCCTCATCTTCCTCCGTCCAATCTGCGACTTTCCAGCGCTCACGCTCCGCCTCGTCTTCCCACATGCCCAGCCCAAACCCAAGATCGATCATGCCGATGGCTTCGGCCGCATCCTCGTCGCCGGCCGCTGCCGCCGCCGCCGCGGCTTGGCGCGCCTGAAAACGCTTTGTGTTTCGACGAACACGTTTGTATTTGGTATTGAAAGGCACATCGTACCGCTGGTGCTCATTCTTGATATCCAGCACGTGCTCGTACGGCGTGCCATCCGCTTCGTGAATCCGTACCGTCATCTGGCCTTCCCAGAGCGTCACAGGGTTCGACGCCAGCGCTTCTTCCGGGTGCGCTTGCGCATACATCGCTGCCGGCGACTCTTGCCGCACATGCATCTCAATCAGCAGCTTCTTGCGGTTGAACGTGGCTGTGCACACGAACCGCGGACAGCCACTGCCGTTGATCCACTGGTCGACAAACAGCCGCAAATCCGCACCGCTGACCTTTTTGCATGTGCGCAGGAAGCTGTGCGTACCCAGCGCATTGTGCGTCATCTCCCCGGTGATCGCCTGCAAAAATAGCTTGGGAATCACACGGCCCAGGCCCAGCGATGCGCCCATCTTACACAGCCGTCGATCAAGTAGGTAGAGAACGAGAGGCGCTTTCAAGTTCACAAACGACAGCAGCTGAGGATCCAACGGCTCGTCGCGTCCCACTTGGTACAGCGGCGGCATGCCGATATCCCATAAACACAGCCGATCACAGTCTTTCTTCATACGGAATCGGTAGTCATTGTTGCCCAGCAGCCGACGTAGGAACATGGCCGCCAGGTGCTGACTCAAGCCGTGAATCAGCCATGTATCAGCCCACGTCTTTTGCACAATATTGATGCCGACCCATTGGAACGCGACAGCATGCGCCAGGAGATGCCGATTCTCAAACGCCTGATCAATGACAGAAGGCGGGTGAAGCAGATCGCTCGAGCAAATGGCAAGGGTACACGCCGTGTGGCAGTCGACCATGGCGCCGTCGACAAACACCATCTTGAACGAGCCAAACGGGTACGAACCGTACTCGCTACTAATAAACTCAATCGCCTGCCACGTAAAGCTGGTCGTCGTACGCAGCTCATGCTCGTGCTCTGGCAAACAGAACGCTAGCGCTTCACACCCTTCCGACCCCTTGGGCGAGAGCCGCGCCAGAACAAAAGGACCTGCGCAGAACGCCATATGCTGCACGGTCGTGGCTACCGGCTGCGTATAGTAAAAGATCGACTTTGCTGGATCGTGTGGATGAATAGCATGCTCTGTCAGCTCGCCACTGGCAATCACATAAATGTCAGGCTCCTCACTGGATGAGAGTTGACGTGGCGTAACAAACTCCAGTTCCCACGTACACCGATCCCAGAGCGAGTCGACGCAGGGCACCCAGCACCGAGCGCTATTCGATCCCGTGGGTCGGGTATACATATGCGGTACACGGTACGGCGCTTCAGGCGTAGGATGCACAATGTGCAGCGCTTCCTGCGCATCTCGTAGCACGTAGTCAATATGGATGGTGATCGGTGCGAAGTCATCTTCGGCGCTAGCACCACTCGCTTCCGCTTGCGAGGAGAGAGGCTCGGGACGGACACTGTCTGGCAAGGATATACGCAGCTCGCCATCCGCGCCTTGACTGAGCGCCGAGTACAGCTCACGCTTCGCTTGGCCGTGCTTGTGCAAGTCAGACCATGCGAGCGATTGCAATGAGTCAGTGTGTGTAAAAGCAGCATCGTGTCCCTGGCACTGGACACGCAGTACTTCCATGCATCGTGCATGCAAATAAATGTGACGCAGGCCAGCGTGCGTGGGCGTAATGGAGAGCTCCGTATAGCCACCCACAGTGCCGCTGAAGACAAGCTCCAGCGCCACCTTTTGGTGGTTCAACGTGAACCCACGATCATGTAGCATTGCGCTCGCAGCACACACACCCAGCCCTGGCCTCGTAGATGGGGCGGCGAAAGCAGCAGGGCAGCGTAGCGCGAAGGGCGTGCGTGAGCGAGGCAGCGGCGACGTCGGACGACGCACGTGACGTACCCCGCCAGGGTCGCGCTGACGCGGCGCCCTGTGGACGTGCGTCAGAGTCTCGTCGCACGTCCGTACGATGGACACAGAGACGCCCTCGCAGGAGCCTGAGACGGTGCCGGAGACGTTGGGCAATACCTCCGTGTTCCCGCCGCCGCCCAGTGTCTACCGTCACTTCACGCTGGCCAATGCAGCGTGGCTCGACCTGCTGCAGTCGTGCAAGGCGAACGATGCTACGTTGCTCGCCGATGCCCAAGCCAGTGAAGAGGCACGCATAGCCGAGCAGACCAAAGCACTCACCATGGCTAAAGGCGCGTTGCCATATGCGCCACCGACCATCGACTTGGAACGCACATTGTCCCCACCGAAGGTCGAGTGGATTGAAGAAGATGGCGGCTACCAACTCTTTGGACAACGATGGCCGATTCCAGATACGGCGCCATCGCTGGAGCAACTCGGTATCCGGCCTTTGTTTTCCGCCGACGATCTAGGTATGTATACCCTCGCTCACGACAGATCACCGCCACGTGCTGCAACAGTTGCTACGCACGTTGCTGCAAACCTACTTTGAGCTTACCTGCGACTTGCTTCGCCCGATCCAGCCGTACGATGTATGGGTCCCCGCGCCTCACAGCGAGGGCGGCACAGAGGACGCAGCTCCGCCGAATGGCACATGGATCTCGTCATCCCGTCTCAAGGATCGACTGCAACACATGGAAACCGTCGTGATCAACTTTCTGTACCTCCTAAATCAACTTCGGCCTACGCAGTCGCGCGCCGCGCTAGCGACCATGATGCGAACGCAGGTCCAGCGAAAACGCGAGGCGGCTGCACAGCTTCGTGCAAAGTGCGAGGCCATTCGCACAGAACTTGCGTCCTTGGAGATGTAGGTAGGCGACAAGATACCCACCAGCTATGTACATTACAAACGCGGCACGCCCTGCTCTTCCAGCACTTCGCGTACGATCCCTGCAGGCGGACTACGCCGCGCTTTTTTCACGGTGCGTGTGCGTGCCGGTGATGAGGGCGCAGGTCGGCACACCGGCGCATTCACGACCGCTTCCACGATGGCGTCGCTCTCGGCCAGGAGCGCGAGGCATTGCGTCATCACGGTGGCGGTCGGCCCTGCAGCCATGGTCGAGCGACTGCCTACCAGCACCAGCTTGGACTGCGCGCGCGTAAGCATGACGTTCACGCGCTGCCGATCACGCAGCAACTCGCCTATGTGCCCACCATCGTTCGAGCGGACCAGAGATAGGAGCACAATACGCCAATCGCGACCTTGGGCTTGGTCGATGGTCAGCACTTCGGCGGTGGGGCAGATCCGACGCAGCACTTTCGCTTGCTGTCGGTAAGGCGTGAGGATCCCCACCTCGGACGTATCTAGCCCGTGGTCCAGGAACGCTTGGTGACACGCTTGAACGATGTACGCCTCCTTCTCGTTCTCGACCAGGGCGTCTGTACGTTGTTCGTATGCCCCCACACGATCGGTATCCACAAAAAGAACGCGCTGCGAGGGCGCACACACCGCTTGCAGCCAAGGCGGCACACCGGGTTTCGTCGGCAATGGGACACACGACTGTGCTACGTGTTCGTCAGCGCATTGTAAGCGGCCTTGGTAGATCAGGGTATTGCTCAGCCGCATGATCGCTGCATTCATACGGTACTGCACACACAACTCTACCACGGCGTCAGGGTAGCGTGTGCACAGCTGCTGAAACAGACTGGTATGCATGCCGTGCTCGGCCGCTTCGGCGTCGCGGACCAGCGGCGCAAGCTGGTGGTGATCGCCAATCATGACAAACCGATTGGCCAGGCGCAGGGGGCCAACGCAGGTCGGCAGCGTGATCTGGCTCGCCTCGTCTATGATGCACACGTCAAACGACTGCAGGGCCAGCGCCGCGTCGGACGTAGCTAGGCAGGTCGCAGCGACAATGGGAGCCGTGCTGACCATGCGCTGCAAGGCCTCGACACTGGCCTCCTGGCCGAGACGCGCTGCCAACGCACACGAACGTACGCGGGGGTGAATGCGGTGGAGTGGGCCGAGGCGCAGGACCGGTGTATCGACGAGCTTCGCGACAATGGTATCGACAGCGGAATGCGTATGACTGCACAAGAGAACACGCTGGCCCAACTCTGCGAGAAGACGAACCAACACGGCAATGGTCGTCGACTTGCCTGTGCCAGGCATGCCGAGGACCAACGTGTAGTCTTGCGCTGAAAGTGCTCGTTCAATCGCGCGGCGCTGCTCTGCATTGCACGTAGCGGCCCACCGCTGCACACTCGCTTGGTGTGCCTTGGAAAGTACGTCCCAGTGAGGCGGCGCGTGGTGGACAATACGCTCGCGCAGCTTTGTCACACGCGGCGGCGCATCTCGGTAGAAAAGACAGGCCAAATTGTACCGTGGCACGCCCATCATCGCCATCAAGTCGTCCATGTCGACACGCAGGGCCCACGTCACGCTCTGGAATCGGTACCGCATTTGCAGTTGCGTAAGCAATGGCGCAATGGACGTCTCCAGCTCCAACTGCAGGCTCGTGCCCTCCAACGACACGACACGACCGCGTGAAAGGAAGGCGCGAACAGGATGCGCGACAGCCAAAGAAATGAGATCGTCCGGCGCAAAGAGCCCAGGTGCTGTGCCTGTATCCAAGACGACACGGGCACCGCGAAGCGACCGGATGGTCGCATGCGGCACACATCGGCCAAGCGCAGCTCGCTCGTCTGCCGATAAGGTCCACAGCTCATGCTGGTAGCGCGACAACCCCCGCTCTTCGCGCGAAAGCAGAGCATCCCAACGGCGGAAAAAAGCCACATCAGTAGGCGTAAGATGCGATGTACTTTCGTCGTACAAGGCCGCTACAGGAGACGACGCGGTAGGCGGCGTCTCAAACACTCGGCGGTACAGCGCACACGCATCGCGAGAGTAGCATCGCGCACATTTAAAAGCGCTGTCGATCGGCGGCGCGAGGAACGGCGTAGGCACCTCTTCCACGTCTAGCGGCACAGCTGCTAGCGCTGCCTCGTCCAGCGCAAACGCAAAGCTGTCCTCCGACGCCGGCGAGAGCGTGTGGTCATTGGGGACGCTGGCCGCGGCCTCCTCATGCCACAACGGCGGCATGCGGGCTTTGTAGGCGGCCATATCATTGCGGGCCAGGATCAAGTTGCGCAGCTCCTTGGGCTGCGGTCGTACACACTGCATGGCCTCGCTTTGGACGTACAACAACAGCCCCATATCGACGTGCGTGCCCATGGCATCGCTGAGCAAGAGAGTGTACAAACTCGTTTGCGCCATATGCTCCATACTGGACGTCACTCGTCCCGTTTTCACTTCAAGGGGGAGTGGGACGTGCATGGTGCCAGTAGACGTACGTACTGCCACATCCACTATGACGTCCAATCGACCTTTGAGGCCATACATTGGCGAAACGATATCGCCTTCCGTGCTGAGCACCTCGCGGATCGAGGCATGCATGGGCGTGCCAGTGCGTGGATCTTCCAGCACCGCACCGGTGTCTTTCCCACCGTCGCGCGGCGCCAAATACTTGGCTGCAAAGCGCAAGAGCGAAGGGATCGCCTCGTACAGATCGTGACGGACTTTCTCGGTCCCTACCCCCGTCAACAGCAAGGCCGAGCGTGCTTGCGTGATTTGGCGCTCCACCTCGGCGGTGAGGAAGGCAGCAGTAAAGTTGCCGAGTCGCGTCCATGTAGACGGCGCGTCAAAGGGCAGTGGTGGCGGCAGCGGCGAAGTGACTGGGTCCACGTCCCCGCTCGCTACCAAACACGCTTGCAAGAGACCGTGGACCATTGTACCCAAGACAGCCACATACGTAGAATCACTGGGTGTGCGAATTCGCTCCTGCAGCATAGGCTTGCGCATACAGGACGCCACACTGGCTAAGCGAGAGGCAGAAATAATAACGTCAGGATGAAGAATCAGGAGAGGCATATCAGTAGCTCCGAACGAGGACAGAATGATGGTGGGCTTGGTATCGTGCATCTGCCATGAGCCAATGACATGGATTGTATCGCCAACATGCACATCGGTGGCAAGCCATTCCTCACGAAGCCGCGCTTCCGCCAGCACGAAGGGCATGCATCGCGTCGAAGGCGACCAGTACAAACTGGGGCCATCTGGTCTCGCCGTCGGTGCAAGGAGCGTTGAGGAGCTTTGGTGGACGTGCAAGCCAAGTACCTTTTCAGGGGCCACGCCACGCGGACCGTCGTATGTGGCGTCACGGACGTCGACCACCTCGGCACGCGTATACCTACTCAGCTTGTGGGGTGGTCCTCCTTCCCCAGATGCATAGTTCGGCAATGCGCAGGCGACATCGGAGGAGCAAACAGACGGCTTCTCGTCCGTGTCAGCCATGGGCGTCGTACCATCGCCTAACCCGTCCAGAAGCCGCTGTAGAAACGCGGCGTCCTCAGCGGTCATGTCATTCGGCGTCGTACGCGTCAGGTGGAGGAAAGTACCAAGGAGACTGCAGTCGAATTCTCGAAATAAGCCAGCCCTATGAGAAACGCTTTCTATTATGCATCATGAAAAAAATGTCTTGGATATAAAGGGTGCGGAATGAACAATGTACAGGGAGGGAGGGATACGCACCACTTAGAAGATAAAGCCGAGCACCTTCTTCCAGATAGGGCGAGCACGTTTCTCAGCACGCTCCTGCTCAAGCACCTCTTCACTCACAGCGTCACGACGGCCAGTGTATAGATCCATCTCCTCCAGACGCACAATGCGAGGGCGGCAAATGAGCTTGTAGCATGTGTAGAAAATGATGATCACCACAAGCGAGACCATACCATTAAAAAATATGTAGGCACGCTTACTTGGTGTCATTTTACCTTCACCAATGGGCCAGGCAGACGCGTAGAACGTGGCAATAATAACCAGAATCGACAGACCCAGACCAATATAGGAGCCAATGGTGCCCAGTGGCGAGGCCCATGGCAGCTGACGAAGCGTGTTGCCTTGCAACTTCCATGCAGCGCGGAAACGAATATGGCACAGCGAAATGGAGCCCCAAGCGAAAATCGCAGAGAGACCTGAAATACTCAGTAGCCAGCTGAACACCGTCTGTGCCTCTGCCGAATAGATCAGGAAGGCCAACAGACCAAAGAGCAATGATATAGTCACAGCAGGAAGGGGACGACCAGAGCGGTCCACGTAGCGCAGGAACTTCGGAGCAAAGCCCTGCTCTGCCAGCGAGAGAAGGGTACGGCTACTGGCAAACACCGAAGCATTAGCCACAGAGAGAGTCGAGACAATAATTACAGCGTTCACAATGTGGGGAAGAACGTTGATTTTGCCGATCTGAATGGCAATCACAAAGGGAGATTGACGGGGATCGTACGACGAGGAACCATTCGAGAGGCGCTCGTCATTGTAGGGAACCACGAGCGACACCAAAAAGAGCGACAGGATGTAGAAAACAATGATGCGGACAACAATCTGCTGGCAAGCCTTAGGCAGCACCTTGCGTGGCTCCTTAGTCTCCGCTGCAGCCAGACCGACCAACTCGGTACCGGCAAAAGCAAACGCAACACCAGCAAACGTAGCACAGAAGCCTTTGAAAGCATTGTGAAACGCACCAGGGTTGTGCCATGTACTAGCGCCAAGGTACTTGTTACTTGGCGTGCCACCACAGTCAATGCAAATTAGCACAATAATCAAGCCAATGACCGTGATGATTTTCAAGGCGGTAGCAGCAAATTCAAACTCAGCATACCCGCGAACACCAAAGATATTGATGACAACGAGTACCAAGAAGAAGATCATCACCCAAATGCCGGGCGGCACCGCTTTGTTTGGATCCCAGAACTGAATGATAATCGTGGCAGCCACAAACTCCAAGGGCATAACAATAAGCCATTGCAGGTAGTAGTTCCAGCCCATAGCGAAACCCCAAGCTGGGTCAATAAAACGAGTGGCATAGGCAGAGAAAGCACCAGAGACAGGAAGGACAGCAGCAAGTTCACCGAGACCAAAGATAATGCAAATAAGCATGATACCAACAATAATAAAATTGATAATCAGACTGGCTGGGCCACCAGTGCTCAGCTCACTACCGGAACTGATGAACAAACCAGTACCGATACCACCACCCAGGGCGATGAATTGAATGTGACGGCCTTCGAGACTTCGCTTCAAAGCAGACTTTTCCGGGACAATGGCCACACCACCATTTTCGGTATGGACCATAGTGGTGGCATTTCCATAATCACTCTCACCAAGGACCTCAGGTTTCTCAGCGAACGGATCAACCGGGTCTGAAACATATTGAGGATCCGTACCAAAGTGCTCTTCAGCTCTCTTGAAGCTGTCAGCCCAACCACTGATAAGACCCATAGTGGCTCAGGATATAAGAAGGGAAGCTGACTAGATGCCCATCGAGGCAGCATGCTATCTATTTATTGCTTCTCGGGCAACCCTACCCGACTCCGGGCCGGCAAGCTTATCAGCCAAAGTTTAGTATGCACAAGATTGCGCAGCTCAGCTTTATCAAGATAGCCACTAGATTTTGCTTACGAATAAATGTGGGGTAAAGATGCGAGATAAATGCTCAGCTCTAAAATCAGCACGGCAAGACATACGACACAATCGATTGGCTAGGCAGTGCTACATCTCGCTCCTTCCGGCGCCAACCCGCTACCCCGGAATGGGCACAAATGCATTTATTCTTAAAGATGGTGATTGTTCATGTCTGTAAGCTAAGAAGAGTCCATTACTAACGGATAAGCTCGTGCGCAAAGAATAAGAATTAGAATAAAATATCCAGGGCCCTTCGCCAGAAAGACATATTTTGTTTCTTCTCGCGCTCTTCTTGCAACATAAGTTCACTGGCTGCCTCTCGGCGACCCATTTGCAGATCAATATCTTTCAGTCGTATAGGAAGGGTCCGGGTGCAAATCTTATGGCCCACAAAAACAACGACAAAGATAGCACCTGGTAAGTAGGTCTGGAAGAATGTCTTGGCACGCTCGCGAGATGTCATTTCACCCTCTCCAACAGGGAAAGCCGCACTGTAGAAACTGGCCGCCAGGACCAAAATATTGATCACAGTGCCGAAAATAGTACCATAGATACCTAACGGTGAGGCCCATGGCAGATCCCGGTTCGTATAGCCTTGCTTACGCCATGCCAAACGGAATCGGAGATGCGAGATAGAGATGCCCAACCACAAGAAAATGACGGAAATACCAGCAATACTTCCTAGCCAGGCAAAAGCTTCATTCTTAGACGTCGAGTACACTAAGAAAGCAAGCATTCCGAAGAGGAAGGCAACAATATATCCGACCACAGGCGCACCCTTCACGCTGTACGCAAACCACACAGGAAGGAAACCGGTTTGTGCCATGGAGTGTACCAAACGGCTGCCCGAGTACACGGCAGAGCTTGCCACGGAAATAACAGAAATTAGAATAACACCATTGAAAATGGCAGGCAATGCATAAATGGCACCAGTTTGAATAGTGATAACAAAAGGAGACGCACGAGGGTCGCTGCTACTGCCAAGAAGTTCAGATGCATTGTAAGGAACAATCAACGTAATTGTAAAGAGAGTGGCAATGTATAAAATCAAAACTCGATACACCACAAATTTCACTGCCTTGGGAAGCATCTTATGCGGGTATTTTGCTTCAGCAGCGGTAATGCCCACAATTTCAGTGCCACCATACGATAAAGCAGCGAAAGCAAAAGCACTGCAAAAGCCTTTGAATGAGTTGTTAAAAGCGCCAGGGTTATACCATGTACTAGCACCAAGGTATTTACCGCTGGGCGCACCACCGCAATCAATTACAGCAGCGCAGATAATAAAGCCAATGCAGGCCACAATCTTAATCGTGGTAGCAAAAAACTCAAATTCACCGTACATTCTCACACCAAGAAGATTGATAGCAAAAACAAACACGAGAATGACAGCGATCCAAACACCTTGCGGTACCACTTCATCTTTATCCCAGAACGTGATCACAATAGTGGCTGTTGTGAGCTCCAAAGGCAAAATGAGGATCCATGTAATGCAATAAAGTACAGAAATGCAGAATGCAAAAGATGAATCGACAAACCGTGCCATAATGTTGGCATATGAGCCAATGAAGGGGTATACGGCAAAAATTTCGCCCACGGAAAACAACACCGTAATGACCATAAATCCAACAAGAACAAAGTTAATGAGCAATGAGCCAGGACCACCAATAGCAAGAATATTCCCGGAACCAATAAAGAGACCTGTCCCGATGCCTGTCCCGATGGCAAGGAAGCATAAGTGCCGAACATTAAGATCACGTTTTAAATCACGACCTTCCAGGTCGCCATTCGAGAGCTTAGCTGCTACTTTCTCCGGTCCATAACGCATCTCTTCATCATGGTGCACAGTTGAAGATATATCCCCCGTTTCTTCAGAGGCACCTATATTGGTGTCCGCTTGTTTCCGCTTTAGACGAAACAGAGAACGCATGTCAAGCGGAATGTCAATTGCAACAAGATATGGTGCATGGATGTCTTGAATAGGGGTCAAGTGCGAGAAGAAACATCACGTGATACGCGTGGCGCCGAACGCCTAAAAGTGGCGTACCCCGCAATGAGCGAGGGCAGGAGATTTGGCGGACCGTGGGAATATGAACACGATTACACGTATCAAGACCCAAGGGATGGGCATCCTATCCTCAAAGTTGCATTAAAAGGACAGATACCTTTCAAGGAGATCCATGCATAGAGACTTTTGAAAAATCTCACATCACTTCACTAATCTAGTGGAACACTTCTAAGCTCATACCATATCAATGTTACCATGGGAGCACAAACAAGAAACTATGGCAAAAATAGAAGGCTCAGCAAATGGGGTTGTGATAATATATTGTCCTATACATTAAGAGATTGATAATGTCGTCGAAGACCTTCACAAGACCTTTAGAAAATGGCATCAAAGATTTTGAGGTACAATGGTTTCGCGCGCTCCTCAGCCCGCTCCTGTTCCAAAACCTCTTCAGAGACAGGGTCACGACGACCAGTCTGAACATCAATATCATCGAATCGGACATACTTAGTCCGGTACCAAAGCTTGTGACCAAAGAAGAAGGCCAGAGCAATCGGAAGCGAGAGCATATACTCAAAGAAGTTGTAAGCACGATCAGAGCCTGTCATTTCACCTTCACCAATGGGCCAAGCGGAGGAATAGAATGATGCAATTATGACCAAAACGTTTAAGACAAAGCCCACCCATGAGCCAATAATACCAAATGGCGAGGCCCAGGGGAGTTGTGTCAAAGTGTTGCCTTGTTTCAGCCATGCGTTTCGGAAGCGAATATGCGCGAAACAAATGGATCCCCAAGTAAAGACTGCAGAAAGACCAGAAATACTCAGTAGCCAGCTGAAAACAGTGTTTTCTGTTGTTGAGTAAACTAGGAAACCAAGAAGGCCAAACGCGAGCGAAACAAGCAGAGAGAAAAGAGGGCGACCCTTACGATCAACAAAGGCAAAAAGCCTAGGCGCCATGCCTTGTTCAGCCAACGATTGAAGCATACGACTTGCGCCGTAGATGGATGCATTACCCACAGAGAGACATGAAATTAGGATCACCGCATTGAAGATCTGTGGCAACGCGTAGATCTGACCGATTTGGATGGCAATGACAAAGGGCGATGCGGCAGGGTCTGTACCGCTACCATTCAAAGACTCAGTCTCGGCAGGAACAATCAGGGTAATCATAAAAAGACACAGGATATAGAAAAGAAGGACACGGGCAATGACTTGCTTGCAGGCCTTCGGAAGGTGCTTACGAGGGTTGGACGTTTCTGCCGCAGCAAGGCCGACAAGTTCTGATCCGGAGAAGGCAAATGCCGCTGTAATAAACACAGAGCAAAAACCTTTAAACCCATTCATGAATGCATCTTGAGTATGCCAACCTCGTGCGCCCAAATAGTGACCTGAAGGTGCACCCCCGCAATCAATAACGATTGCACAAATAATGAAACCTATGCAGCCCAGCACTTTAATCATGGTAGCAAAGAATTCATATTCACCATATCCCCGCACACCAAACAAGTTGATAGTGACCATAACCACGAAATAAATGGCGATCCAAACACCTCTGGGAACAACTTCATCTTTATCCCAAAAACTGATAATCATTGTGGCTGCCGTTGCTTCCAAGGGGAAAGTAACTAGCCATTGCAGGAAGTATACCCAACCCATAGAGAAGCCCCAAGATGGATCGATAAAGCGGATAGAGTATGTAGTGAACGAACCCTCAACAGGAAGCGCGGCA
Source organism: Malassezia pachydermatis (assembly GCF_001278385.1). Lineage (NCBI taxonomy): Eukaryota > Fungi > Basidiomycota > Malasseziomycetes > Malasseziales > Malasseziaceae > Malassezia > Malassezia pachydermatis. The sequence continues at coordinate 114,421 of NW_017253144.1, forward strand.
GCCATTTCACCCAAGCCAAAAATAGTAGTAATCATCATAACAGCAACAATAATATATGCCACCATCAGTGAGCCGGGGCCACCGGTGTATAAGTTGAAGCCAGAGCCGATAAAGAGACCGGTACCAATGCTACCACCAAGCGCGATAAATTGAATGTGACGGCCCTTTAAAGCACGCTTTAAAGCAGCTTTTTCCGGGACAATTTCAATCTCACCTTCTTCATTTTTGATAGCCATGGAAGATGTAAATACATCAACTCCTACCAGCTCTTCAGCATTATGTCCTTCTTTCTTATCCTTATTCGCAATCGTAGAAACACTTGAATGAGGCTTTGATGCTAGAGCTTTATCATAAGCCTGAGAGGCTTTGTCTACAAATTGTGTAGATTCAGCGGGCTTGAAGCCATCTACCCAATCTTTAAGAAAGCCCATGGATGCTTGAAGGACAGTAAAACGACCCACGAATTTTCGCGAGGTTTGCAAAAGGAGACCTTGTCCCTTATCATAGAAGATTAAAATTCATTGGCCTGTTTGAAACAAGTCACGAATAAACGATAAACTCCGCCTACTTCAAGAAAGATGTAAATATTTTCAACTGCTGCGGAACGCTTCTACAATACCGCGCCTGCTGTCAAATCAACAATGTAAAATAGAACCATCTGATTGGATTGATCAAAATCCCAAAATTTGACACCTCCCAAATCACTATCAGCTACCCTAGGACGGGTATAACATATGAAACACGCTACCCCACATTTCCAATATTTGTCGGAGATTTGGAGTCAAACGGGTAATTCATAAGAGTGGAATAACTCCCGCCACTCTCACGTAGAAGCAGTGGACTGCTACTCCTTCTTCAGCATTGTAGTCTGGGCCTACCTGTGGCAATGACAATTTTCAAACGATGTACTGCAACTTTCACGTGCGTTACGTCCTCTAAGAGTGAGAATGTTGTGAAAGTGTATAAGACAGTCGATAAGATCTTTATTGACAACTACGAAGGGTGTACTAAATATATATATATATATATATATATGGGGTTAGAACAATATGTGAAGAATCCTCTTCCAGCGAGGCCAACTTCGCATTTCAGCGCGTTCCTGCTCCAGCACTTCGACAGATTCTTTTTCACGGCGACCTGACACGAGATCGATATCCTCCAAGCGAATAAATTTCGTACGCTTGATTACTTTGTATGAAACATAGGACGTAAGAAAGATGGGGAGCGAGATCATGCCCAGGAAGAAATGGTAGGCTCGATCAGTGCTTCTGTATGTGCCTTCATCAATTGGGAACGCAGAAACGTAAAATTGTGAGATAACAACGAGCGTGTTGAAGGCAATACCGATCCAGCTTCCAATGGTGCCAAGAGGAGATACCCATGGAATCTCTTCGAGCGTGTGCCCTTGCCGTTTCCAGGCTGCCCGGAATCGGATATGCGACGCACAGACCGAAGCCCACGTGAAAAGCACGGAGAGACCAGAGATACCGATGAGCCAGTCGAAAACTTCAGCCTCACTGGTGGAATAGATCAAAAAGCCAAGCAAGCCAAATAGAAGACACAGCATGACAGCGAAAAGAGGCCGACCCTCGCGATCCACATACGAGAAGATTTTAGGCGCTTTGCCCTGCATGGCCAAAGCATGGAAAGTACGGCTGGCAGCAAAGACAGAGGAGTTAGCCACAGAAAGCGCAGAGAGGAAAATAACGGCATTCACAATGCTAGGCAATGACTTGATGCCGCCAATGCGGATAGCGAGTACGAACGGAGACGTGTTGGGGTCGTACGCATTCTTACCATGAAGACCGGGGTAATCCGATGGAACAATAAGCGTAAGCATAAAGAGTGTAAGGGCATAAAAGATAACCACACGATATACCACTAGTTTGCATGCCCGGGGTAGAAACTTTCGCGGATTACTAGACTCAGCAGCCGCAAGCCCGACAACTTCTGTTCCAGAGAAAGCAAAAGCGGCGGTAGTAAAAACACTGCAGAAACCTTTGAAAGAGTTGTTGAAGGCACCCGGCTTGTACCAAGTTCCAGCGCCCAAATAATGGCCACTAGGAGTTCCACCGCAATCAATTACAATCGCACAAATGATAAAACCAACTAGGGTGATCATTTTGATGGAAGTCGCAGTGAATTCCACTTCGGCATAACCACGGGCGCCGAATAAGTTAACAAGAATAATGAAAACCCAGAAGATGGCAATAATGGCACCTTTTGGCACAACTTCAGGTTCATTCCAAAAACCAATCACAAGCGTAGCAGCTACAAACTCCAATGGGAAAGTAGCGAGCCATTGCATCATGTAATTGTAACCGATGGCAAATCCAAGAGCTGGATCAATAAAACGAGAACTGTACTCGGCAAAAGCACCAGGAACGGGATACATGGATCCAAGCTCACCGAGAGCAAAAAGAACTGTCAAGATCATTATACCCATGAGAGTATAATCGATAATAATACTCCCTGGTCCACCGGTTGAAAGAGTAGATCCAGAACCGATAAACAAACCCGTTCCGATACCACCACCAAGGGCAATAAAAGCAAGATGACGCGATTTCAAGTTCTTACGGAGAGGGCGACTTTTCAAATCAACAGCACTGGCACTTTGGGCATACACTGAGTGTTTATCGCCCCCGATCGCAGCGTCATAGTCTTCCGGCTTAGTGTTCTCAGGAATATGGTACACAAGGTCATCAACGACGGCAGGTTTGAAGCTATCAATAAAATTTTGAAAGTAACCCATTGTCTCTGGATAAGGCAGGGACTTGAGCGGGGAATGCTGCCCTTAGAAGTAAAGACTTTACGTATAATCTGGAGAAGAAAATGATACGATCTCTTTTTGTCCAACAAAAAAAAAAATAGCCCCTCTACCCACACACACTACCCCATAGTCCACCGCAGCGCTTGTATTGAATTAGCGCCACGTGTAATAAAATCAATTTTGGCCTGTCGTTTTTCATTGCGCAGGCGAGAGGCGCAAACCTAATAATGTCATGTGCCATGACACAAGCCACAGTAGGCCAATAAAATAAAAAAATAAGGGTCACATTGTAGTCTGGCAGCCTTCATAGAGAATAAAAAGCACTGGCGCGAATAGTTGTGGGGTCAAACTGCCATTCCGTATAAGAATCTCCGGTGCCGAATCACGGGATCCCTTCGTTTCTAGGAACGTGGCATTCCCAGGGTGCAAGTTTCCAATGACATGTTGATGGAGCTTGCGCCCAAGACACGGTGAACCAAAAATCAAGAAATGACAGGCCACCTGCCATGATAGTAGTATTCTACGCTCAGCGTTTAATAAATACTTTGACGCAACCACGCAAAAGCACAACAGATACAGTTTGTAGTACATCTAGAAAATACTTTTTAGGATCATATATCTGGAGGTGTCTACTCCCGTGTCCGTTTCGCATCCCTTTTTATATTAGGCAAGACGTTATCAACATACCCTTCTGAATCTTCACCGCTTCGTTTGGTTCCTCGTTTGGCTTCGTCCAGGAACTGATCAATGGCAAATGGATCATTGGTATCCTTCTCAAACTGAACTGGTCCAGAGCGGGGCGCTTGTGATTGGGCACCACTGAAACCCTTGTTCTTCCCCAAACCGAATCTGTCGTTTTGAAGCTCTTCATTGATGCCACTTTCCGTGCCGCCACCGAACATATCGTCAGCGCCACCGTTACCCGGCCGACTATAAATAGCAGCAGCCGCTGATGATCCCTGGAATAATGGCTTGTCATATACATTGTAAGAATCGTCATTACCAAATGTATTTGACAATGACTCTCGGTTAAATAGACGCGCGTCCGTCATTGATTCCTTACTTAGAGTGGGCTTGGCCAAGCCAAGAGCAACTTTTTCTGAAATATCACGGTTCTGCTCTTTCGCAAACGCACGCGCACGTTGCTCTTTGCCCATATTACTCATACGCAGTTCACGTTCACGTTCGCGACGGCGCTCCTCACGGAGACGGTTGCGTGCAGCCACCTCAGGATCGTCCTCATCCTCGCTCTCACTGCTTCCGTAATTAGCTAAAGTGGTAGGCATGTCACCACCACTACTTGCAAGTCGGCTTCCTGAGCTGGACATACCGGCGCGTTCTTCGCGAGCACGCTGTGCTAACATGCGCAGACTCTCTTCGCGTGAAGCTTTTTCTTGCGAAGCAATTTTTTGCTGCATAATGTTGCGCTGTCGTACTTCTTCACGTGCATGACGGTCAGCCAAGTTGAGTGCTTCAGAGAACTGTGCGAAATTGTCGTTCACTTGGACATCTTGCAATCCACGACCGCTGGCGGCCAGTCGTTTATCTAGAGGAATAGTGTAACCTTTGTTGTTTTTCCAGTTGGAAATACAAGGGGGGATCATCCAGTCTTTTTGTTCTTGGGCGGTTACTTTGCGAGGCGGACTGCGAAGCACAGGTGGTGGTGGGCTAGGCGGGCCGTTCGGTACTTTTTTGAATTTATGCTTGGGTGGCTCAAGAGGATCTTCCACCACTTCTGTCATTTTAATGATGCGTTGCTTTTTTCCATCGACACCCTGCGAGGCGGGTGTGTATCGCAAATAGCTAGTGCTGCCTGCTGTTTTGGGAACATTCTTTGGTTGAGCAGCTTTAATTTTACCATGAATAATTTCTTCAAACGCCTTGCGAGTTCTGTCGGCTGTTTCCGATACTTCTTCCTCGGAGGGACGTTCAATGGAACGATTACGATCTTTTAGATCGTCACGTTGAGATAGAGGAACTAGATCTTTGTACTGTGATTGGACGTGTTGGCCTTCACGGCGGCCCTGCATGACGATAGCATCATAGCGGGCCTTTCCATCCTTATCCACATGCAGGGTGAGAGCTCTCCCTGTATTCTAAATAGTGAGCGTCTTGGGATCCTTACATACCAGCATATCGACCACGGAGCGTTACACTCGCCACTGCGATAGGTGTAGCGATGAAAGTATGCATGTGCCACGTGACACGCCCATAAAATGTGCGTACGCGCGTGGAGCAGAATACATTCAACAGTATGACATGACAAGCGTGGGGGAAGAACATCGTTTCCGATACCAAAGCGCCAAGGAAGAAGAATTGGAGCATGAAATCATATACCCAGAAGAAGAGGAGAGAGTATTAACCTATCGTCACCTGCTAAGCACGACATATGAGCCCACGTACGTCGGTAGTGGAATAACACCCAGCAACCCATTTCGTGTCATTGCGCATTGTGATGTAGATGCAGCTTATGCGCAGTGTATGTTTGGTCAATCTGACAACAGTTGAGGCTGCTAGGGTTGGGATCGACTGCTCGAAGAGACCCATTGCCGTATTGCAGTGGCACAGCTTAGTACGTGGAAAGATGATTTGACAAGATCGCGGTGAATTATCCCGCTAGAGAATACGGAGTGAATCGTTTCAATTGCACATTAGAAGAAGCCAAAAAGCGATGTCCCGACTTGGTACTTATTCATGTCGCTACTTATGGGGTGCGTGATATGGACTCTGACAGTAGCCTGGTGATACCACGCCAAAGTATCACGCGAACCCCACAGCAAAGACTCACAAAATTTCGTTGGATTTGTACCGAAGAGAATCTAAAAAGATCATGGATATTTTTCAAAGGAAACTGACACTGGAAAGTGCCACGGGGGAATACGCGGGCTATGATTTGCAGCCACGAGTAGCAGATGGATGGATGCCCAAAGTCTTGGAGATGCTGGGGCGACGCGACGACGACATTGTGTGCGAGAAAGCATCCATTGATGAATCGTTTTTTGACCTCTCTCTCTATGTACGCAAGCAGATATTGATGCGATTTCCGTATCTCGATATTCGAGACGAGCTGCAGAGCATGAATTCTGCAGCAAAAGCAGAACGACTGGATACACCACTACCAGAGGTACCCCTACAAGTGCAAGAAGAAATGACAAAGGAGTCGTGGGAAGCTCTGGGGCTTTGGTTGCCCTCGGATGGAAATGAAAAGAGGGTAAGGCAGTGTACCTGGGTTGACTTGGCGCATGCCATCGCGGCAGAGCGAATGATATCCGTACGGAAGCATATTGTGGATGCTCTTGGCTATACCACGTACGTCCCGGTACTATACTAATGCAGATCGGCGGGAATTGCCAGGAACAAAGCTTTGGCCAAGGTAAGTGTGTTGGTAACTTACAACAGTTGTGTTCGTCATTTCGAAAACCGTGCAGTCAGACCTTACTACTGCCTCATATGATCCCTAAGTTTCTAGCACCACTGCCCTACCGAAAAATTCGCTTCTTAGGCGGGAAATTCGGCGCGGAAATTGAAGGAATGTGGAACTATTCCACGATTGGGCAGCTATGGCAGGTGTCTCTCTCAGAAATGCAGGCCAAATGGGGCGAGGAAGGTACATGGCTGTACCAACTAGTGCGTGGCATCGACACGTCTGAGGTCAATCAAAGGACAGCCAACCATTCCATGATGTCAGCCAAGAATTTCCGGCCCGGTATCTCTACGTCGAAGGAGGCCTTGCCTTGGTTGTCTGTGATGGCATCGGAGTTGTCCGTTCGTTTGCAGGAAGAAAGAGAGGTGGAGCCCATGCTGGCGCCCCGTGCATTGGTGCTTCGCTATTTATTAGCGGGAAGTTCAGGTATGAAGAGTCATCAGACCTCCTTTGGATATATTGCAAACGATCAACTTGCCACTGAAATCCACAAGCGCGCTATAAAGCTATGGGATGATACATTGGGCCGAGCCCTTCGACAGCCTGGACATGAGATATTGGAGATACGTGTCCTTTCGCTCTCCTTTGCGGGGATTGAGCGTGGGGCGCGAGACCAACAACCACTGCATGTGTACTTCAAACAGGATCGTCCAAAGAAACGTGCTAGAGACACGGACTTGAATGAAACAACACAAATACGCAAGCAGCCAAAAGCAGAAGAGCCTGACATCTGCATTGTGAATGACCCCACATCGCAAACCGACATGGCCAAGTGGTCATGTCCGAAATGTGATCATATACTACAAGTGCCTATTTTTGAAGACGAAAAAGTCTCAGGTTCTGACACATCTACCTATCGTCAGATCCTGGAACGTCTGCGTGAAGAACACGTGCATTGGCATATGGCGCTGGATTTTGCTGCTACATAGAAACAGTCCGGCACCTTGCTTTTTTATTGTTGTTGCCTTGTATAGTAATTGCATGTGGGTGAATCGGGTGGAAAGGGGCCGTGCGTGGCTGAGTCAGCAATGGGGCGCGCTGTACTTGATGAAGCGGAGAAGGAACCACGCCACCTTGCATTATTCTTTCATGTTGACCCCCCTCGTAGTCCGGGCTGCCCGCAGTGGTTCGCGGGCCACAGCCCCTGTTCGTACATTTGCACGCAGCTTCACAAATGCAAGTGGTGCGCGTCGTGCATCAACGCAGGCGCGCAAAGCTGTAGCCATGGCGTCCGCTGGCGTGGCAGCTGCTGCGTTGATGTGGACCATGCAGAGCGCCTCTGTCTATCAGCCAGCAGAGTGCGATACAGCTTCCTCCCAGAACAAAATGACAACACTGTCGACGAAACCAGATATTTCGACCCTGGATCCATCGATTTTGGACGATGCCAATGTGCCCATGCGGAAGCGCATGGAGACCTACGTCAAGCTGCTGCAGCGCCGCCTTGTAGATGACCTGGAGGCGGAAGAGAACAGTCATCGTGATGCAACGAAGCCGAAGCAATTTATCGTGGAATCATGGAAGCGCAAGGAAGGCGGTGAGGGTGTTTCCTGCGTGTTACAAGACGGTTTGACGTTTGAAAAGGCCGGCGCCAATGTGAGTGTTGTGTACGGCAACTTGCCGCCTAGCGCGATCCGCCAGATGTCGGCTGACCACAGCGGTCTATTGGACCGCGTTGGCTACAAAGTGGAAGGCCCTGACGCTGAAGTAGATGGTCTTCCCTTCTTCGCAACGGGTCTCAGTGTTGTGATCCACCCCAAGAACCCTCTGGGTCCTACCTCACATTTCAACTACCGCTACTTTGAGCTGATGCATCCGAAGACGCTGAAGGACGGATCTCCGAACCCACGATACAACGAAAATGAGCCTGTGGCTTGGTGGTTCGGCGGTGGTGCTGACCTAACGCCAATGTACCTCTTCCCAGAGGATGCCAAGCATTTCCACATTACGCACAAGGCTGCTGCAGACTCTCAGGACGAATCTTTCTACCCTGCATGGAAGAAGTGGTGTGACCGTTACTTCTGGGTGACGCACCGTGGTGAGAACCGTGGTATTGGTGGTGTATTCTTTGATGACTTGTCGCTCCCATCGTGGGCAACCAGCAAGGCATCGTTCATCCCGCTGATGGATGGCGGTAAGTCGTCTGACGCCGTCCTGGTATCGGCAAAGCAGCACAGTAAAGAGACCCTTTTCCGTGCTGTGCGTGCGCTTGGTGACGCATTCATTCCAGCGTACTTGCCATTGGTGAACAAGCACAAGTACGACTCGTTCACGCCGGACAATGTGGAGTGGCAGCAGCTCCGCCGTGGTCGCTACGCAGAATTCAACTTAGTATATGACCGTGGCACAAAGTTCGGTCTGATGACGCCTGGTGCGCGTATTGAGAGCATTTTGATGAGTCTCCCGCTGTATGCACGCTGGGAATACATGGATGGCATCACAGGTACCGGCCGTGAGTACTCGGCTGCAGCGCATATGCTTGACAAGGAGAAGCGTACGAAGATTTCGGAAGAAGAAGCTAAGGCGCGAGAAATCATGCAAGATGCCCTGGAGCATCCCAAGAACTGGGTATAAGCACCAGAGTCATGCCTTCACCTCTCCTTCGTTCTCTCTAGATATCCACAGTCCTGAATAAAAAATTTGGCCCTATTTGCCTTTACGAGATTCGCTTATGTGATCGTTTGCTTCCCAGGGTCTTCTCACTGTCTATCCCTCTCCATCTCTTCGCATGTATAAGAATACCTATGACATTCTATATACAGAGGTTTAATGGGGTCGAGGTGGGACAGCCGGCGCTTCCGACGTGGCTCCTACATGCGCACCAGGCGCTGGCATAGCACCTGTAGCCACGGAGCTGACAGGGGCCGATGTACCACGTCGCTCTGCACGCTTTCGCAGGTCTACTTGGTGAGCCGACATAGAATACGTACAGTCTTCCAGCAAGTTGGCGTTCCGTGAATTGGTCTTGTACGAGGCTAAAATCACATCACCAACAAGAGGAATCATACCCACACCAGCTGACACCACATTGTTGGCAACCATCCTGTTCACGAGTTCCTTGGGAATACTAGGGTCAGCGCTTCATCTCCCACAACGTACTCATCAATTTGCTTTGCCTTCTTCACAATCAGGTTGTAACTGAGCAACGCATCAACAGCATCACCGACAAAGGGAATCAAACCGATCAGGAAGGTCCAACCGAAGCGCAAACCGCACACCCTGAAGCCTTTGTCAAGGTAGTGGGCACGCCTTTTGATTTTACGCAAAATCTTCTCCTCCTGCTTCGTCAAGCCTGGTGGCACTTGGCGCTACATGTCAGTGGCACAGCTGTCAACATACCCTCCTGCGTTTCTTCTGACCATTCTCCATGTAATACTCATAGTATGGATCCTGTCGTCAGTTGTGCAGGCACATACCTGAGGCTCAAATCGACCAGCAAACTCCTCAAAACGCTTGCCTGCAAAGTGCTTCGCAGCACCTGTCACAAACTGCGCCATCGTGAATAAAAATAGACATGCGATGCGTACCCCACGGGTGTGGCAAAGTAATGTTTGACATGTGTGGCCTACTAGGTCTATGAGCGTGAATAACACAGATTTCCCCTTGTTTGACCGCGTGGCGAGATTAACAAACCGCTTTCACTTTATGATAGAGCTTTCGTATGGCGTCGGCTGTGCTGTTCAGGTGGGCGTCCGACGCCCTATCTCTCTGTGCGCTACGCAGGATGTGCTTTAGTTTCGGCATCGCGTCATGCAATCTGTTGTGGAGTCTATCTAGTGAGTAGCTTACCACCACGTACGTCTTCAGTTCGGGGTACTTGTCACACTGGCCCTGCACACGTCGGACAAGCATGCCATGAGCGGCCATACTGTTGCTATACGCAAGGACTGGATCATGTCAATACGAGTGTACGTGCCTGTGGTCCACGCCAAAGTCAAGGTCAGAAGAACAGCCAAGAGCTTCATATCGTTGTAGAGATGTAGAGGATGGCTGAGATGCGTCATCTCTTTTATAAGAGTTCTTTTCTCTAGTGAATAGATTTGGGTCGAGATCCAAGCGCCAATGACGAAGGCTCAAGCGTCGCTGATTGCAGGCGATGGGTTCAAGCGTTTTTCTGTCCCTCTGTAATCATGCTTGCGCACGGATCCTCGATGGAGTACATAGTCATGTACGATGCAGACTTTGCCGAAGTAGAGCATATGAGCGGTCTAATGAGATACAATCGCGGTTCTATCTGGTCTACGTAGCACTACTAGCAAAACAGGTGCAAGGCCTCTATCACTTGCAAGGCAATTTGCACGAACGGCAGAATTTCACCAATGCCGGCCGCCATGAGAAGGGGCTGTAGCATAGGAAGAAGCGCGGTAATCGCATGCTCAATACTACGAAGGTTAGATGCTCTGACACTTACCCTTGCAAAATCATACCGCCTTCGCCACACTGCTGCCGAACGGCCAAAGCAGTTGTAGTGGACGTGCTAACGTCCGTCGTGGCCATGACAGAGACTATCGAAGTAAGATACCTCGTACATACCCATTAGAAAGCAGGCAAAGAGTGCACAAGTTAGAAATTGCATGGCGAGGCAGCAAAGAGGGTACGTTGGGGTATCTCTATAACGTAGTCTCTATGCCTTTTTATCATGGATAGTGTAGCTACAGGTGGAAAAGGAGGAATTTTCATACGATAGCGCCTGGGCCTGATAGACGGCCCAAGCGTTTGAACAGGCGTTATGATTGGGAAACGGACCGTGCCTCCATAGCATCTCGAATATTTTGCACCCAGAAAAGAGCATCCCCTGATGGATCTTCAAACTGCCACTGCTTCGATGGCGCTTGGACCACAAACACACGAGGCGAGCGAAGCTCCACCTCGATAGGTCCAGCCTCGATGATCTCATCCTTACCGCTCCGATCGGACATGGACGCAGTGTCCAGGCGGTCTGGGTCGGAACGACCCAAGATACTCAACGTGCGGGAGAGCGTGCCTCGTCGTTTCAACGAGCTCATGGAAGCCTGGCTGCGAATTGAGAGCGTCCGTCGAGGCGCTGTTCCACGCCGCGAGTCACTCTGCGAAAGACTCCTGGCGGCTGACTCCATTTCTGCCGTCGTCGCTGTGCGTGACTTCATTGCGGTCGATTCACGTGGTTTCAGTGGAATGTTGGCCAGGACCTTGCACGCGTTGTTGTTCTCGCGTATACACAACAGGCGAGGTAGGCTAGTCAGGATCATTTGACATTTTCGGGAAAACATCCCCGTAGATGCCGAGCGGCGAAGCAACATTGGGCTAGAAAACACCATATCCTCTCCTGGTAATAAAATATTGGTCCATGACAGAATGGGTGTAGGGATATGTGACTGCGAGCTCACACTGGGTGAGCTCGACAAGTTTGCCCCAGACAGTGAGTGGCTGGCCGCTGACGATGCGTCGCCCTCATCGCCGGTCGCACTCGAAGGATCGTACGACCCCGTAGAATCTTCCTCATGGGGGTCATCAAAGGCAGCCGCCAAGGCGCCCAAATCCATCTCGTTCACGGTCGGCGGTCGTACACGCTGGACCAGGCCCGGATGCATAGGCGGTGGCGTCGCTGTCCACAGCGCTGGAAAATCGACATGTTGAAAGAATGGGTGAGTGTAGACTTCTTGGGCGGCCATGCGTCGATTGGGATCCATGCATAGAAGACCCTCCATCAGTGTCCGTGCATCAGCGGTAAAACCTTCAGGAAAAATAAAGCTTCGGTGCAGAATCCGCTGGAATGTTTGATACTCGTTCGTAGCATGAAACGGCGTTTGTCCGGCCAGCATTTTGAACAGAACACACCCAAACGCCCACCAGTCTGCTGGCTTGCCGACAGGAAGGTCATTCAGGAGCTCAGGGCTCACGTAATCGGCTGTGCCCACAAAACTATGCTGCGTTGAGGGCATGCCGATCGATGAATCGGACGTTGGACGAGTCAGCACGCGTGCTGAGCCAAAATCTGTCAGCAGTATACGCATGTGAGCATCGAGCAATACATTTTCCGGTTTGATATCACGATGAATGACGCCAGCCTCGTGAATCTTGGCAATCACATCTGCAAGCTGAGCCGCGTAGAAGGTAGCGCTCTGCAAATCTAGCGAGCCATAGTGCCGGATATAATGCAGCAGTTCGTTGTTGGGTGCCAACTCCAGCACAAAATACAAGCTTTCGCGGTCCTGGAAGGTATGATACAGCGTCACCACGCCGGGCGTGTTCGAGAGAAGCGTCAGGGCTTCTTTTTCAACTCGCACATACTTCTGCTTTTTCTCTTTGAGAATATGGACCTTGTCCAGCACTTTCACAGCGTATGCTTTGGGTCTGGTATGTGAGAAAGGAACGTCTGCCACTTGACCAGCAGCTGCTGCCAAGGCATTGGAGGCGTGAGTCAATGCTTGTCGCTCTTCCAGTGGCAAGTCATACACGTCCCAGGCTTTGAGCACTGTCGAGTACGAGCCTTCGCCCAACACTTCTCCAAATACGAAGTCTGTCACAACACGGCGTTTTTTTTTCCCTGTCTCTGATTGACCACCACTGCTGAACGTATTGTGACTCAAACGTTTCTCTTCCATACTGGTCGAGGCAGGGCGGTTCAAGGTAGGGGATGGTGTGCTTGTTACCGAAATGGGTGGGATATAAGGTGAAGAGGATGGCGCAACGATTGTGCTCACACTGGACCGTATCGACTGTTGTCCAGGCAAGGTGTCTGGCATCTCTTGGCGCAAATGCATATCTGCCATCTCAGCTTCCAAATGTCTATCAGCAGGCGCTGACTGTTGCTGCTGTTGCTCTGCTAGCCAATGCATAGTACGTGTTTGGGATGTGATTTCCTGGGAGGGAGGAGTAGTCCATGGGGGGGCGTCGAGCATAGATGGTGGGGCTAATGTTGTGATTGATGATGTGGATCGTGCATCTTCATCACCTGGCTTGGTAGCACGCAGTTCTGGTGTACGTGTTTTGTGATCTGAGCCCAAAGACCGGATAGATGCATTGTCCTTCGATGTGTAAGAGTAGAACGAAGGTGGTCGGGACGATGGTCGGTAGGTGGGGTCCTCAGACATGCTGGAGGGCGTTCGTGTGTGGAAGCGGTCGTCTTGCGTCACTGGCCCCAGCATGGGCAAGCGCCTTGTTTGTCCTGGGCCATTTCTGTACATCCAACGGTCTGTTGGTTGTTTAGGAACATGCCGTAGCTTGGGTGGAAGCACTGGCGACGCGTGTGGGGATAACAGAGACGAATTGGGCGTAGGTGTCCGACGAGCCAGCACATCGGGCAGAGGGGCGGCTGGCTGGGTATCTAGCTGCCATGCAAGTTGGACCGTTACTGTGGTGGTCGATACATCCTCTGCTGTATCTGCTGACCATGTGGGGGATACAGGAATGGGCGTTTCATGGAGCCATGGCGAGGGCGTTCCAACAGCCCTGTGAAGGTGTAGATTGCCTCGTGGCCGTGCTCGAAAGGGAACAGCTTCAATGCTAGACGTGCTAGCTGCAGAGCTGACACTGCTTACAGAGTCTTTCCTCTCCAAATTTGACGCAGATAACTCAGATACATCATGATCGATGATGGGCGGCTTCAACTGCGACACTGCGGGCTGTGCCGACTGGAGGTGTGGTGGCGGAGGTGGTAATGGGTTTTCTTCCACAGGTATACGTGGTAGCTCTCGATCAAGCGATGCCATTTTTCGCGTACATATAGTCTTTTTCCTTTTTTTTACTTAATGGGTACGGATGCACGTCCTCTCTCCCTTACCGGTATCCGTCTTAGCTTGGCTCCTGCGCGATGGGTGCAGGGCATTACATGTCCGTGCTCCGCCTACCGCGTCCCATCACGTGATACACCTCATGCGACTCCCTAAGGGACCAGGATATCGTGTGCCTATCTACTTAGACTGTGGCTCTTCTTCGGTCTTTTGCGTCTCAGGTGTTCCAAACGAGATGGGCTTAGCGCCAAACTGGAACGAACCACTGGAGCTCACTCCCGTCGTATTAGCAAACGAAGGTCCAATAGCCTTGTTAGTGAAGGATGGCGAGGTCGACGGAGCTGAGCCTGACGCCGTGGACGAGGATGGGCTAGTTCCGAACGAAAACCGGTGAGGCTCTGACGGAGAGGGTGTCGATGTAGTGCCAAAGAGAGGGGTAACTGATGCAGCATTGGCCGACCCAAACGTGATGGGTTTCTTCGTCGTCACGCCTGTTTTCGACGGCGTGGCTGGGGCTGACGTGTCCTTGGTCGTCGTGCTAGACTTCGAGATTTGTGTACCGGCAAAAGAAAAGCCACCAGATGGTACAGAAAAGGCAGGGGCCTTGACACCTGACATAGGCGCAGTTGATGACGTATTGAAAAACGACGAAGTGGCCTGACCAGCAAAGGAGAAGCCACCTGCAGGAACGGACGGCGCAGTGGGCTTGGTGTCCTTCTCCCCGTTGGTAGGCTCTTTGTTGCCTTCTTCATCAGCGTCTTCTTCTTTCTCTTCGGCATCATCATCGTCCTCCTCTTCATCGTTATCGTCATCGTCATCGTCCTCCTCGTCCTCTTCATCCTGAGCGTCGTTCTTTTCTTCTTCGTCATTCCCGTCCTCCTCTTCGCTATCTTCTTCCTCTGCAGCTTGGCCAAAAGAGAAGCCTCCTTTGGGGACAGACAAAGCCGGTGCTTTGACACCCGCCGGCGTATCGCTAGCACCAGATGTAGTGTTGAAAAATGCGTTGGTGGACTGACCAGCAAACGAAAAACCACCGGCTGGGAGGGAGGGCAGTGTCGGCGCTGGCGATGTGTTCTCCTTCGTACGCGGAGGTACGGGCTTTTCTGTCTTCGCTGGCTGCACAGGTTCAGGCACTTTGAATGAGAACGCAGGCGCAGAAGGCTTCTTTACCGGGGGGGCCTCTGTCTCTTTCGGCGCAGAGGGCATAGTCCACGACGGCATAGATGAGGACATCGGCAGTACGGTGGTCTTTGTGGGCCGTGGCGTATCGTTGCGCTCTGTGGGTGCTGTCGTCTTCGCACTGGCCGAAAAGGCACTTGATGTATTGGACGATGAAGGTACAGCGAAGGCAGACTGCGACGATGCTGTAGCGGGCTTTGAGGTTGTCGTTGTCGTACCCAGGTACTTTGATCGCATTGAAGTGTGATGCTGCTGGTATTTCTGCGCCATTTGCACTAGTGTATCGTGCCAGTCTGCCAGTTCGTCGCCTGTATTAAACATACTTACCATCTCACGTGCCAACGACCAGTTTAAGCCACGCAACGCTTTCCAGTACCCTGTTACATCCTTTTTGGTGGTGGTAGGGCTGTCTAGTTTGGCTGGGGTCGTGGAAGGCGCTGTTGGCGACGACGAAGCATTGGATGGCTTGGTCGAAAGTTGCACGGCTGCCAATGGCGACAACGTAGCCGCTGGTGTGGAAGAAGGTTTGGATGTCAAATTGACCGATGAAAATAGCGACGACGACGCTGCCGGGTTGGCTGCAGGGCTTGGATTCGCTGCCCCGATGGCAAAGGGACTCACCGTTGGCGCGCCGGCGGACGGCGTCAATCCTTTGCGTTTTGGCAGGCCACGGATAACACGGGGCGGCTGCGGCGCGGATGAGCGCTCGGAAGGCGCCTCATTCGGATGATCTTCCTCGATGGCGTGTGGGTCATCGCCATCCTCTCGCTGAATCTGCCGACCTGCGATGCGTTTCATGGCCGCAGACAGCTGTTGCCAGGAAACACTGCGATGTCTCCACCGCGTGCGTGCCCTCCCAGTGTCAGGTGACTACACACCTCCACTGCACCGTGCGCCGCACGCGGATCGTATGGGCGGTTGTCGACCGACGGGCGAACGGAGGTAGGACTAGAGCGATGAGCGGTCCCCCCACCTACTTGGACGTAGGCGAGGCTGAAGTGCATCTGGACAGGAAGACAAACAAGTGGATATGGGAGAATGAGAATGGCGATGAGTATGAATGGCATGGCCGTGTCCCGCCCAAAGAGGCCTCGTCGAAGAAGCCTGAGCGCATTACGCAAGGTGGCTGGATGAAGGTTATTAGTGATCAGGATATGGCAAAGCAACAAGAAGTCTACCGTGTAGATGGTGTGGACGAGAATGTGGGTGTTCCTGTCGGCTGACACTAACTGTAGACGCCTGCCGCGCCTGTATTGCTACGGCAGCAGGGCAAAAAGCGCAAAGAAGAGAGTACCGATCATGTCTCGATGGGCGCTGCGCCAACGAAGCGTGTGCGACCGAATACATCGGTGTATGTGACTGGCCTGCCGTTGGATGCGGGCTTGCATGAAATTGCCGAAGTATTTGCGCGCTACGGCGTGCTTCTTGAAGACGACGATGGCCGGCCTCGTGTGAAGCTGTACCATGATCCTGCAACGCAGGCATTCAAAGGCGAGGCGCTGGTCGTCTATTTCAAGCCGGAGAGTGTGGAATTGGCGATCCAGTTGCTGGACGATACCTATTTGCGTGCGGCCAAAGGCGTTTCCAGCGGCCCACGTATGAAGGTCGAGCGTGCCGAGTTCCATGAAAGTCCGTCGAAGAACGATGAGGAGAAGCGCACGCTCACGGAAACCGACAAGAAAAACATTCGCCGCCGTATGCACCGTATGCAAAAGTACGTACAAGGTACATGCGTCACTGACATGCTAGCAAGCTCAACGACTGGGATTCCGGGTCTGACGAGGATCGTGCATCGGCTGGACCGAGTGCGCAAGCACGTACGGTGATCCTGAAAAGGATGTTCACGCTGGCCGAGCTGGATGAAGACCCTGCGCTGCTGCTTGATCTGAAACAGGATGTGCGCGAAGAGTGTGAGACGCTTGGCGACGTAACGCATGTCGTGCTATGGGACAAGGAGCCCGAAGGCATCATGACTGTGCGTTTCCGTGATCCTGCTATGGCCCGAGCGTGTGAGCGCCGCATGCATGGCCGCTACTTTGCCGGCCGCCAAATCGTCGCGATCCTCGTGGACGGCAAGCCCAAGTTCCGGCGTAGTGCACGTGACGACGAGGAGGCGCAGGACCGTCATGATGCGTTTGGCGCGTGGCTCGAGACGGCCTAGCGAGGTCTGCATGCGTACATAGAGTGTTCGTCTACTTGGCGCGTGTAATGATCTGCTGATTGAGTTTTTCTAGCGCGCCACGTGCATCGCTCTCCGGCAAAATGCGCAGCGCCTTTTGGGCGACGTCCGCATGGTATCGGGCCAAGGCAGCAGTACGTGGCAGTCCTTGGGAGCGGTGCACATAGCCCAGGGCCTTTTCGACGTCGCCCGGCTCACTGAAGCGGCGCTGTACGAGCGTTCCGAGTTCCGAGGTCGGGAACTCTTGCCATGCATACAGGACTGGCGCCGTGGCCAAACCTAGCTGGAGATCTGCGCCGCCAGACGGCTTGCCAAACGCCTCGGTCGTTGCATGGAAGTCCAGGAGGTCATCCACGAGCTGGAACGCAATGCCGACATGGCGGCCGTACGTGTATGCAGCATCACAGATCGCCGCTGCGTCGGCACGATGCTCCTCCGAGAGCTCACTGGCCGTGGCGCCCATGTGACCGCAGCCGCCCAGCACGGTTGCGGAGCGAGCGGACTTGGCAATGAGCGACGCGGTCTTCAAGTATGTCTTTTGCAGGTAGAATTGGAAGAGCTGTGTAGATGGGCCCGTCGGCGTATCCGGTGCATACGCGGTCCAGAACCGATCCAAGACCTCGCGCGCGGGCATGGAGGAATCCACATCGGTGACCGGCACTTGGTCCGAGACTTGCGCTTTGAGCTGCATGACCTCGCCTTCGACGAGGTTCGCGATCACAGTCGACATGAGCTCGATGACTTCTGGATCGCGCAGACGGGCCAATGCAATGGACGCACGGCCCAGCAAAAAGTCACCGCCAAGAATGCTGAGTTTGTTGCCGAACGTCGAGGGCGCCGAAGGCGCACCACGTCGTAGCGGCGACGCATCGATCACGTCGTCGTGCAAGAGCGAGGCCACATGAATCATCTCTGTGATCTCTGCAAGACGTTGCTGCGTCGGCAGGATGGTGTGCTGCAGTTGCGGCGTGTACAGGCCGTCGGCCCATGTCTGTGTCTGCGCTGGCCGTGGCCTTGGCGCACTCGGGTTGTAGTCGTTGAGGACACGCGAGGGGCTTATCGCCACATCCACATCCTCGCCCACGGCTGCAGCCCGCTGCGCGCCCCAAGCTGCGCTCAGGCCGTTGGTCGCCTTGGCCATCAGCAGCACAATCATGGGGCGCACATGCTTGCCTTCCGCGGCAAAGTAGTACTTGGCAATACGATCGAGCGAGGGATGCCCACTGCCGAGGAGCGACGCGATGTTATGCCGTAACGAGGACAAGTCTTTGCCCACTACGTCCAGAGGATCGCTCGTGAGCGACTGGACCGAGGAGGCAGCCGCACTGGCCGGGGCGCCGCTGGTCAGCGCTTCCTTCGCCGTGGCCACGACATCACTCCACGTCGATGCCGGGCGTGTCAGAGGCACAGTGGCCTGCTTACGTGCCACCCACCGCGCCCAAGACGGACCAACTGTCGTGACACGACAGAGACTCATTCCGCGAGGGTCAAGCCAGCCAAGGTACACACACGTCGAGCGCAAAAGCCTTCGTTTTCGTCGTACGGGTCTTCGGACACGCTTAGTCAGCCGACGGACGAAGCACGAAACGGTCGAGGCGCCGACGTAGGGACCATGACCACGGCGCACGCATGTGGCGGTCTGTGCCGGCGGGCCTAGCGCCTGTGCTAGAGCAGGTCGCCTCGGTCACCCGCGCTGATCGCGCTGTCGTCCGACGGACCGCTGTCTTGGTCGGTCTCGGGAACTATACGCACCCAATGACGCGTCATTCCCTAGGGCAGTACATCTTGCCTTCGTTGCTGCTATGGGCCGAGGCGCAGGACGCGGCTCTGCGCGCCGCCATTGCGCGCCGCGTCTCGCGCTTGCCGTCGGACGCGGACTCGTACCCGCTGCCTGTCGCTCCGCCTACCGATCCGTTCCGGTTCGTGGCGCCTGCGCAAGGGTGGCTGGCGCGCGTGTCGCTGCTTGTCGACAGTGCGCCTCCTCCCGGCGATGCAGCACGTCGTGCGCCCTCGTTCACCTTGGCATCATACCCGTACATCCTCCTGGACGTACTGCTTTACGTCCCGCGTCTGCTCATGAATGTCAATGGCCGTGGCGTCCAAGCCCTGCTGCAAACCTATCCGACCTTATCGCCACGTCACATTCTGCTGCTCCATGACGAACTGCAGCGAGCGTTTGGCAAGGTCTCGTTCAAGGCAGGAGGAAGTGCGGCTGGGCACAATGGTGTTCGGAGTGTCCAGCACGTCCTGCGCTGCCGCGGTGCATCGTTCCAAGAGCCGGACGTGGCGCGTCTTCGACTGGGCATTGGACGGCCAGACGACACCCGCGGCGGCGACGTCAGTGCCTACGTCCTCGGGACGATGCCGGACGCTTGGCTGGCGACGTGCGTGGCTACGCCGCCTACGTTTGGGCCCCTTGTCACCGCTACCGGCCAGGCTTTTACTCGCTGGAGCCTTTCGCTGTAGTCGTCGTCCCCTTCCTTGTAGATACCTAGCGAACGCCTACGAAACCCACCGTTAGGCACTACCTTCTTTGGCCCCATCGTCTGCGGGCCGTGGCGGACATGCATGCAGGCCCGCTTTGCCGCCACGGCCACCGCCGCCAGGCATGGACGCACGCTTCGGCGGACTGGCCGGACGGCCCATCCCATGCGGCGTACCGGGCGGCACAGCGCCGGGGAACGCCGGCATCGGTGGTGCGGCGTATGGTGTCATGGGCGGCGGCATGTACGGCCCTTGCGGCGGCATACGGTACTGCCCCATGGGATACATAAACGCATACGGCTGCTGTGCCACGCCGCCCGGTGTGCCAGGGGGCGGTGGAGGGCCAGGCGGCCCGGGCGGGGGCGGCGTCATCATCATCGGCTGCTGATGGGGCGTACGTGGCGACTTGCCATTCCCGCCGCGAGGTATATGCGAAGGCGCCGTGGCTGGCACCGGCTGCGGCGACGGGACGCCTTGCACGCTCCCTGCCGGGCCTGCCGCGCCAGGCGGCGGCGGCGCCGGGGCGCCGGGCGGTGGAGGCGGTGGCGGCGGCGCGGCAAACGGCATCGACATTATGGGCGGCGGGGGCGGCGGCGCCATGCCCATCGGCATCGCGCCTGCCTCCGCGCCAAAGAAGGGCATTTTGCCGCCGCCAAAGGCACTAGCCGCAACTTGCTGGCGGAACGGACGGCCCGTGTACGACCACCACACAGACACCTTGTTCGCATCTCCCAGCTTTTTCGATTTCGGTGCACGGAAATTGTCCGAGACACGCAGCTGTGTTGTGCCCGGCCGGTTTTTCAGTTCGCGCGTGCCGAAGAACGGCACGGATGGCACCACAGGTTTGGACGGCACCACTTTAGCTCCGGGCGTGAACGATGCGGCGCCTGGGTTGAACGCCGAGGCCTTGGCATTGAGTTTGGTCGTCGTACTGGACGACGTACCGCTGCTGCTGCTGCTGCCGCCGCCGCCGCCATGCTTCTTCTTCTCGTCGCCTTTCTTGAACGGCGGAATGGCTGGGATGGTCATCGAAGCCAGCTTCGCTCGGGCCTCGTCCACGCCGCCGCCTGCCTGCGCTGACGCGCTGCTAGGGCTTTTCTTGGTCGCCATATCGGCCGGCACAGGCGTCTTCAGCTGGAAGTTCTGCGCCCACACCTTCAGATCGGCCAGACGACTTTGCTTCTCTTTCTGCGCCAGCTCGGCCTTGCGCACGACCAAGCGCTCACGCTCGGCACTCACAAACTGACGGAAGTCAGCGGTAAGTGCCTTGCCAGGCGTCGCGGACGTCGACGTGGCGTCCGCGGGCGCAGCCGCGGGCGTCTCACGCACCACAGCGCCATACTTCTCCTCTTCGTTCTCGTCTTGCGTTGGGATCTGGTTGCGCTCTTCGGCTATGTGCGTGTTGCTTGTCGTGCCTTCCATAATTTCTTTGGCCAGACGCTCAGCTTCCTTCTCACGCGCCTTGAAGTCTTTGCCGGAGCGATCCAGCTTGGTCGTATAGAGCGTCTCCTCGTAATTCGACTTGACGCCGAACCGCGCCTCATTCGCAGCGAATTGGTCCCAGTGGCCCTGCTTCGTAGATTGCTCCAACGTCGTAGCCACATCGTCGGCCGGCAAGGCCAACGCGCTACCTTCATCGTCCCAGCGCTGGAGTGCACGCCCGTCCGCCCGCTGGCCTGGGGCAGCACTGATCTCCGTATCTGTACGGAACCCAGAGCTTCGGCGCTGCTGCGCCTGGTTCGCGGCATCGACGTCCTGGGCACTGCTGATCTTCGCACCACTCGCATCCATTTCAACAATGTCCGTCGCTTGCAACGTAAGCGGCTCATCACCTTGCGGCGTAAGCACAAGCTGTCCATCGACATCGCTCAGCTTCTGGACCGACAACAAAACCAACTGACCATCGTCACCGTCCATGGTCGCACGCGCTACGACACCCACGAAACGATCACCGGCTCGCACACGCACGACGACCATCTGCCCGACGAGCATGGCCAGCAACAGCGAAATACGAGCCTGCATCGGCGGCATCGAACTGGCCTTGCTGGCTGTTGCATGGCCCTTGCCGGCCGACGCGTGTGTGTGACGCGCACCGCCACGACCACCATAGTGTGCTCCACGGTGAGAGTGCCCACTTATCGAATGATGGTGCGCAGATCCACGATGGGACGCAGGCCCAGAGGTTCGTGAGGCATTGTTGGCGTTGGACGACCGTCGTGCTGGCGGCGGCGGCATGGACGAGTTTGTAGTCATGGTAGCCCACAAACGACACAAAGCGGCCTTCTCGACTCCAGTTCGCCTGTCCCCCGGCGCGCCCCCTTGTCGACCGACGCACGCCCCCACTGCCCTGCCCTGCGCGAAGTGCCACGTGGTGCCACGTGTCGGTTCTTCGTGGCCATCGACGAGCGTGTCTGTCGTCCGCCCCACTCCCTCCACGTACTCGCTGCGCGGCGTCTCGTGGTATGACGGCGTGCATCGCCGAGGCGGGCGGCGGCCTGCCTTGGAATGTATGGCAAGAGATTCTGCTATATGCCGTGTACCAGGATCCTTGTGGCGCACGTCGAGCTGCTATCCGCCTCGCGCCCACGTGTCGAGCCTGGTTCACGCTGATGTACTCGCGCATCGTGCTGCCGACCCTCTACTTACACACCCCACGCCATGCGATTCAATGCGCGCAGGCCCTCGCATCGAACCAGCTGGGTCTCGGAGCGATCGCTCAGCAAGTGACACGTGCCATCTACATTCGCGATACCGAGCAACGGCCGGCGCTCTACGACGACGCGATGCACACGCGCCGACTTGCGACTACTCTTCACCACCCTGTACGTCTGCTTCTCTGTATATGTATACATGTACACACCCTATGCTTGCCATGTGAGCCAAAAATGCTGCAAGCACACAATGGCGATGGGCTTGACATGTCGCATACGCGTGCGACGCTGCAGCAGATAACGTGCCTGCAAAGCGCCTGGGCTGGCGACGTCAATGATACCTTGTGGCTGCCTTGTCCTGCACCATGGCAGGCTCTTACGCACGTCCAGCTTCACGGACCACGCTTCCGGTGTACGCCACGCGTAGCGCGTGCGTTGGCGCACTTGCCTACGCTTACGCACTTGGCCCTCGTTCTCCCGACAGTCCTTGACGAGCAAGGCGGTCGTGATGCGCGGCCCGTGCTGCAGATTTTGTGCACTGAAGCACAGACCTTGCAATGCCTTCTTGTGCTGGGGCACGATGAGCCTCATTGGATGGGCGCTACGCGGCATATTCGACCTGCGCTACCGTACCTTACTCGCCCCGCCACGCTGCCTTCGTTGCGATGCGGTCTGATTACTGCGATGCGTCTTGACGACAAGGAATGGCAGCCAGGTACACGAGCTCATGCTTCCGTGTTTAGTGCATGGATGATGCAGCGTATGCGGCAAGGAACACATTGGTCGTTCTTGGATGCGCGTGATCCGGGCATGGACGACACCATGGCGTACGACGTAGCATCGTTTGTCGTGCCCCCTGCTATAGATACCCCTGTACATTAGACCCCAGCGTGGTAGCCAAAGGGCGACGAAGGTGTCTTCCACTTCTTCTTCGATTTGGGCGCTGGATCTTGCAACATCGCCACGAGATCGTCCCAGCCCAGCGCCTCCGCCAGCTCCGTCCACGTATCCGTCTTGCCCTTCTTGGACGACGTACGTGCCGACCTGGGCGTACGTCGCTTCGGCTTTCGGCGTGACGACGCTTGCCATGCGTCTGCTACATGCTGTGCCATGGGCTGCCACAAATCTGGGCGTTGAGCAGCTCGCCATACGAGGCCCAGCACAGCAGCAGAAGTACCTACAACGTGAGCTTCACTGTACATACCTTGCGTCATTTGTGTGAGGAGCGAGAGATGCGTATCTACGTCCGTATCACGACGCCACCAAAGCCAGGCCCACAGGACGACAAACAAGATCAGACCCCATCGAATGAGCCAGAACACCAGCTGGATCGTGCTGCGTACCGTGCGGAACACCAGTCGTACTGACACCAAGATCGAAAGAAGGACCAACACACCAGCTATCGCTTTGGCTGCCAGGGGCTGCGTATCGGCGCTGCGTGTCAGACTTGCTAGTACCTACGTTGTTGTCCACATGGTGGAGGCTTGTCAGATGGACGCCGACGAAACGTCAACGGTCAGTCCCTCCACGTCGTGACCCAATCCTTCCACCATGTCGGAGCGCAAGGTCTTGCAAAAGTACTATCCGCCGGATTTTGATCCTTCGGCGATGAAGCGCCGGCGGACAGGCGGCGGGAAGCAAAAGACAGTGCGTTTGATGGCACCCTTCAGTATGCGATGCAACACGTGTGGCGAATACATCTATCGCGGCAAGAAGTTCAATGCACGGAAAGAGACAGTGCACAACGACGACTACTATGGCATCCCGATCTATCGCTTCTATATCAAATGCTCGCAGTGCAGTGCCGAAATTACATTCAAGACGGATCCCAAGAATGCAGACTACGCGGCAGAACATGGCGCACAACGTAACTTTGAGCCATGGCGCGATAAAGAAGAAGACAAAGTGCCGGAGCCTGTGTCCGACGACGGCGAGGAGAATAGCGAGGAAGAAGAGCCAGAGATTGATCCTATGAAAGCGCTTGAAAAGCGCATGGAAGAATCTCAGCGTGAAATGGAGGTCATGGATGCATTGCAGGACATTCGCACACGCAATGCCCGCTTTGAGCGAATGGATACCAGCACAGTCCTGCAAGCCATTGACGAAGGCAAACGAAAAGCCGCCTCCATGGCGCCACCAGCAGACGAAGATACCCATGAAGAAGACGAGGCACTGGTTCGCAAGTACTTCCGCAAAGAAGTGCCGGAAGGCGAAGAGGAGGCGCGCGTCGTTCGCTCTGCGCTGAGCGAGAACCATACGCCTGCCCCTGATGCTGTGAGCCTACTGAGCGAGCGGACAAAGGAGCAGCTGAAAACCATTCTCCCGCCGCCTGCGTCCGCGAGCACGAAACCAGCCGCGACCGCAGCGAAACGTCGGCGTGGGCCAAATGCTTTGGGTATTGTACGTAAGTCGTAATTGTACTATAGTTGAATCGCATCGTATGCAGCCTGCACACTCGCCCAGCCCGGCGCACCTGGGACGGATGCATGGAAGGATCGACATGCGTCCATGTACGTATCGATCGCCTTCTGGAAAGATGCCGCGTCCTCATAGTCGCCTTCATACAAGGCTGTAGCAATGAGATCGTCTTGGGCAGAGACCAGCGCCTCGGCGAAAATCTGGCCTTGGTCGCCATCGTAGGTGGCCTTGTCCAGCGATTTGTACAATTGCTTGAACATGTCGAGGCCGGCCCTCAGGAGAGCAAGAATCTGCGTCGCTACGATCTTCTCGTCCGCCGTCAGCGTTCCTGCGTGCTCCCACATGCTTTCCAGGCCACGCTCCTCTTCTTCATCCTCGTCCTCATTTTCGTTTTCGTCCTCGGCCGCCACCTCGTTCTCGTCCTGCTGCACTGCCTCGTCCAATTCCTGGAGTCCATCGCGCAGCTCTAGTTCCGATTGACGCCATTCCATGCACATCGCCTCAAAATTGTTACGGGGAAGTCGGCCCATGAAAGGCGTGGCACTTGAGACATCGCCTTCTGCATTGTCACAGATCGTCCAGATGTGTTTCGTGAGCTGCAGCGAAGCGGCACGCGTAGGCGGCGGCATCGCAGGTGGTTGCGCCGACGTAGCGCCCTCGCGTTTTTGCTGTGCACGATGAAGGACTTCACGCGTACGTTGATCCATGAAACTCTGGCACAGTTCTGCGATTTTCTCCACGACGTCACTTACAATACGTCGAACATGCGCCGCAAAAAGCGTGCCTACCGACGCTGTTCGACTTTGCGCACCCTTGGCCCCTTCGCCCAAAACGAGCTGGGCCCCCATACTCTTGGCCAGCTCAATTGTCTCATCGTGGCTAGCCGCTTCCGAGAGAGCATAGACGCGCTGGTGCTTGGTCGCCAAGTTGGCAAGGAAGACCAGCTTCGGCACAGCTTCATTGGCGAGCGCCTTGAGCAGGTGCATCGCAGAGGCTATACTCGCATCGTCTACCCCGTCCAACGGCCCTGCATTTGGGTCTGCCTTGGCCGAGGGGCGCATGGCGAGGGACAGGCCTGTCGTGTCCTTGCGAACTTTTTGCAAAATCGTGATGACATCGTGATGGATTTGCGTGCTGAGCACCTGTCCGTCCGTCTTTGCCGTATCGTTATCAATCGCCTCGTCCGGCACAGAAGCAGGATCCATCGCTTGGAGCGACGAGGCGCAGAGTACGCATAAGCGCAGGAGCGTCGACGGCAGCTCTTGTCGAGCTGAGGACGACGACGACATGGTGGTGCGCAGCGACCCATCTTCCTCCACTTTCTCTATTACGATGCGTGCGGTGCTGCAGCGCGTGAAGCAGGCGTCAGTGCATGGTATGTATGGACTCACTGATGCCTAGTGAACGGACGACTTGTGTCGAGTATTGGCCCAGGCATTCTTGCGTTGGTGGGTGTATGTCAAGACGACACGCCAGAGCAGATCGAGACGCTTGTCCGCCGGATCCTTGGCATTCGGTTGTGGCCTGACGGCACTGCCATCACCGATGGAGCCTTGCACTACACCGACGAGGGCAAGCCGTGGCGTATGAATGTCACAGAGCTGGGCGGCGAAGTGCTGTGTGGTACGTTTGATGGCGCTTACTTCAGTCTCGCAATTTACCCTGTACGCCAGGATGAAAGGTACGAAGCCTGATTTCCATCTTGCGATGGGCGGCACGACAGCCCAGCCGTTCTACGAAGATTTCCTCGCGAAAATGCGCAGCAGCTATGCGAGTGATAAAGTTTTCGGTATGTCTCTACGGTGCTCATGGCAGACGGCGAGTTTGGGGCCATGATGGATGTCTCGTTGATCAATGACGGCCCAGTCACGATCAGTACGTATGACGTGGTATAACTCGCAGCTCTCGATACCGTGGAAAAGAAGTAATTATACAGGCACGAGCCCATGTGTCTGTGTTAGCCGTTGTCGTACGTACCTGAAGCTCGATCATGACACGCGGCGGGCATGTGTCGTCGTGTGTATCCGTGGCCCATGACGCATCAGGTTTCGCTTGGACAGAAAGGCGTCTGTGTGTGAGCAAGGCAATCCATGCATACCTGTAGGGTCCGAGACCTTCATAGCCCAACAGAATGCGCCATGCACTTTGACCGAGCACACTCGGCCCCCAGTCTACTGCTGAGGCATCGACCAGGGCTCGGCGCATCGACGATGTAGGCGCAATAGAGAGCGCCGGTACGAGCGCAGCATCTCGTGCCGTCTCCGTGTTTATGAGTTTCGTCGCCATTTGCATCGTCACTACCACGGACATTCGATCATGCTCGGGCAGCTGGCTATCACGCAATGTCGTGAGGCATCGTACGATGTACCGGATGGTGTCGTCTCGCGTACGCCGCTGCTCGCGCGAGGCGTGCACGGGAAGCGAATGTACGCTGGTAAGAAACGACAATGTATCGACAATCAGCAGTGAGGTTCTTGGCGGGAGCCCTGGCATCTTGAGGCGTGCACTGTTCGCGGCCATCCCGAGGAAAGCCACAAGTTGGCCCAAGGTCGTCGTTCGCACGAGATGGATGCCGCGTAAAATGGTGCGCGGTAGGCATACACGCAAAGCGTCCGTGACGTCGCTGGACGTTACATGCAGGCCGGCTGCCTCGGCAAACTTGTGCATGCGTTGTGCTGCGTCGTGGGGCATGTGATGCATGGTCATGGCGGCCAAGCGCGTGAGGGCCAAGCTGCCTTCCGTATCAACGAGCACCACTTGCGCACTCCACGGCTCCACTTCCGATTCCAACGCCTGCCTCAGCGTGTCGATCACATGAGCTGGCCGATGCAAGCTGCCAGGCGGCCCCACTTCGTCCACGTAGGCCTGCATGGCGTGCCAGACATGCTGCATTCGCTCTGCCATGGCCATTTGCAGCGCCCAGAGTGTCTTGCCACAGCCAGGTGGGCCTACAATTTCCAGGGCGGAGCCGATAGGGAACCCAGGTACCGTCTTGGTATCGGCCAGCCATGCGGCCTCCACGCTGGCATTCGCGCCGCCATAGTGCCATCGCCCCGCATACGCATCGAGGGGCTCGATCCCGCAATGCAAACGAAGGGGCGCTCTGGCGATAGGCGCGACGTCCTGCGCGGCGCCATCCATGTACGCATCGTCCAGCAGTCCATCTGCTTGGTATTCTGGCAACTCATGCGCTTGCGAGGACCCTACGAGAGGCGGCGATGGCATCTCGATCTCCGACGTCGGCTCCAGCGACGGCATCGGCATTTGCGAGAGACGCATCATTGGTACATCCTGACGCTGTGACGACGCAGGCGGGCAGAGTGCTTGTAAGGGCGCCCACGCCGGAGCCTGGCCATGCGTCATAGGCCGAGCGTCTTACACGCGTCGCAGTGGAGGTGTAGGGCGTCTCGAGGCGGGGTGTGTGCGTGTCGTTGTCCACGTGCGAAAACGCCCGTGCGCGGCTTCGTTTCCTCGTACCATGACCCTCGATCTCCAAGAAGTGTTTGATTTTGCTATTGCGCTTTCGAAGAAGGCCGGCGCGGCCATCGTCGAAGGTTCAGAGACGCGATTCAAGAATGCCAGTATGTATCTCTCTTTGCTCACGTGTAGCCGGCTTTGACGAGAAAAAGAACACGGCCGATTTGGTTACGGAGACGGACCAAAACACTGAGAAACTCGTGTGCGAGGCCATCAAGGCCAAGTACCCTGACCACAAGTACGTACATGTATTGCTTACGCAGATTCATTGGAGAGGAAAGCTGGGCCGCTGGCGAGCAGCATGCGCTGACCAACGATCCCACATGGATCATCGATCCCATCGATGGGACGACGAACTTTGTCAAGGGGTTCCCGTTCGTCTGCATTTCCATCGGCTTCGTGTACCATGGCGAACCGACCATCGGTGTGATCTTCGCGCCGTTCCTCGGTCAGCTGTTTGCCGGTCGCAAGGGCCATGGCGCCTTCACGACTTCGCCGCTGCATCCCGAGCGTCGTACGCTGCCGCTGGTGCAGCCACCGCCGCTGCCTACGTTCAAGCAGGCGCTCATTGCCTTTGAATGGGGCTCCGACAGGTCGCTGGAGGTGATGGAAAAGAAGGCTCGCTCGTTCCAGCGCCTCGTCGGCGACGCCCAGAGCGGCGTCCCTGGAGGTGAAATGGCGCTGGGTGTGCGTTCCATGGGCTCGGCCGCTCTCAACTTTGCCCATGTCGCCATGGGCGCCCTGGATGCCTACTGGGAAATTGGATGCTGGGCCTGGGACGTATGTGCCGGTGTGGTGATTGCGGAAGAAGCGTACGTATACCATCTCCTGCTTACTCTAGTGGCTGTGCTGTCGTTGGCTCGCAAGCCCATGCGGCTCAGGCGGCCCAGGCGGCGTACCCGCCGCGCGTCACACCCGACGTGCTTACCGGCCGCAAGTATCTCGTGGTCCGTGCGATTGGCGATACACCGTCCGAGTCAGGTCGTGAGGCCCAGAAGCGCTTCGTACGTACATTCTATGGCGCTGTGGAGGAATGGGATCCATAGATACATACATCCTACCAAGCCTTACCGATGGCGTACGCCGACCAACGGCACGCCTTGCAAGCCATCACACACAGTATCAAGAGCCTTGGCATCCGAGGTCAGTGTGTGTGTTAGGTGCACCAATCCTTGCTGCAGCGTGCCGAGGATGCTGGTAATCTCGTCAAACGAGGACTCGTCGACGACCACCCATTCCGTGCCGCCACTCGCTCGGCCTTGCGCTTGCAGAGCTTCGCGCTTCGCACGCACTACGCCCAGCTGCGCCCACAGCTCATTGAGGTGCGCACGCAGCCGCGTATGCTCCGCCGAGGGCGCAGCATAGTCACCAACGGCACCATTGAGCTGCGCTTCGCAGCTTTCCAGCACGGCCTTCACATCGTCCTCACTCTCCGTCAGGCTCTGTCCACGCAACGCAGGAATCAACGTAGAACTGTCTTTCATGGCCGTGAGAAGACGCTGGTGAATACGCATTTGCGTCATCATAGCCGCCTGCGCACGAACGGCATTGGACAAGTCATGCTTCTGCTGCAACGTGGCCAGCTGCTTAGACAGCTCAGCCATCTTATTACGCTGCCGCGCTGCTTCGGCACGTTGCGCCTGGGCACGCGTTTGCAAGTCACCAAAGCCAACAGCAAGAACGGGGTATAGACGCTCCGGATCTGGGTTTTCACGCAACGCTTTGGTCCATAGCGCATCGTGCATTGGCCCCACAGCATCAGGGCGACGTACAGTCAACTGCGGCAAGCTCTGTGCATCCGGCGCACGATTGTACAAATAGTACTGAAGGTAAGTCGCCTAACGATATGCGTACCTGGAATTGACAAGTGCTCAAATTCGACGTATCCCAACTCGCACCAATTCGCTCTAATTGCGCACTCAGAGACGCGCCCAGTTTCTTATCCGGCTGAGGCGCCTGCGACGCAC
This sequence comes from Malassezia pachydermatis, assembly GCF_001278385.1. Classification (NCBI taxonomy): domain Eukaryota; kingdom Fungi; phylum Basidiomycota; class Malasseziomycetes; order Malasseziales; family Malasseziaceae; genus Malassezia; species Malassezia pachydermatis. The sequence goes on from NW_017253144.1 coordinate 144,682, forward strand.
CTAGCATGCCAGGTCCCATGTTGGTCGTCGAAGCTGTCGAGGCGCCCAACGCTTGGGATGCCGCCGGGTTCGTCTGGCCAAACAGGCCACTGCCTGGGGCAGGCTGCGTCGTCGACGCTGTGCCAAACAAGCCACCGCTCGCGGGCTTGCCAAACAACCCTCCGGTGTTCTGTGGCTGCGACGTACTCTGACCAAACAGCCCACCGCTATTCTGTGGCTGTGGCTGTTGCTGCGGCTGAGCAGTACTCTGACCAAATAGTCCGCCGCTGTTCTGTGGCGGCTGCGTGGTGCTTTGACCGAACAGTCCGCCCGTGCTCGGCTGCTGCGATGGGTTCTGACCAAACAATCCACCGCTGCTCTGCTGCGGCTGCGATGTGTTCTGGCCAAACAGACCACCGGTATTTTGCTGCTGCTGCTGCTGCTGCTGCGGTTGAGTCGTATTTTGACCGAACAGCCCGCCGGAGGTTTGCTGCTGCGACGTGTTCTGGCCAAACAATCCACCGCTATTCTGTTGCTGCTGCGGCTGCGTCGTGCTTTGGCCAAACAGACCACCACTAGTAGACCCAGTCTGGGACTGTGCTGCAGCGTTACCAAACAAGGACGTTGGGCCTGGCTGTGGTTGCTGTGGCTGCTGCGCACCAAACAAACCTGTGCCCGTCGCAGGCTTAGCACCAAAGAGCGACGACGAGCCATTTGCCGCTGTATTGGGCTGCGTCGAAGACGCACCTCCGCCGAACATAGGTGCACTGGTAGAAGGTGCCTTGCCGAACGAGAACGCCATTTCTCGCACTAAGGCTACGACGACAAGTGGAAACAACTCTCAGCGTCAACGACGCGCGACGCGGGCGGCCGCTGCTCGCTGTGTTGTGCTTATGTAAGGTGGTCGAAGCTACGTAGGTATGTATGTATGTATGTATAGGTAGGTAAGTAGTTGATAGGTTAGCAGTCTGGTACAGCGACAGGGATCTTTACGGTTGTCGCAAGGCCACTGAGACTTGTTTCTTTGTACTTGGTATGCATGTCAGCGGCGGTGAGGCGCGCAGCATGAATTGCCTCATCGAGTGTGACAGAGTGGACGCCGCCGGAGGAAAGCGCTAGATTCGCACTCACAACGGCCTTCACAGAGCCTACCGCATTACGCTCAATACAAGGCGCTTGCACCAATCCATCCACAGGATCGCATGTCAGGCCCAAATTGTGCTCAATGGCTGTCTCGGCTGCCTGCTCAATCACTTCCGGACTGGCGCCCATACAAGCGGCAAAGGCGGCAGCGGCCATCGAGCAACTCGTTCCGACTTCGGCCATGCATCCACCTTCTGCGGCACTGATCGTAGCACCGCGCTTGAATAGCATGCCAATTGCTGCGGCGGTAAGCAGGAACGTCTTGACCAAGTTTTCTTCGTCTTCCGGTGTCAGGGCCACAAACTCCACCACATAACGAAGCACTGCGGGAATAATGCCTGCGGCGCCCAGTGTCGGCGCAATCACGATACGACCACCCGACGCAACTTGCTCATTCGTCGCGATGGCCCAGCAGGATAGCCAGTCCATCTCAGGGAAGTTGGTCCGGCGTGGCGGTACAGGCATAATATCGTGCTGGAAAGAGCCGCGGATCTGCGGTAGACGTGAATGCATGCGTGGTTTTACGGCGGGAAGTTGGCTGGCAGGCGCATCTGCCTTCTTCTTCTTCTCAGCCGTCGCCGGTTTCTTCTGCGATGGGTCGTGCAGTTGCTCTGGCCCAGTCATATTGCCTAGGCGACGTGGGCCCATATAAAGCCCACGCATGAGGCGCGAGTAGAGATTTGGAGCGCGTCGCTTCATCCGTAGCGAGCCTGGAAGCACTTCCTGCTCGCTCATGACACCGGCACGAATCCCTTCGTCCATGACCCCCCAAATCCGCATGATCTTCGCATCAATTTCTTCCGGTGTGTACCACGTGAGCTCATTCTCGTAGACAATCTGGGCAATGGTCAGATTGTGCTTCCGAGAAAGGGCCAACAGCTGCGACATCGTCCGGAAGGGGAATTTCGGTTGATGAGCGTCGGACGTTGTGTCGGGTGCATTGGCATTAGGGTCGGCGCCTGGCATAGGCAGGGCGGCGGCGACCGATTCATTGGACGAGACGCCGTCACGTCGATCGCCCTCTGCATCTCGCCGGCGAATGTTTTTATAGTATACGTTTTCCATAATATCAATAGGATGCGACTCGCTCGTATCGTCCGTCACAGGAGTCACAGCCGTTTCGTCAGATGGCGCACGCGGTCCAGGCTTTTCAGCCACGGCCATTTTGCCATTGATCACAAATCCACCACCAATGCTGTAGAATTCATTGGTCGCCAACAAATCGCCGTCCTGATTAAACACGCTAAACCGCATGCCGTTGGAGTGCATCGGCAGTGTTTGGCCCCATTTCCATTCGAGATCCTTGTCGTAATCGAAAAAGATTGCCTGACCAGGTCCATGCTCAGGCGTGTCCTTACCAAGGGTCAGTTTCTTCGACTTGACAATCTCTTCATAGCGTGCAGGTACACTCTCCGTATCTACCGTTTCACATTCCGCACCTTCGAGGCCCAGCAATAGCGCTTGGGGCGTCATATGCCCCTTGCCCGTAGCGGCTAAACTGCCATAGAGAGCGAGCTTGATACGCGCCACAGATGAAAGTATATTCGCTTCACGCAGGTCGTTGATAAATATGGCGCCAGCTCGCATAGGGCCGACCGTATGCGAGGATGAGGGGCCAATCCCGATCGAAAACAAATCAAACATGGAGATGACCGCATGCTCCGTTGTATGCAGACCAGCATCATCATCCAACGCACTGGTCCTGGCATTCTCACTCGCCTGACGGCTTGTATCAAAGTGGGCATGCGAGAAGGACGCATCCTTTTCTTCGTCCCTACGACGACGCGTCATACTCAGACTCCGGGACGGTCCAACATAGCTCGCTGGCATCCCGTGCCATATACTCGAGCGCCATGGCACGTACCTACGTACGCTCGCGGCTCGTAGCATGGTCGTTATGCCTATCGTCCTGCAATCACCCACGGCTCCTGAACACCCAACAGGTTTTTTTGGTGCATGCCCGCCCTGTTACGCCCATTACTAAGCCAGCCAATCCACCCCGCACAAAGGTCCCTGGCAGCCATGGGACTTGCCCTATATGGTAACAGCACATGTCCCCTTCTCTTCTACCTAGCTATTCTTCGTGCATCGACACGACACGCTGAAGAACATTCTCAAACATCAACAGCGCATGACGCTGCATATGCGCCAAGGTGTCTGTCGTGCTGCGGGGCAGTCCTTGCGACTCACAACGCGGAGACTGCCGACCGCGGCCTAACGACGACGTGGCATGGGCGCGTGAGACACGTGGCGGGAGCGCATGCGGCAACGCAAACTTGGAGCCTGACGATGGGTGCTTACGCCACAGACGTGGCGCCAACGTCGGGGATCCCCGGCTTTGCGAACGCGAACGACGATGTGTGCCCGTCTCTTCAGGTAGCGCCATGGTGACAGGCGTTTTGAGCGGTCGTCCCGCGTCGAGTGTCGGCATCGATTGTGTCATCGCGGCAGGCAAGTCGTCCGTCGACCCATCCGAGCTAATATCACTCACGGTGGGCGACAGTAGACTCGCAGGCAACGATTCATGCTCGGCCAATCCGCACTTTTCATCCACTTGGCGACACAGCTGCTCGAGAATCGGGCCATAGCACTCGGTCAACGACATCGCAACCAGCTCGCCTGTGCCGAAGCCCGTCAGAGTTGTTTCGTACTCGTGCCATGAGTAGCCAAACACTTGCGGCGGCGTTGGTAGCTTCTCGTCTTTCAATTGCAAGCCCGCTGCTGTCTCATGTTCCTGCTCGTGCACCCACCCAGGAGGAATCCGGCAGAAAGCAATGTGCACCAGCAGCAAGGAGGGAATTACACGGAATGCACGAAGCGCAACCGGCGAAAGAGTTGGGTGCGTCTCCAATGACGCCTGGCTCATGTACTGCAACGCATCTGGCTCTTGCAGCAGGGTACGGAGCACAATGACGGTGCTGCGCAAAGCGGAGAATGCCTCTTTGAGCGCAGCACGCGCCAAGTCCTCGTCGGTATCGTCGGTATCGTCCAGCATGGCCATATCAGCCTGCTCATCCGGGCTTCGCGCGGCGCCATGCGCCAACGTAGGTCTGTCCGTATTCTCGCTATCCGACGAACGCGCACGCTGCCCAGGGCGTCCATGCTGCTCGTCGAGGAATTGCGAGCAAAATTGACGCATAAGACGCTCAAGCACTTGCAAATCATGCAATTGCTCAGCCACGAGCAAGGGATTGATGACAAAGCAATCTGTACTGTTCGCCGGCAGCGCAAAGTGCTCACTCCACGCCTCGAAATCGTCCTGCGCCTTTTCCACAGGCGTGTGTGTGCCGGTCATCGACTCGCCTACAGGTCGGCGATGACGATGGCCACTTGTCAAGCTCACAGAGCGCAGTGCATGGGCGAGCTGCGTCGGCGTAGGCACGCGCTTGGCATGCGCTTCGCCTGCTAGCAGCGAATTGAGGACCGCGCTCGACGGCGTCGTGCTGGAGGTACGGCCAAACGTATGAGAGAACTGTGCCTCGACCACCGATGCCGGTGCAAAGACCGAACGCGACGTAAGGACTACCAGGCCTTTCCAAATCGTATGCGTCGCGACGGAAATGAACCATGCCTGACCATCCTGACCACATCGATCGACAATGCGCAGCATCAACAAACGGTAGGCAGCATCCAGACGTTCTTCCAGCTCCTTGTGCCAAGGTATTTTGTTGGTACTCGTGTTCTCCGGTTCCAACACGATCGACGGCGCACGCTGCGGCTCAAAGGGATGGGCATTGGCTCGCAATAGGCATGTCGTAATGGACGACTTGATGTTGACCAGGAGCGGCTGCACAACGTGAATAATACTCGCTTCCATTTGCTCACGTAGCGGCGATAGGATTTCGTACACAAACGACGGCATAGGCGGCTGTGCTTGGCCTTCGGCGGACGTGGGGATAAGCAGGCTGGGCGAATGAAGAAGCGCCAGCGGCGGCAGTCCCTCGAGACACCGTTCTAAGCTCTCTTCCACAATCCATTCCAGACTGATAAGTGCCAAATTGAATTCCATCGCGGCAGGCAGCGGTTGTGCTCCACGCACCGACACAGGGATTTGTAGAGCCGTGGGGTCTGTGCGGGGTGAGACCAACTGCGACTCAATACGCGATACAAATTGCGAAATGGTCTTGAGAATGGTCCGCGACACGGCACGAAGAAGGTAGGGATCCACTGTCGAAGCCGTGTGCAATTCGTCCACCATGAGCCTGGTCATCTCGATAACACGGACTCGGTTCGGCAGCCGATTGTTTCCATAGGAAATGTTTTGGATACGTGGCACACTAATCGAGACCCCTGTAAAGGGGGATGTGCCGGTATGAGCAATGGTCGATACCTGCGCCGAATTCGGAGCGACAAAGGCTTTGTTCATAAGCTCATTGAGCTTGAGTGAGAACTGAGACAAATGCGATGGATCCGTGCTCGCAGCCACGGCCGGCATACCCAGCTGCTTAGACACGTTGGCTGGCGGCGTCATCGGTGGCTGCAAGCCCGTGCCAGACCCACGACGGCCTAACGACGCAAAAGATAAGACGCCAGGTCGAAGCCCGAAGCGCTTAGGAGGCTCCACTGAGTCCGCCGGCGGGCCGGAAGGTTTGTCTCCATTGACAGGCGGAGGAAGGGAGGTAGAAGGATGTTGAGACGTGGTAGTATGTGGGAAAATGCTCATGATGATAGAGCCCGAAAACCTGGTTGGGTAAAAGAGACGTTAGGCTGGCTCCGAGTCCAGGTCCGAGAAGAAGAGCTGAGATAGAAGAGAGTCAGGGCGAGAAGAAACTGTGGCAACACGCTTGAGATCGCTTTGGAAGAGAGCGATAAAAGCAGCCATAGATAACGGAGGTGTCGTCCGCACCCTCGGTTGATGTCTGAAGAAGACCATCTTCAGCACAGGGATGCCAGGAAAAAAAACATGCCGCCAGAAAATAAAAAATCGGCCTATTAGGTGTAAAATAAGAACGCAAACTATGAAATAAAAGAAAAAAATCCAACCGGGGAGCGCGGCTGCGGCCTGATATACAGAGTGGCAGGGCGACCAGTAGGCAGGAGGCCAACTCCGCAGGACTGCATAGAAACGGCTTAGGCAGGGATGTGCTTCGCTACCTGTTCGTCGACCCATGTAGCGACTGTGATGTGAGCACAATCGAGTGTACATACAAGATTCCTGGATCTTTTCGTCACTGGCCTGTGGCATCGGTTCCGCTTCACGCGCCCATGGCACATAGTAAGCACCACCCTTGCTTTCCGCTTCAGGGGCCGTGTTCAGGTACAACTGGGAGATGCAGCCCATTTCCTGCGGGTACAAGACGACGGACTTCACAATCGGCACAAGCACGGCGTGTAGGCCCTTGTTCCAATCACGCGTGAGGCCCGTGCGAAGGTTGCCAGGGTGGCACGACGTAAACACGATGCCGTCCTTACCGTAGTGGCGATTAAACCACTTGGCGCCTACATTGTGAGCCAAAGTCATACATACTAAGAATGTTGCAGAATTTGCTCGTGCCATATGCACGGTTCTCCCCTGGAATGAAGCGAGGCGGCGAGTGCAGACCAGTGTAGTCTTCTGGGTCAAAGCCCTTCGAGGAGGTGAATCGGTGCGCAATGCTCGATGTAAAGCACACGCGGGCCGGGTGTCCTGTTTGTTCCTTGGTCGCACGCAGGGCAGGGAGCAGCAATGTGGTCAGGTAGTGCGAGCCCAGGCTGTTGGTACCGACATGCAGTTCGTAGCCATCCGCCGTTTTCTCGCCAACCTTGGGGGCCATGACACCCGCCGAGTTGAAGAGCATATCAATCCGACTCTCCTTCTTCATGTACTCTTCGGCAAAGCGCTTGATGTCCTTCAAGCTGGCCTGGTCCATCTTCATGAATACTACTTCACCTGGCAACTTTTCCGCTTTGAGCTTGTCGATCGCCTCCTTCGCACGCTCCTCGCTCCGTGCCACAAGGTAGACCTTCGCATTCTTGCGCAGCAGGTTGAGTACGGTCTCATAACCAATGCCCGAGTTGCCACCTGTCACGATAGCAATCTTACGTTAGTTCTCCCTTATCCACATACACGGCCAGTCTGATCCGGAATTTGGTCCACAGTCCATTGTGCTTTGGGACTACATATTAGCCTGGAAAATACCTACGGGTAGATACCAGAGATCAAGTCGAACATGGCGAGCAAAGAGCAATCTATTTACGATAACCATCCTGGAGGTATCGATGCGCACGGGACCACGTGGCCGCCAGGGCCATGTGGGGAAGTGGGGGGCCACAGGCCAATTACGCTTTCATGCGCAAGGCAATCAATTCATCAAAGAAGCGTGCCACTGCGAGTGAGCCACATTGGTACATACTGTCATCCTGCGCCTTTTCATTACGCGCTGCGTCTGCTGGCATACCACGGCGTGCCCATGGGACATAATAACCGCCACCTTCTTCGGCCGTTTCCAGTGCTGTAGCGACATACAACGGCGTTATAGCACCCATCGCCGCATCATACATGACAGTTTCACTGGCTAGATGACCAAGCATCACAGCTACGTAGCTTGTCATACCACGATTGATATCTGTGTGGATAGTGCCTGGATTGCACGACGAGAAAATGATACCGTCATTGCCATATTCGCGATGGAACTTGTTCGCCATAAGCACAGCATCCATTTTGCTGTTCGCATATGCTTGGAAGAATTTAGGCACCAGACGAACCATATGCTCCCCAGAAGGATCACGCATATCGAATCCCTTGGAAGTAGCATGTATGTGGTACGCGCAGCTCACGAAACATACGCGAGGGGGGCGATGAGGGTTCATTTTGAACGATGTGGTGAGCATCGGCAGGCATAGCTGCGTCAAATAGTAGGGACCGAGCGCATTGACACCCAGATGGATCTCAAACCCATCTTTGGTCACCTTTTCACCCGGTGTTAGTACAGCAGCACAGTTGAACAGCAGATCCACTCGGTTGTGTTTCTCGCGCAGCACTTGGGCACACTGCCGCACACTTTGCAAATGACCTAGATCCAGCTGTAGGTAATCGAGGGTCCCGCTTGGAGTATCATGATCCTCACGAAGCTTCCGAATGACATTCCTCATTTTCGCCTCGTTATGTGAGGCCATATACACTGTAGCGCCCTTCTTCCAAAGAGCACGCACAATCTCCAAGCCAATGCCCGAACTGCCCCCTGTCACCACGGCGATCTACTGTGAGTGAATTGCATACGTACGCGGCCCTGCTGGCTCGGCATGTTTTCAACGGACCATTCACTGGCTGGTCTGTTTATTAGCGATCAGTCACACATACGGAAAACATTGCGACCACAACGTTGGAGCGGCCATAATCTAGAGAGAAAGGTGTTGCACGAAGGCCGTGCGTCGATGACATAAGCCCACACCACCAGGCCTGGGCGTTTGTGCCTGGCTTCGCACCACTGTACGTCGCCCACCATCATGGAAGACGAGACGGTGGCGCAGCCACCGAGCGTGAAGGACTTGCGTGCTATGTTTGAATCGAACGGTGCATCTACAGAGAAGAGCACAAGCTCTACGACCAAGCCGCGCGTTCGCCCAAAACCCAGCAGCATTCGCACGTCGTCCACATCGACAGAGTCGCATGAGGCTACAGTCGCCTCGCCGACGCCATCGACATCTTCCCCATCGCCTGCATTGCCTACGAAAAGTACGAAGGAGGCAGAGCCTGACACACTCACCTCTTCCCCCATTGATGCTTCTCTCCCTGCAGCATCCTCTATACCCTTGGAAAACTCTCAACCAGACAGCAAGAAACCGCCTGTGGGGATGAAGCCTGAGTCTCACGTTAGCTCTCCATCTACGTCGGTTCTTGAAGGTCAAGCAAGTCAGCCACAGACCGATTCTCCTCGCCTTGAGAGTCCATCGACAACCAAACCTGTGGCCCCGCCACGTCCCCGCCGTGATAGTGGCAAGCCGAGTCTGCCGTCCAGTGCTGTTGTGGTTCCCAACGAGATGGACGTCCATCCGCCCCTTCCACCCCGCAGAACAGCCAGCCCTGAGAAGGCCGTCGCCCCACCGCTTACGCCTCCAACGCGTCGTGCTGCCCCACCTCGGCCAGCGGCCAAAAGCATGCATGCCGTGCCCGAGAGGTATACACGATGTTTCCAACAATACTGTACGTCATCATCTGGTACAGAGCCCATGGTGCGATGCGATGTCGTGCGTGTGGTCTGGCTACGGAGCCGCCTGCCCTCCACTGAATTAGCAGCGGTATGGCAGTCGGTGGCTGGCACAGATCCAGCCTGTGAAGGTCTCACGGAGTCGCAATTTACGATGGGACTCCGCCTGATCGATGCTAAACTTCGGCGTCTCCAACTTGACCCGAATGCGAGCGCTGAGGCTCGTATGCCCCCACCGGCTTTGCCATCGCGTCCTAGTAGTCGTCCAGTGCCTACGTAGTCATCGTATCGATACCCCACCGTGCCTGCTTAGGATCACGTGTCGGCCGAGCGGTGGGCAGGGGCTCATTCCACAAGTGTCGCGTCGCCGCGGTGCATCGTTTGTCCCTCGCAAGCGTGCGCGTCAGCGCCAAGTATGGTTCGCTGCGTCACCTTCGAGATTCGGTGGCATGATACGCTACCAATTTACTCGTGTGCTTTTCAACCCATCTCGTCCGCGCGCCTTGCTCAGGTGCTTGATCACAACTTAGGCCAAGGTATGTATAGAGGAATCGGCGCGTCTGACCTTGCAGCGGCTGGCCTACCGCCCGGCCACAGTTTGGCGGGCAGTGACAGTGCGAATACGACACAGGACGCTGTGCAACAAGCCCCTGTGCTGGCCGGTGGTCAGAGCTGGCGTCTTGCTACGGCTGGCGGCGATAACAATGTACGCATTTGGATGATCCACCCGAACATTCCCTCGCCAGCCGCGCTGGCAGCGTCCTCGACGGGCGCGATGCATCCCCCGCGAACAGAGTATGCAGCCACTCTCACTCGACATACAGGTGTCGTCAATGTCGTGCGCTTCTCACCGCAAGGCGACGTCCTAGCGTCGGCGGGGGACGATGGCAATGTGTTGTTCTGGGTCCGCAGTGATCAGCTTCGGCAAGCGTTTGGCGAGAATCATTTCACGTCCGCGGAAGGTGAGGCGCAATACGATAAAGAGTCGTGGCGCGTACGTCTGATGACTCGTGCTACGCCGCAAGAGCTCTATGATATGGCGTGGAGTCCTGATGGCGAACATGTTGCTGTGGGCGGCACAGATTTCGCCGTCCGCATCATCAATACCGCCGATGGGTCTGTGATCCGTGAGATTTCCGAGCACCAGCACTATGTCCAAGGCGTAGCATGGGATCCATTACAGCGGTACCTTGCTACGCAGAGCAGTGATCGGTCGGTCCACGTCTACAACTTAGAGCAAGACAACGGCAAAGCCATGGACACGCAGCTGGTCAGCCGTCACAGCCGCACCTCGATGCATGGCGCTAAGCCGCATGAGACGAAAGCGCAATTTGCTGTTCCAGCTGAGCCTGGCTCTTGCCCGTCGTCGCCCTCTCGCAAGCGTCACCGCTCTTCCTCCCCTGCGCCGCTGCCGACCATTCGGCCACCGCCCAGCGTGCATGAGCGCTTAGCGGCAAGTAGTACTGCGCCGGGCGATCATGTACACAAACTGTACGGTGATGACCGAAGCAGCAGTTTTTTCCGGCGCTTGGCTTTCTCGCCGGACGGTGGATTGCTCGCTACGCCTACAGGGCAGTACTTGGCGTATGCGCCAGGCGCCAATGAGCCACATAAGAGCCCAGTCGCCTCGTCGAACGCTGTGTATTTGTATGGCCGTGCCAACTTTGGCAAGTCACACACGCCTATTGCTGTGCTACCGGGCCACAAGTCGACGACCCTGGTCGTGAGCTTCTCGCCCATTCTGTACCGCTTGCGTGACACCAGCGCCGAGCCTGCGTCGGCCATGCCTGCCGGCACCGCTGTGCCACTCTCCACCGAGGTCCAAGATATACCGCTCTCTCCCAAGACGCCTGCCGTGAGTACGTTTGGACTGCCGTACCGTATGGTGTACGCAGTGGCCACGCAGGACAGTGTATGGATCTATGATACGCAACAGGCAGGGCCACTCTGCTGTTTCAGCAACTTGCATTATGCTGCCTTCACCGACTTGGCCTGGTCACCCGATGGCCAATCGCTCATGATGTCCTCGTCAGATGGATACTGCTCTATTGCTGTCTTTGACTACCATGAACTAGGCCGGCCGTACCAATACAGCGAGCAGCCTGCCCTGCACCGAGCATGGAATCGGCCTGTGGACGCTACTACCTCGTCGTCTATACCCACCCCTGCGTCCCAACCGCCGGCCACGGAGCTTCCGACACCAGCTACGCCAGCTGCTACGGACGCTGCCGCTACTGCCGAAACAGCGCCGCTCACCTCCTCTGCCCCCTCGCAGAGCGAGCCCAAGAAGAAGCGCCGCGTCGCGCTGAAATTCGAGGGCCCGCTGCCCCCGTCATAGATTGATCACGTGTAGATGGCGTGTGCCTCCGACGTGTGCCCTAGTGCCTGTGCGTCCCCGCGTGCACGCGACACTGACCCACGACCATGACAGAGCGTGAGAGCTGTACGTGGCACAGCGCTGACCACAGTACTGGATATGGGCTTTGATGCGCAGCGTGTGGACTGGGCGCTCCAGTCGACGGACGGCTCGCTTACGGCGGCGCTCGATCATCTGGAGGCGCACCAGGACGAGCCTATGCCAGCCCAGACAGACCAGTCGTCCGAGGAGGCGAGTGCCAAAGTACGTGCGCGCATCACTTACGCAGTCGATCCAATGCAATGTGTGCCACAAACTATTCCGCGATATGGATCTGGCAATGTACCATGCTGAAAAGTCGGGGCATGAAGACTTTAGCGAGAGCCAAGAAGCCATTCGGCCCCTGAGCGAGGAAGAAAAGAAGCAGCGCTTGGAAGAGAGTGTGTACGACGTGACTGACGTAAGTGCGTGCCAAGCTCGCGCAGAAGCGAGCGGCGAAAGAGCAGGAAGAAGCGCGCGAACGCAAGGCCAATGAGCTTATTCGCCGCAAGGCAGGGCAAGATGCAGGCCAGGCGCGTGAAGAGCTGGAGCGCAAAGGTACGTCGCTCCGTGGCTGACCGCAGAACGCATAAAGGAAGCAGAGAAGAAACGACGTGAGCGCTTGGAAGAGGTAAGTCCTTGTCCTACTGACGCAGATCGCCGCGAAGGAGCGCGTTCGACAGCAAATTGAAGAGGACAAACGTCGGCGGGCCGAGAAGGCCGCCCACGAAAAGGCCCTGCGTCAAGGTCTCGTCACGGATGCCACGTCACAGCCGGCTCCGCCCACACCACTAGCGGCCCAATGGCCGAAAACCAGCAGCGCCACAGAGACGCGCCTGCGTGTGCGTACGCCGACAGGGACGTGGATGGGCACCATGCACGTCACTGCGACGCTGCGCGATCTGGAGCAGGCCGTCGTAGCTGACGGCAAAGGGAATGGCACACCGACTCTTACGGTACGTACCGCATGTACTTATACACAGTTTTCTACTACATTCCCTCGCAAGTCGTACACTGAGGCGGAGAAAAATCAGTCGCTCAAAGAATTGGGCTTGGTGCCCAATGCCGCACTGGAAGCGCAGTAGTGTGCTTAGCTCTGTAGAGACAGCCACAAGAGCAATGGGATCACACCGACCATGGCCGTATCACGTCCTACACGTCGAAGTAGGCCAAGTATGCTGGTACTGCGCACAAATATGCTCACTTGGCGGGTGGATGATGTCGCGGCGTAATGGTGTGGGAGCAGGGTGGCCGATGACTTGGGTACCCAGGCGGGCGCCAGCACAATCAGACATAGCGTGAGAAGCAGGCATGGCACATACATACCGAGCCACAGCCAGACTTGATTGGGCAGCAGGCAAGGACGGTACTGCAGCGTCGGTTGCGTTCCTTCCATACCTAGCTCGAGCCATGCATAGCCAGGCCTTTGAACGCCTTCCAGCATCGACATGGATTTCACGGTCAGCTCGGGGACATCCTGAGCGTCAAACCCGGCTACATGTACACTCGACGCGGGGCGGTGGCGGTAATGAATCGCCTCACAGTGATCGTGATCGTCGCCGGAGAATACCAAGGCCGGCTGAATAGCATCCAAGACGTACTGCGACACAGCCTGGCCCACCAAGTTCTGATACGTACGCTGGGCATCGCCTCCTTGCAAAATATCACCGCCAGGGACGTGTGCTCGTTGCGACTCACGCCGTACACCATGAATAGCAGTGCGCCATGGTACATCGCAACTATGCTCGGAGGCGGCACGGGCCAATGGCACATGGGAGAAGAGAATCCGTGGAATGGACGTCGTCTCGGACGCCAGCAGGTCGACCATCCGCGTGGTCTGTGGCGCATGCGCTTTGGCCACCACAAACGAGGTATCGTTGGACGTCAACGCAGGCATCATCAGAGGCTCCATACTTACGAGGTCCATCGCATTAATGAGGACCAGTTCATGTGTCGAATGGTCAGAAGCACCGACCGCAATGGGAATCCGCGCATTCCACGACGGCGTGCCATGCGAGGCCCATACGTACTGGTCGTCCACGACAGGCGCATACGTCTGCTGAAACCAGGCAGCTGCCTCACGATTCGCAGGCACAGGCTGTCCTGTCTGTGCATCTGGCAGGCCAATATCGTGGTTCCCGGGGACGACCACGGCAGGGATTGTCGATGTACTACGCGAACGCACGGGCCGTGCCTCGGTCGTCTGCCCCAGCGATGCGCCCGAAAAGAGCTGGGTCCAGCGCGTCTGTAGTGCTGTCCAGGCTGCTTTGTCTGTATACCAGCGCCCCCGATCCGTCATATCGCCAAGAAACACAAGCAAATCTGCCGAGCGTGGGCTTCGCAGCAGCGAGGCGCCGAGGCCTTGTCGTGTTACGGCGAGCCACACTTTTCGAAGATATTGATCGGAGAACGCACTAGCCACTTCAGTCATCAGAGGCGAAAAGTGCTCGTAGGTATGTGTCCCAATAATCTGTGGATCGCTCAGAATGAGCACGCGAAACGTAGGCTGCGATGAGTAGGCATGTACGTACAGTGCTGGTCTGCGGGATCTCGCAGCGGCTCGTGGCTGCATAAAATACACCTCGCTCGCACCATAGCACAACAAAACACCATGCTAGCCGCAGTACCTGCACGGTCCGCGACGGGAACAGCACGTTGTACGCGATGGGCCGCATCCACCGAGGTGCCATGTCGCCTGCGGTGATGAACCTCCACTTGCTACTTACAACGCGATTTCCGCGCCTATCAACACATGATCCGAGCTGCAGACGCCTTGCCGTGGAATGCCAGGCTGCAGTGTATCGGTGGGATGGAGGGCTAGCAAGGCGGTCACAGGTGGATAGTCCGGCCCCTGCTCGTCCATACTCGGGGCCAGCATGATATAGTCCAAGGTCAGATGGAAAAGCGACGAATACAACGTCCATTTTGGCTCGTAGCTTTGGCACTGCCGTGGATCACTTGGCACGGGCTTCTCCGTCTCATCGTACCGTTCAGGCGCTGTACCACGGTCCTGTGGTAAGTCTATATATGGCATACCTTGAAATACTCGACACCTGGCTGGCCAGCCAGCGCCCCATAGTGTGTGCCGTAGACACTCTGAAAATGCCATGGCTTCGAAGGCGCGCCTTGGACTTTGCAGTGACGGAGTAAATCGTCCGTCGTAAGTAGTTCATTGTCGAGGCCATAGCGAAATCGCCCTAGGACACGATCCTCGTCGCCATCCTCCGTCATAGTTTTGGCATAGTGGACTGTGCGGTGCCCCCGTGCTTCGTCCACGGATGTATGCACAATGCGCGAGCTTTGCAGCGTCGTCTCGATCACATCTTTGTACATAGGACCTTGGCCTGTCAGCACAGTATAGGTAGACGAGTGCGGTTGATCATTCAGATCGCCGGCGAATATCACAGGCCACGAGGACCATGCCTCGTGCGACGTACGAACGGCATTGATCGCCTGCGTAATGGCAGCAACTTGTCGCACACGCTCATATTCGTACCGCGGCTGCCAGAACAGATGCGTGGTCACTATTACGACACCACCTTGACCATCAGCGCAGGGCAATGCTACCATCAGCGCCGTGTTGCGTGTAATGCGCGAAAGCGCTGTACCTTCCACAGCGCCGCCCCATGCCTCCGCATCGTCCAAATGCAGGACATGGGTCCATACAGGACTATCAAACGATGGGCGATCGCTTGCTTGTGCACGCCATGCCACGACAAGCCCATGTCTCTTGGTAGCATAGCCACGTTGGTACTCAAACGCATACCCTGCCTTGGTCAGGATGGGCCCAATCTCATTCATCGAGTCCACTTCCTGGAAACACCCAATGTCCCAGTCGTACGTCGTGAAGTCAGCTGCTAGGCCAGGTAGGCGCGTTTTGAATTTTAAGCAGTCGCTCCCTGGGAAGAGCTCACGACGCACAAGGCACTGCGCTAGCATATTCCAGCTCACGACACGAACGCGTCGCGTCGTTGCGGCGACGTGCGGAAGAGGCAGCCATGCTCGGCGCCGAATCGCAGTCTCAGGTGCCAATGGAGGCGCTTCGGCTGTGGCAGGTGTGCTCGTTGCTGCTGCGGCCGCCGCCGCCGCCTTGCGCTGAGCACGCTCGGCGCGTTTGCGTGCAACCATGTCGTCGTCCATCACAAACACTCCACATCGACACATCGCGCCCCCATGGGCAAATCCACGAAAGATCAGCGTGATCACTATTATCGGCAGGGCAAGCAGGAAGGCTACCGCGCGCGATCGGCGTTTAAGCTTCTGCATCTCGACGAGCAGTATGGCCTATTTGGGCGGCCAGGCCATTCCATGGGCGCTCAGATCGTAGGACAAACGCCCGGCGAGGCATTGCCGGACAACGCCTTGGCGCTTCTTCAATCTACGCTGGGTGAGTCGCTGGGCGAGGCGGTGTTGGCATCTATGCCCACGACTGTGAGCCCACCGGGGCACGTTATCGATCTATGTGCTGCGCCAGGCTCCTGGAGCCAAGTCCTAAGTCGTACATTGGCCCCGTCAGGTGCGTGCATCGTCGCTGTGGATTTGCAGAATATGGCACCCATTGACGGTGTCGTTCAAGTGGTGGGCGATATCACGACGGAAGTTACAGCAAAGGCCGTGGAAGAGGCATTCCAACAGGCACAAACAAGCTCGACCAAGCAAAGGGCCGATCTGATCATTTGTGATGGCGCGCCGGATGTGACAGGTATTCTGCCTGTCGACGACTTTGTGCATGCCCAGCTTATGATGTCGGCCGTGACGATGGTCGTACGAATGCTTCGGCCTGGCGGCACTTTTGTCGCGAAAGTGTTTGCGGAGCCTCATACCCCCTCTACACGAATGCTCCTAGCACAGCTTCGTCGGCTGTTTGCCCACGTTGAGCTGGCCAAGCCGCCAAGCAGCCGCGCATCGAGTGCGGAGCACTTTGTCGTGGGCCTGGATTTCCAACAGCCCACAGATTCACCTAGGACCGTCCAGCACACTTTTCTGGGCGATTTGCAAGGGTATAACACGACTACATAGAACGAGGCAAGAGCGTCGCAAACGTAAGATAGCTTGTATGACCACGCATTTGAGGGAACGGCCGTGAGTACACGTTTGCCAGCATGACAGAACGTCGTTCCACTTTTTGACGGAAGCCTTGGCTGTACAGCATTTCGGCAGGCGGGTCGGTTTCATGGGGACGAGACGCCACGTCAATGTCAGTGTCGGCCTTCGCAGGCTTCTTCGCGGGGGCCTCGCCCGTGTCCTCTTCCGCTTTGCGTTTGTGCGAGTGAGAGTCCGAAACAGGGCCGGTAGCATCCACCGTACTAGCACCTTCGGCAGCGGCCTTCTCCGCTTGACGACGCTCGCGTTCCAGTTTGGACTGAGCCATCTGAATCGTACGACGGCTCTCGCGTTTCGCCTCCGTTTGGCGGATACGCGCCACCACATCGCCAATCGATTCAAGGGGCGCCACATTCGTCAGTGATTCATGCGTTCGCACCAAGCTCTCGTACGTCGCAATGTCCGTATACCCGGCGTCCGAGAGGGCTGTCACAGTACGCAGCACCTGCTCAATGCAGGGCGAGAAACAGCAAATGCGCGTCATGACGTCACGTCGAAGTGCATCTTTGGCAAACGTCACAGCTTCCCAAGGGGCTGGCAAGTCCAGGAAAACAGCATCCGCTTCGTGCGTCAGCCCAAAGCCAGCTTTGCACACGTTGCGATGATGCAGAACGACGGTGGTGTCAAGACCATGCGCTGTGAACTCGGCGCGGGCCTTTTCCACACGCTCGGCATGGAACTCAAACGAGTAGACGCGGCCATCGTAGGGCGCGTCCGTACGATGCCTAGGCACTTCTGACGGGGCGCGTTGCGTAGGCCACGCCGCATGCGTCTGCCCAGCACCATTCGATGCGGGTGGGCCACGTCCCACGGTGCGAGCGAGGAAATGTGTAAAGCTGCCGCTTCCTGTGCCTGCCTCGACCACGCAAGCGCCCGGCGACAAATTGAGCTTCATGGCGACAAAGGCCATGTCCGGTGCGTACAAAATCTGTGTCCTGTGTGGCAGCGAGATTGTCCAAAGCTCTGGGGAAGGACGTAGTAAGTACACGAACCCTTTCTTGTTGACGGAATGAAGCTGGCGTGAGCGATCATGTACGACGTACTTTGCTGCCATACACTTTGCCGATCATGTCGTCATGAGAAAATGCGCCAAACATGTTGACCAATTGAGAACCAGGAGTGACGACCAGCGGCGTGGGTGTCCGATCGCGAGACTTGCATAAGATATACACATACGTACCGCAAACACAATCACTACATCGCCAGCAGCAATCTGCCGATGGCTCGCACTTGTCGCCATGGCAGCTAAAAGGCAAGAGGGAGATCGGGCATGGATCGGGCTCAAAATCGGTATGTACGTGCGTCCCACGACCTAGCGTAACACTACAAATTGCCTTCGTCGTCGGAATCCAGCAAGTGTGCATATTCGTCTGCACTGGCAAACTCAGGGAGAGCGCGACGCTTGCGGCGCTGCGAGGTGCGGCCGGTCTTTTTGCTGGTGGACTCAGCCGCCTCGTCGGCACTGCGCTTCTTTCCAGCGACAGCCGCTTCCTCTTCCTCGTCAAAGTTGGTGAACGGCACCAAATCATCCTCGTCTTCCAAGAACATATTCGCTTCATCGTCCGTCGCAGAATCATCGTGGTCGACATGGCCGTCGTCGTCCTCATCGATATCATCCTCGTCCTCGTCATCCTCCTCTTTCTCGTCCTCATCGTCTTCCAACTCTGCCAGTATATCGTCGTCAAGATCATCGTCAATCTCCTCTTCCATTTCTTTAGGACCTGGCATAGACGACTTCATAGCCTTCCAAATCTCTTTCTCCTCGTCGTCATCCGTACTCGAGTCGTCGCCATCCTCGGGCATGCCGTCGTCCGACGCGACCTCGTCCAAGTCCGCCTCATGGTCCTTCTCGGCGGGGGCATGTGTGCGCTTTAATTTCGTTTGGAAGTACTGGTGGAAGAACTGCTGGTCGGCAGGCACAAGCTCGGGCCTGAGTGTCCAGAACTCGGGCGTGTTGACATACGACAATGGCACATTCGTGCGGCGTACGAGCACATTGTCAGTCGCATCGCCACTGAGCGCGGGCTGCATAATGCTGCTGCCCTTCACGGCCACATGCTTCTTCGGGTTGCGGAAGACGAATCGATCAAGGAAGTGCATAAGTGTGTTGAGCGTCAGATCCGCATTGGATGTGACGGGGATGCCATCTAGCAGCTGCTTGGCATTTAGGCTCACAGACGGGTGGAAATGATGGACCAACGGCAGCAAGTCCCAAAGCGCTGTCTCGCCCGCATGAGCAAAGCGTGGATCACGCTTACGGCCATCGTAAGAGGTCGACGTCGTGCGTGTCTCAACCTGCGAAACGTCCGCCTCATCCTCGTCGTCACGTACATCGACAAAATGTTCTGTTCCTTCTTCCTCTGGCTCAGTGATCATCGCACGGAGACCTGGCTTGGCCTTGAAAATCTCACCGAGCAGGACCAATGCACCGACAATGAACGGCGGCTCTTGCGTATGGAGAATCTGGCACAGTCGCTTGACCATGGCCTTGACACGCTCCGGATCGGTGTCCGACTTGATCGATTTGTATACCAGGTTCAAGTACATCGCTTGTTTACTCGTTGTCGCGAGGCGCGAGTCCAGCATGGAATCGTACAGCGTGCGGTAGTACCGATCAGCGACCTTGGGCGAAAAGCCTCGTGCTGTATCGCCGTCTTTCGGAATGCCGATCGCCACTTGGAAAATGAGCTGCAGGGCCTGGACGGCAATGTTGAACGAATGTGTATGTGTGATGCGGAAAAGCGTATGAAGATGCTGGTCCAGCGCATCAGTATCCAGGGTCGTGAAGGGGAATACACGACGAATACCCGCCAGAATACCTGCCAAGAGACGGCCATACACGTCACTGGCCGTCTTGTGCGCAGGTGTGGACGCCTTCTTCTGATCACGCCAGCGTTTCTTGTCCTTGGGCTTGGCGGTATCCTCGGATGGCGTCTCAGGATTCTCCTGCTGCAGGCACACTTCAAACAGCTGGAAATAAATCGTGAAAAGCTCGTTCGCCAGCGGTGCATCCTGGGCCGTGAACAGCGTCTGGTTCATAGTAAAAACACCATAATACGTCGCATGCTGATTGCCTTTGGTATTTGTTTCTTCTTTGCCAGTGCGGCGCGTAGACACCTGCGAACGCAAGACTTCCTCGCTAACCTCACGCAATACGATGGCTTTCATCGCAGGGTGGACTTGCATGAGCTCCATAAGATGCGTGCTGGCCTTCGACGCCACACTGCGATCAGGATCACCCAGCTTGTTCGTCAGGAGACGCAGTAAGTTGTGCTCCTGCTCGGCCTTGTCACGCAGCAGCACAAACACTTGCGTCACGGCCTGTCGGCGCATAAACAGCAATGTGTCATGCGATTGACGCTCGAGGATTTGCACAAACGCAAAGTAGGTACGCTTCAGCATATCCTCAAAGGCCCATACACAGGTACAAAAACGAAGAGCGTCGTTCGTGCCTGCCTTGTACACCGCCGCCGCTTTCGCCAAAAGGGGCTGATCACGGAAATAATGAAGTTTCTGAGCGCCTAGACCACCCCCACTGGACAGCCAGTCGGCCAATGCACGAGTCGCACGACTCGCTTCCTCACGCCCAGGCTTGCCAGCCATGGTCATAAGCGTGTCCAACGCCTTGAGGTTATGAATCGGACTGCTCTGCAAGAGCAGCGTCACCGCGGAAATTCGATCAGACAGCGTACTGGCCTTGCTGGATGTGAGCAATGTTCGCGCGAACTGTAGATCAGAAAAGTTGAGCGAGCCGAGAATGACATTCTTTCCTCCTTCACCAGAGGCAAGGCGAGCGTACATATCGTTTTCAGACTCGAGCGTCTGCTTGCCAAGCTCATGCAATGCCGTGATGGCAGCCTCGTCTACCTGCGAAGGCACATGCGACGCTTCCAGGACTGGCAACTTGATGTTGGACCAGTCAGAGACAGGCTCAATAAGAAGGCGCAGGCCTGCCTTGACCGCCGGCGCAGGCTGGTCGTCGTCGCCGCCAAATACGACGTGCTTCCGTGGCGCCTCGGAACGTAGAATTGCTTGAGGCTTAGCGGGCCGCTCTGGCTTCGCACTTTTCTCAGGACGCGAAGTTTCTTTGGCTGCTTTAAGCTTGGACGTCTCTTTCGCATGCACAGCTGGTTTCTTGGCCGTCGGTTTGGTCAGGGAGTCTGTCGGTGTCGACGGAAACTTTTCGCGTTCCATAAACGCACGAAGCTCCGAAGAGAGTTCCGCATCCTGGAATTAGTATACATGGTCACATACCGTCAGCGTAGGACCCGCCTTGCCTTTGCCTTGGATCAAGGCAATGTCGTCCTCTGTACCGCCCAACGCTTCAATGCCCTGACGCAGGACATCCTCTGCTACATCTTCATCGTCCGACTCGCCCTTATTTTGTGGCCGAGTGGGCGGATCAGATCGACGACGCGCACTGGCGGCCTTGCCTTTAGGCCGAAAATCGCGCGGCATGTCGAGGCAACAAGAAAAAAAAAAGGTCGCGCACGAACCCAGCGCCGCACATTTTTTTTTTCTTCGCCCTCGCGCTCCCAGCAGACGTCCACCTACTTTCTGCCACCGCCTGTCTCGCTCCCTTTAGCAATATAGACTTTTTTGTCCTTCACCTAGCTACTAATACATGACTAACAGAACTTCCACTTGTTGTTACAGTTGACACAAGTGACAAACGTCGTCATCGGTTCGTCGGCACTACGCGTCTGCATTTGGTAGTAGCGCGTCTTGCGCTTCTTGCACTTGCCGCACTGGAATGCATCTGTTTCAGCTTCTTGCGCCTCAGCACCCTTGGCATTGTGCAAGTTTTGCAGGCGAATCGATTCATGGTGCGCCTTCAGGGCACTGGAGGCAAGTTCCTCCGAGCGCATTGTAACAAGCTTCTCACCATCAATGTCGCCGTTGAGCACCTTGTCGCGGAGCTCAGGATTGTTCTTGTCCTTGAGATTCAGGCTCAAGCTACGGATCTTCGCTTTGTAGTCGGCATTCACCGTGCTCGCACCGATTTTCAGGTAGGCTGCTTTTTCAATGTCCATAGCCGACGCATACACTTTCTGTGCATCAGCGTCAGGATGAAGCTCAAAACTGTTGTAGAGCAGCTTCAAGCATGCGTTTCGTACTTTATCATTCAGCACTTCAAAGTTAATATCCACATTGGTGGCGTTGGACGGCGCATTGGCGGTATCAGACGGGGCAGATGCTTCCTTCTTCGCCTTCTCTTTGGTCGCCGACTCACGTCGTTGCTTTTCCACATGCGCCTTCCATGACTTGACCATATCCTTGGCCATCTCCGAGACACGAGCATCGGAGTACGTACGCAGCTTACCTACAGCCACACCGATTTTAGTCGCCTGGAAGGTGTTAGCATACCATGGAAGACAGGGAATACCTACGCGAATCAGATCCTCTGTGGGCTCTACTACTTCCTTTAACTGCTTCAACAGGGAGAGAACATCGTCGGTTCGCGCATCAGTAGACGCCTTCGCCAGCTGCTTATTTAGCTCCTTTGTCTTTTCAATTGCCGTAGCCATGGCGAAACAACGACAAAGAACGCAGATCGTGTGCGACGCGATTAAATGCGTTGGGGATTTATGCTGGGAAGGGTGTGTGAATGAGGACCGTGGGCCTCCTCTGCAGCGCAATGCCTGGGCTCAGGGCACGCAGACAGGTAAGTTGGGAGGCTATGGACCGACAGCCGGCCCAGGGCAACATGATGACGGGAAAAGCTAAATAGAACAGATCCTATTGGGGCGAGGAAGGCGTGGTAGGAAGCCAGATGGTGTGGTGGGCATTGTACATGGGCCAGGGCGGCAAGCAAACCTAGTCATTAGCGGAGCATTGTACATACCAACAAGCATAGAAGGACACCTGCACCATATATATACATCGTCATAGACACATCTTGCATGAAATAGCCCACCAGAAAGGCAAGGATCTATGGGTCAGCATGAAAAGCACCAAACCACATACGCCTGTAACAATCAAAATCCGATGGAGTAGACGCTCCGCGAGGGCTTGGCCTCGGTAGTCCTTTGAGGTAAGTCCGTCATCATCGACATACAATCTTTCCTTCCAGGGCAGCCCACATCGTGCTCACACACGCAAACAGTCCAGCGGCAAGGAGTGCAAGACAGCGAGCGACGTGCGTGTGGGGAAGTAAACAGGTTGACTTGGCTGCCTCCACGCGACGACGTGTTCTTGCCCATTATGTCGAACGACGCCGCCAGGCTCATTGTGCCGTCGCGTCGCAAAGAGCGCTATTTATCGGCCACTTGCCCCTACACAGACTGCAAAGCATCTGTAGAGTACAAGCCGCCAACAGTGGAACAAGTGCAAGCTGTGCCTTCCAATGTCACGACTTTTTCCGTCACCTGTATCGCGTGCCAACGCAACTTTGACCCACCAGGCGCCTCGAAGACGCTACGTGAAGTGCGTGCGCAAATAAATGGAGGAGACGGGAAGAAAGAAAATCATTCTCGCCGTCGTATCGGTACAGATGAGAAGCCATTGGATATGACATTGTAGGTACTTTGGGCTACTGACACCACAGCTATGATACACTGGGTGTGCCAGCGAATGCCTCGACGGAAGAAATTAAAAAGGCGTACAGGAAGCTGGCCATTAAACTGCACCCAGATAAGAACCCAGATGACCCAGAGGGAGAAGAGAAATTCAAGACTTTAGCGGCTGCCTACCAAGTCCTTTCGGACCCTGAATTGCGACACA
Organism: Malassezia pachydermatis; assembly: GCF_001278385.1. Classification (NCBI taxonomy): domain Eukaryota; kingdom Fungi; phylum Basidiomycota; class Malasseziomycetes; order Malasseziales; family Malasseziaceae; genus Malassezia; species Malassezia pachydermatis. The sequence continues at coordinate 168,151 of NW_017253144.1, forward strand.
AATAGTATGTGGGCATGACAATATTAACCTTCAGCAACGAATTTGGCCCATCGACGCCCGGCCTCATTAACGAAGATGGGATTATGGATCCAGAAGAAGTGTTTGGCGGCCTCTTTGGTGGCGAACGTTTCCAGGATATTATCGGTACGATTAGTATCGGCCGCGAAATGAAAGAAGCGCTTCAGAAAGATTCTGACGAGCTTGCTGCCGAGGCAGATGGACAAGCGCCTTCCAAGAAAGACGATGAGAGTATGACACCGGAACAAAAAGCGAAGAAGGAAAAGGAGGAGGCTGAGAAGGAGAAAGAAAAAGAAGAAGAGCGTGAGAAGCGCGTCACGATGCTCGCAGAGAAGCTGGAGCGCAAGCTGAGCATTTATGCGGAAAGCATCAAGTCGGCCGACGATGAATCGCTCTCCAACGAAGTTCGGCAGGGCTACCGTGAAATGATCCGTCTGGAGACCGAGGAGCTCAAGCAGGAAAAGTACGTGAGTGGTTTATCTGACACAAGCTTTGGAGTAGAGATCCTGCATGCCGTGGGCTTTGTATATGCAGCCAAGTCACGCTCGTACCTCTCGTCGACAGGTATGTTCGGTACCATTACTGGATTCTACCATGCCGCCTCAAGCTCCATTCATACTGTGCGGGAGACAGTGTCTACACTTCGGGCTGCTATGGAGCTCAAGAGTGTATTTGAAGAACTTGCCAAGGCAGAAGAGGATGGCATCACTGAGGAGAGGAAAAAGCAGCTGGAAGACCAAGCGGCAGAAAAGGGGTATGTACGCCCATATCGATACTGACAACGACAGTATGCGGGCTCTTTTTAAGGGCGCCAAGCTCGAGATTGAGGGTGTGATTCGTGAAGTAAGCGATCGTGTGCTGTACGATACGAGTGCCTCGAAACAGACGCAACGATGGCGCGCGGAAGCGCTGGGCATCATTGGCGATGTGTATATGCAAGTGAAACCGAACGAAGGGGAAACTACCCAGACGTAAATAGATGCATTTGTAGACAAACAGAACTAAATCACTATAGGCGGAACGAGCCTAGCGCTGCCGACACGCCATCGTACACACATGTATTGTCCAGGGGGAGATATTGTACAGTGAGGATTTTGATTACCTCTTGCGCCACCAAGCCGCCCACCAAGGCGGCAGTGGACGGCGTATCGGACCATGCGCCACGTGCGATTTCCTGCGTCGCCACTTGCACACGATCCCAATCTGCGTCAGACAAGGCGAGATCAAGGCGAGACGCGTACGTTTTGGCGTACGACAGCAAGGTAGCTGCGTCCGTCTCGACCGTACCGGGCGCTTGGCCCGGGTACCGTTGCATGGCCATATAAAAGTCGTCGGCAGCCAGGAAGGCTACGTAGTATTGTGCTGTAACAGGGTTCACGGGATCGGCAAACGCCGCTGTTAAGGCGCCAATGTTCGGCTCCGTCCGTTGAAGACGCAGTCGACGTCCACGAATGAGCTGCAGTACAGCAGCATGCTTCACAAATGTCTTGACAGTGTGTGCATCTAGGCCAGCCTCCTCTCTTGTGGTCTGAGCACGTGTGAGCACATGGTCCAGCAGTGACTCAAAGAGGGCGACATCTTCACGCGCCTTGGTCGCATACACAGCTTGCAGGGATACATAGTCTGACGATGTGGCCTTCATATCTGGAAGTGTACCTGGCAATGGCAGCACCCCTTCCTGTGCCACAAAGGCCTGCAACGCCGCCACCAGGAGCCAAAAAGGCGACGTGGTAGGCGATAGCTGACGACAGCGCCAATCGTCCATCAATGCTGTGACATCGGCCGGGACCGCGGACGACTGGATAGGGCGCCAGACATGCTGAGCCAACGCCGCCAACGCTTCGTCGACATTTTCTGTATCTGCGCCAGGCGTACGGAAGGCCTCCACGTGCGAGATGAATGCACGGCGTTCCGAACTAGTAGGATACGCGCCGGCATGGTCCTTTTTCCACGCCGCCAGCGCTTGCAGGAGCAGAACCACATAGGGAATATGACTCTGCGCCAGGGTATCGTGTGTATCGGCCGTATAGTCGCTTGCGTAGGCTTCCAGCGCAGGAAATGGACGTGTAAGGCGCAAGTCCATGAGCGATTCAGGGTGCGTTTCCACAATGCCCAGCTCGCCGAGAGACACACAGACTAAACCCTGAAACCCTGAGGTCCATGTAGCGAGTACAGGGATCGAGGGTGATACATTCCATGCGATATCTGCCAGATTTTCGGCCATAGCGCGTGGCTGGCGGACGCACACGAGCAATGAGAGCGAGGCTAGGAACGATTTGTCGCGCGAAAGAAGCGAGGTCGGGGCCTCGATGCACGATAACATTCGTGTGGCAGGGTTAAGCTCACCTAGTAGCCGTGCAAGCTCGCTGGCATATGGTTTTCCAATACTCGATGGCTCTAAAAAGAAATTTGAGTGAGCGTCGTCAGGCGTCACAACGGCATCATCCCAGATCGTGCAAGTGCCAAGGCCAGGCAGGACCAAGTTTTTCAGGATGTGACTTGTAAGGGCTGATGCACCTACAACAAGCACATGCGCATGTTCCAGTGCCTCCTGACCGGCCTTGTTCCACACACGAAGCTGGCGATCGTACCGCTGCGTATGTCGGTCTGGCTGGGACGCCATGGAAGGGTGGAGGAAGAGCAGCAGCGGTCGTGCGCGGCCGCACGTTGTTAGTCAGCGATTGCAATGCAGCCAGGGTGGGCACAAAAAAAGTCTGTCTCTTCCTGCTTGGCTGCCTATTGCCAACCTCCACTGCCTGCGAGCTGGTCGTCGTCGGCGAGAGGATGGCACGTCCGTCGGCGAGCGAGCTGTGTGCGCAGCTTACGAGCAGTAGTGCTGATGTGATAGCAGGGGCTCTTAGCAGTATTCGTGCCAGTACGCGTTTGCGGGCTGACGAGATCGGTGAGTATGGTGAAACCATTGTATCGCCGACCGACGCACGCCTCACGCTGGCTTGTGAGCTATGCACCGAGAAGGCCATACCGCGCATTCTCGAAGCGTGGGACGTGGCCGAGCAGCGAGATGTATCCACATTGCGTGTGCTTGTATGTCAAGCACTTGCGCAGATACTTCACCTCCTCTCTGCCCACCAGCCGAACCATAGCTATGGCGAAGCGATGCTTGAAGCCCTTGTCGGCACACATGCCCAATATATGCCGCGTCTGCAAGCTATGGTGGAACTTTGTACACGCGCAAGGAAAGAAACGGCCTCCCAAGACGCCGTATCGGTCTTGGTAGCACTGAAGCTGCTTACAGCCATGGCATCGTTTGCACGTGGACGATCGGCCCACCAAGTCTGGGAACGCTTCCACTGGACGAGCGACATCCATGCAAAACTTCTGAGTATGCGACGACGGGCGCATCGTGGCGATATAAAGCCTGTCACGATGCTCGAGCCGGATGTTCGCACCCAGTACTTGTTGTTCCTGGGTTCTATGCTCACACAGACGTACCACTCGTCTCTCAAAATCGCCCTGCTGGAACTGGGACCGGAAGGCCTACCACGCATGGTCAGTGATCTGGCACATGATCCACCTGCCTTGGTACGCTATGTACTCCTGGTCCTGCATGAAGATCTGTTCAAAGATACCCACGTACCGCGCGGCATCAAAGCCAAGGTGATGACGGAGACTGCTATCACTTCTCTCTTGCAATTGTACAGGCGCGAAAACGATTTTGTAGCGCATACGAGCGTGGCGGATCTTGTGCACCACTTCCTTTTGAGCGTTTGCACACACCCCGGCTTTGGCGTCTGCTACGCGGACCGCGGATGGTACGGTCGGGAGGGTGATGGGCCTTCGTTGTTCAACAAGGTGCTCCTCAGTATAGTACGTCAGCTGCACGTCGTCCAGGATTTGCGACAGCAAGAACTTGCTTTGCGTATCCTACGTGCATGCCCCGAGCTGGTCGCACCTGTGCTCGCCAAGGTGAGCATCGACGTAAAAAACGACTGGACGTTTTTCATGCAGATGGCCTATGTAGGCCGCGTTTTGGCGTTGCCTGTGCCGAACGTTCACACTGTGCCTCCACCAACAGCTACGGTGCTAGCCAGTACGCTGGCGGAGCCCTTGGCCCGTGTGCTCCACAAAGCACTGAAGCATGCTAGCGCCCTTGTACAGTACTATGCCTGTATCGTCGCTGCGTGTGCCCTCCAGCGTATATGTGCGCTGCAGTCCCTGGCTCGACATGAAGCAGACGAGGCCGGAGAGGATGAGCAGGGCGCGTTCACGCATGCGCTGAAAGCATGGGAATTGGCGTGGCGTACACGTATGCCACCCATTGACGTTGTATACCCCTTGCTGCAGAGCTCGCAGCCCATGCGTCGCGAAGCATCGATGCGTGTTTTGGCCCTGTACCTAGAAGCCTTGCCTAGCATGGCCTACGATACGCATTGGGACGGTGGCCAACTGCTCACGTCGGCATTTTTGGAATGCAAACCGGCCCCTCTATCGCTCGAGTATGTTACGCAGGCGCATGCTCTACGCATTCTCTCGCACGCATCCGCGGCCATGGATCTAAGCGCCAAAGTCCCTACACCATGGCCCGGCCATGAAAAGCGCTCGTACTGGCACTTTGTGATGGTTGCGTACATGCACATGCCGCCTACGCTGCGCGAGGCATGCCGTACTTGGCTCCGGGCCATGCTCGGCACGACGACACTGTTTGCACATGATGTGTATGAAGTGGATGCGTGGCTAGAAGCTCTGCCTACCCGAGACAACGAAGCTGATAAGATTGATATTGCTGCGTTCTGGGACGACTGCTTGTTACGCTGCATGAAGACATCCTATCGGTATGCAGAACGTATGCGTGCCGTGACAGGGCAAGATGGGGTAGTGAGTCCTCTCGTGGCAACAGTGATGGAGCAAGCTCATATCCGGCTGAGCAAAGGACTCTGGGATGCGCGTACGACGCAGGCCCTTCTTACGTACGTGCACCGTGTGTGTGTGCAGCTGGTGGCCATGGCCAAACCTATCGAGCCGTTCGCTACGATGATGAAGAAACTCTGGGACGCGCGTACCCCCGCCTCGGAGGCTGTGCTCGCGGCATGTCGTGCCTGCATGCACGCAGCGATGCACGTGCCGTCAAGCAAGACCACGTCGGCGTCGTTGGCGACCGCGTCTGATGCGTATACATGGCTATGGACGAGCACGCCCACGACGTACGAGTCGTGCTTCGCTCGTATGGATACGGCATGGCCTTTGGCCTTGTACGTCTGGCTCCTTCGTTTACACCCCTTGCGTGGGACGCCAGAGGATGTGCGTACAACGTTCCAAGCGTTGCAACGCTGGTCTGCCACGCGTCAATTGGATGTAGACACATTGCATCGCTACGTGGTGACGCATCCTACCACGCAAGCATGGCTCCATGCATCGTACAGCGATGAGGGTGCGACAGCATACATAACGCACCTCCTGTCATGGGTACGCCAAGTGGCTATGCCGACACCCGCGTACCAGGCCTGCATCGCGCCCTTGATGGAAGCTGTTTACACGCATTGGGCAGCGCAGCCTACAAGTGCTGCATGGCGCTCTTGTGCGGAGATCTGTGCACCTTATACGCAAGCGCCGCAGCTGGTGCAAATCGTACGTGCGATGCCGTGGACGAGCATTGATGAGGCCCAACTGACGGCCTTGGCTCATATTGTGCCATGTATAGCCATGGCCCAAGAGGCTTGGAAACCGTTTCATTCCGCGCTGCCTGCTCTGGTCGAGCGGGCAGCCCATTCGGAGGCGGCATGTGCGCTGTTGGATGCCGTGCTTGCAGCGACCCTCCCAGCCGGACTCGATCCGTACGAGCCGCCAGCGCGAGGGAATCTCATTGCTATGCGCCATGCACAGGCCTATGTACCTGCCTCGCTGGATCCATTACTTACTCACGATGCAACATGGGCACGAGCTGCGCTAGTATGGCCTACGTTGAAGACGTCGGATACACCGCTGGCCAAGGTGGGACCCCTGGCGCTGTGTGTTGCCCTTCAGCAGCAGCCCACAGTGACAAGGGCCCCGTGGACTACGTGGATCCCATCGTGCTGGAGCGAGGCCTGGGCTTGCCGCGCCTTGCATACGATGCGGGCACGTGCCGACAAGGCCATGGCAGCGGAGATCGATCAATCTCTCATCACCTCGATCACGCCCGCTATGCCGTTGCATGCCCTGGGTGCATGGCTGTGCACGGTCTGCGCTCCTAGTGTGCAGAAGGCCTGGCTGGATGTCAGCGTTCGGCATTTGACACGAAAAATGGTCGAAGAACCGAACGATCATGGCGCAGTACAGAGCTTAGCGCGTGCAGCGCGTGCCCTCGCTGCGACGACCTCGGTAGGCTTGCCAGCCTCAGTCATCGAGCCATTGCTATTGGCCATTGTACAGACGCGTGCGACACAGGTCTACGCTATGCAACTGGCGGAAGTCCTTTCACGTGCCTGCATGCTTAAAGAAACGAGTCGTGCAAAGCTGGTAAGCACATTGCTGGCACGTACCGAGGCTGTAGAACAAGCCCGGCAAGCGCCGTTGCGTCTTCCCTTTGTGGCCACGTTGGTCCACTGGGCGCGCGATAGCCCCAGTGTAGTGCAGGCGACATCCACCGTCCTTGCACGATGGGTCTACCTCTACATGGGGACCATGGACAACGCAGACCGCGCATTGGCCTCCTTGTTGTGGAAGTATGGAGGCGGCGAGATTTTGCGTGCTTGGCAAGCGCAGCCGGTGCTGGTGCCCACGACACTAGCCAGCACTTCTGCGCTGGGCGCTCTGCTTACTCTTGACCCTGCTCGTGCTTGGGCGAGCTGTATTCATATGCCACGTATCTCAAGTAAAGACGGCCTCGTCCTTGAGGACAAGGCAATGCAGGCCTATGATCCCTGGTTTGTGCTCAATCTGCTCGCCGCTACCATGCTAGAGAGGGAGCAACAGGGCGAGAATATGCATGTTACAGGGTTGGAGTGGTTGGCAATTGTACGCACTGGTGCCATCAGTATGGTGTTGGGCACTTTGTCGTCACACCGAGCACCGCTACGAAAATTCGCATTGCAGCTGCTGGGTAAAATTTATGCATCTCTACAGCCCACCGAGTTCCGTGAAAAGGAATTGGTATGCCTGGTTCTCGAGCGTACGCGTGATCTAATTCCCCCGCCGCCTCCCACCTCGATTACAGGCACGTATACGCATATTCCATGGCTTCCGTCGATGACGTGTCTCTTTGCCGCACACTGTCTACGGGCCATTGCGGCACCATATACCCCGCTATTTCCAGCGCTGTGCCGATTCTTGCTTCAGCGGCCTGTGCTAGATACCACCGACGTACCGCTTCTCTACAATCTCTTGCATTCTACGTCGGATACGTGGCAGGCGGATCGTCTATGGCTCTTGCGGTTCTTGCGGGATGCATTGGAGATGCATACCACCGTAGCAGGACAAACGCATGCCGAGGCAATTCCACGGGCCAAGACGGAATGGAAAGTGTTCAAGCGGCGGCATGTATGGGATTTGCTGCTCAGCTTGTCGTTGGCCACATCCGACACGCGAGGAGCTCATGCGGATCGCGTTGCTGATCAGCGTGCACAAGACATAATCGATGATATTTGGATGACAACAGCAGGTCTACCATACGTGTCCCAGGAGCTGGTCTCCAAGCGTGGTTGGCTCTCGTGGATATCGATGCGGGTGCAGAACGAGACAGCCACCCTCTCGAGCACGCGCGTGGCCTATTGGCTCACGCTTCTTCATCGTATATGTGTCCCTGTGACCTGGTCTCGCTCTGCTGTCCTTTCACGCCTGGCAGATATGGACCGTCAGGCGGAATACGGCCTTGTGACCACAGTGCTGGGCATCCTTTCGTGCTTGGTGCAGCGTAAAGATCAACGAGACACCTCGACGGAATGGGTAGAGCCCGCCTTGGCTATGCTCGAGACGTGGCTGTCGTATGCAAGTTTATGCGGTCATGATGTCTGGACGACCATGGAAGCTCGTATGTGCATGACTCTGCTGGACCCTATCGCCACGGCTCTCACGCTGAATAGCAGGGATGGGAGCACACCGTTCTCACGACCTGTGGGCATAGCGCAGATGCTGCGTGTGCTTCTATTGCTGCATGCGCTGGGCGGGGCTGAGGCGGCTGTGCGGAGGCTATTTCTGCGTATGCCTCTTTTTGAAGGCCAACCCATGGCCTATGCACCTCGTCTTTGGGCTTGGAAGGCGCCCGTAGCGGCAAACGTTTGATAGAGGGTATAGACACCTCCACATTTCTACGTACAGAGACGAGGGGGCTGAGTGGAGAAGGCCATTCGCCTCCGACGCGTGCAACAGCCACATCGACCTTCCTTGGCACAGAAAGGAGTCGAGAATGCCGGCAGGGACACGATCACTCGTTCCTGCACATATCCTAGTACGAGGCAGAAAGTATGCTGGGTGTGAACACCTACACGCAGAAAATGATGCTTCTATGGAGCAGTTGCTGCGTCGGTATGCGGCGGGTCTGCGCTGGGGTCAACGCCTACTGAGTGGGAAGATTCGGCCACAAGATGGTGCCGAGGAGGAGGAAGAGCGTGACAAGAAGCGCCAAAAGGTATGCGGGTGTATGCTGTATCTAACCACCAAAGCTTGAATACCCGACTTGTGCAGTGTGCCAAATGGATCTTCGTCGTCCGTTTGTGTGCTTGACGTGTGCGTACACGGCCTGCCTCTTCCATGACCCTGTCCGCGAAGCCATGCTCCCTATTTCCATGGGTGTCCAAAGTAAAGCAGACGGTGATGAGGTGGGAACGTCACATATGGGCTTGCATTTGGCCGAGGAGGCCCATTCGTACGGTATGTATGGGCGCCAGCCTTAACACCAGCGTGTGACATTGTGAATGGGACCGTGTTCTGCTCAGCATGCGATGACGTCGTATATGATCCACGCCTCGAGTACGTTTTAGCGGAAGAACAGCATCGATCGCATGTCGCTCGTCCCAACGAAGCAACTCTGGATGCCGTCCAAGCACTCGATGCAACATGTATGTACGCTAGCCAACTGACTGGCGCAGCAACGCAGGGCGTTACGTTGCCTGGCATTTGTCGTGTACCTCGAGGCTTGCGCAATATGGGTGCCACATGTTTTCTGAATGTGATTCTTCAGGCGTTTTTGCACAACCCACTGCTACGTAATTTCTTCCTAAGTGATCGGCACAATGCCTCACTGTGTGCGATTGGCCGCGACTGCCTTGCGTGCGAGATGGACAAGCTCTATGCAGAGGTATGTCGCTTGATACTGACACCCAGTTTTTCACCAAACCTTCCACGCAAGGACCGTATGGGCCCACATCATTTTTGTACGCCATCTGGGTCGATTCGTCTTCGGCAGAACTGTCACAGTCCGGCCAGCATGATGCACACGAGATGTTTATCAGTGCCCTAAACGGCATCCACAGTGCCCTCACATCCCATGCATTAGAACGGGCTAAGCTCCCTGTAGCGCCATGGGATGACGAGCATACATTGGAGCATCTCTATGAGCATGCTGAGCACCTGCCGTTGCAGGGCCCAGACGCCCCGCGACGAGCTATGGACCACAGTGCCATGTGTCCCTGTGTCGTCCACCGCACATTTGGAGGCCGTCTGCAGAGCAGTATAACGTGTCTCTCGTGCAAAAAGGTGACGTATACACGTGAACCTTTCTTCGATTTGAGCTTGGAAGTCGGCGCATCAAGTCTGCGCGAGATGGAAGATACGAAGAAGAAAAAGGATACGAAGAAGAAAAATACACCTGTGCCTGACACGCTGTCTCATACGCTCCATGCATGCCTCGCACGCTACTGCTCCCCAGAGCATCTCGCGGAGTCGTCGTATCGCTGCAGTCATTGCCAGCAAAGTGCCAAGGTACGTCCATGCCTGACTCACGTTCCACAGGCGATCAAACAGCTAAGTCTTTTGCAGCTACCACCTGTGTTGTGCATTCAGCTGAAAGTACGTATAGAGATACTTACCCAAAGCGCTATGAACATGGAGCAGGTGCCGTCAAGGTCGACACACGCATTCGCTTCCCACATATGCTAGACGTGCGTGAGTGTTGCGTTGCCTCCCATGATGAGAATGAATCGATGGATCCGTTGGCATATGCGTACGATCTGCTCACCGTCGTTGTGCATGAAGGCTCACTCACGTCCGGGCACTATACCAACTATTCAAAATGGCGCGGACAATGGTACCGCTTTGACGACGATAAAGTCACACGTGTGTCGTTACAACAAGTGCTGGAAGCTAGGGCATATCAGTTGTTTTATCTACGGAAACGTCTGCGGAATAATCCCAGTCATGGCATTGATATATGAGGCATAGAGAAAATGAAGCAAAAAGCTTTACAGCAGACATAAGCAGCATATCAAACCATAGATTGGGACATGGGAGGTGGAGAAAATGGAAGTGTCGCATGATAAACAAACTAAACATGAGCAGGAAAAGAGCTTGGCTAGGTGGGAATAGCAGATAAAGGGAGAAAAGGTCATAAACATGCCAAATGGCTGCTTTTATTCTTACACATTGGTCGCGGAGATCACAGGGGCATTAGGCAAGGAAGATTTTGAGATATCACAGATCCAAGACGTAATGCGATCTAGGACCTGGCTTCGCTCAGGCTCAAACCACTTGAACAGAGGCAAAATATGCACGCCATCCTTGGTGTCGTCCAACACCACATCACGTTGATCTAACGGTGAGGATACAGATGTACCCTCTTTCACAGCTGTGTCATGGCGAGCGACCCACGCAGGCGCACGGGGGTAATCAGAACGCCAAACACATTGATGTGGCTCGTCTTCATGGCGCTCTAGGTTGTTGCCTGCGAATAATGGCACGCCACGCACAGATCCTTCAGCCATACGGTATGCCAGTGTCAAGTGCTGCTCGTAGTTCAGCTCTGCACTGCCAGTGGAGATATAGACATGCTTTGGGAACCCTGCAAAGCCCCAATGAGGCGGGTTGGAGCCATACGAAGGATCCAGCTGAAGCGAAACGGGTGAGATGTATGGATTGATATAAGTCTCTTCCGCTGGTAGACGACCAAGAAGTGGATTCACGGATGTGTTCCGGTATAGCAGCGATGCATCAATGACATCACTCTTGCAGTTCAACACCGTCGTGGAAAAGGCATTGGGCGATAGCACCGGTCCACTGTGCGAGCGCGAAATATCACACCACGGAGACAAGAGGAGAAGGGCTACTGGCAGATCAGCCACGCCCTCATCACGCAGATATCGGCACAGCGCCAACGCCAAATTGCCGCCGGAGCTATCGCCAGACATGACAATATTTTTCGGCTCAAAACCACATACACGAATCAAATATAGGTATCCCACGAGAGCATCCAAAAGTGCAGCCGGGTAGCCAAAGGTAGGGTCATCGTGACGCGTCAAGCGGAATTCCATTTGGAAGGCACGCTTAATCGAACCATCCTTTTCCTGGATACGGGCAAGGAGATCAGAGCAGAATTTGGCCGACAGACCAGACTCTTGCGCTGTGCCCATCCAATAAGCACCTCCATGGAAGTGCAGCAGCAATCGCTCATGAGGCTCGGCACGATAGGTCGTGGTAGGTGGGGCGCCAGTGGCAGTGTAAAAATAACCACAGAGGGTCGCAATTTTGGTTTGTTGGATCTCCATAGCACGCGCCAACTCACCTCGAATATCCCCCTTTTCTCTGTCATTAACAGGCTGCAGGACTTCATCCGGGTCCACTTTCACATACATACTCGTATTCACAGGTGGGGGAGGGCGCTTGGCCGGTTTTCCTGCTAGCATGATATGTGTTTTACACATATAGAGAGTGCAACGACGAGTCAAAGAGATCATCATGGCCTTCTTCCATGACCAGGAAGGGCGTGGACGGTTTTGAGGAGGAAGATTCGAGATGGCACGGAAAGGGAGGTACAATGTGCCCATATACATGATAAACATAGTCGTATATACCGATCTGAATGGCTCATAGGTCCAGATAGGCGCTTGGTTGTAAAATTCAGACGTAGAGCCTGGTCCCAGGTTGGGAAAGTCCACAGTAGGAAGAGAGATAGGGAGTCGTAAGTGGCGCTCCAGGCCCTTCATCAGTTTTCTAGACTCCAAGGGCCGAAGTGAAAGGCCCTTGTCAGGCAGTTCGGATAGGATTTGCCCAAACCAAGAATCTTGCCTTTTCGCCTCCGGGTCGGCCGGCTTTGTCCCTTTTGAATCAGACATATGCGAGAAAGACAAGTTTACAGATACGCTATCGTCCGCCTGAGACGTACCATCAGGCAAGACGGACTTGGTATCTTCGATAATGCCTCTAGTCATCAAATCACGTCTCAAACCAAAGTGAAACGGTAAGACTTTATGCAAGATTAAAAATGTTGAGTTAGGCGTGGAAGATACCTCGGTCCGATAACTGCAGTGGCGCCATTTGGGTAGGGCAGTGCTTCCGTTCTTTAACAAAACTCCGCCGCCAACCAGATCTTTTCACATCTAGCACCCAAATCGGCTTGCTTTCTCACCCCCACTCTACTTTAATAAAATTACAATTCTACCCATGACCTGGAGGAAGGCGGGGTAGCTACCCAATTGGGGAATACGGGGCTACAACAGCTTCATCCCAAGGCCCGCGAAGCTCTGTTTTCCATTGCTGAGCTCGATGCATCCATAATGGACATAATATACAAACAAAAATGAGACAGGCAGGTGCAATCCCGTATGCCACAAGAGAATTATAGGGCGCCATTGTAAGAATACTAGCGCTGACTAGGACCATAGTCAGGGGTATGAGGGCATGCGGAATGATACGGCCACTGGAGGTACGCGTAGATCCGAATCGTTTGTACAAGCGGTCTCGGAGAAGCGGGAAAATAGCGAACAGTTGTAATCCGACAAGTAAAAGGGCAAATACGTCAACATCAAGCATCAAACGACTCGATAAAACGACGCTAGCACACATGGCCATACTCAAGCTTACAGTGGTAGTAAGTTTTCTTTGGACAGGCAGAAGAATGGCGTAGTCAGAAAAGGCACAGTGCGCTAGAAATAAAATAGCGGTAAAAGCCCAGACACTGTCACTCGTTGTAGCCTCACTAAATGTGCGTACCATAGGCGATAAGGCATGCAGAGTAAATGACAATACAATAATACTAGGTAAACTCTGCCAAAATAATGGCCCTGAATCATAATCAGCAGAGTATCCTAGAGCGGCCATGAGGAAAGAGGTGCCAATGCTTAGCCATACCAGAGTGGCTGCAGATATGCCACCAAGGTATATATGAGTAAAGATGCCGACAAATAGCAGGACGGAGGCTAGCTGTTGTGCGATAGGCAAAGAAGAGAGTACAAGAGCAATGGCAGAGGGGAAATCAGCTGTGGCATTCGTACGCAATTGGCTCATAAAAGTAGGGTCCACATAATTATCAGGAAATGTCTGTTTCTTCCACAAAACTTTCTCCCAGGCCTGGGACATCACCGCCGAGAAGCCAGACGACCCTACCGAGACAAGCGACCAAGAGGCCAATGTCCTCCGCGATTGTAGAAATCTCAGTGGAAACAAGATATACATAGAGACCTCCACCTACCTCATAAAAAAATAATAGCACCGCAAGGGTATAATAATCGCATTCGTAAATCATTGGATTATATGTCGGCCGATACAGGTTATCTCACTAGCAAGACAAAACAATAATTGGTCTAACCCAACTCGACATTGGGATTGGTTCAATGAAACCCGAAATAGGGAGAGCGGTTACGCAATCACCGTGTAGCGTCCGACTGTGACATTACAATTCGGGACCGCTCCCATAACGACTCGGCAACGAGCCTAGCTCGCCACAATCTACAACTTGGGTTTTGAGCTGCTAGTAATACGATGACAAGTGCAGCGCCAGGTCCAATTCCTATTGTTAGGTCGGGTGAGAGCCCCAATAATGTCATGAGTGATGGCACGCCTTTGGCGCGTGGGAGCAACTCGGGCAGTTATCTTGGGCTGGGCACCAGCTTCAGTGGGAACAGCTTCAAAGATGCCATGGCTCTTTCTTATGGTAAAGATGTTGCCGACCTTCTAGAGTATACTATGGGCAGATTTTCATCATCTACAGACTCTGATGTCACTGTGGCGGGGCCCTCCTCCGTCCGCCTGGAATCCACATTTTGTCGCAACTTTACGTGTTGTGGTCGTAAATTGGATGACCTGCATGACCTTCTTCAACATTACGAGGAATGTCATGTGCGCTTCGAAGGCGATGACGTCGCTAGTATGATGACGGACGAGGAACTGGAAACATCCAGTTTGGCCTCAGATGCGGAGACGGAGAAGTCATATCAAAGTACGTCGTCCGTATCAAGCACACTCAATAAAACCGCACCGGATGAGGCGATGAAGCGTAAACTGACTCTTCAAGGCACAGCGAGGGGTACCCCTATGGTGAATACGACGCAGGAGAATCTCGAAAATCCAAGCGCCTTTGAAACAACAGTGATGCGATCTCCCTCGGCAAACCGTGGTACGAAGCGTTCGCTAGGGCAGCCGCTGGGCGGAAATGGCTCGACACAGTTATTCCGAGCTGTGATTGAAAATGGTGGGCGTCACCCTCTTGGCATGTCAAATGCGTTTGCTTCACCTTTTTCAAGCCCAGGGAATTCTCGTCCGGGTACGCCATCGGTTGAGTCGGAGAATGAGGCGTTCTTTGGGTCCACTACACAGGCCAGCATGTTCTCCAATCTATCGCTACGAAACTCGACGATAGATGATCAACAGCCATCTTGCGCTCCACCTAATTTGTTTTTCCCATCTGGGGCCTCTTCGCAACGACCGTCTAAACGTGAACGGTTCAATGCTAATCAGGGTGCTTCCACAACAACAGCGGCAGGCAACGGCGTATCTGTGTCTTCAGCAGCTGCCTCAGACTCTAATTCGTCAGAGCATCGCCCATACAAATGCCCTGCACCTGGTTGTGATAAGGCATACAAGCAGATGAATGGCCTTAAGTACCACCGTTTACATGGCCACTGTAACCAAAACTTGCGCAATATTAACACAAACACGCCCACTTCCGCTGATGTGACATCGACACCTATTCAGCAAGCATCATCGACGCTGCAGTCGCCTGTGAAACCACAAATATCAACACAAATACCGACAGCGTCGTCGGAGAAGGAATCTACGCCTATATCGGAAACAGCGGCTCTGAACAATTTGAGTTCATTCAAGCCGTTCGCTGGGATCGCTGCCGCAGATTCACCTGTCTCGACGCAAGAAGCCCCATCAACACCAACGAAACAAAACAATGCGCAGCCTGAAAAAACGTATGTCTGTCAGGTTGGCAATTGTGATAAACGTTATAAGAATTTGAATGGGCTTCGTTACCACTACCTACACTCAGGATCACATGGACTACTGGGCCTACAATTGCTCCACGCCAATGGTGGTGGAGCAAGTGCAAAGGCAGATAGTGTAAGTGGACGGCCTCCTGTGTCGACCGATACACTTTCCCGCGAACAGATTGTTCAAGCTGCAGCGGCTGCACAGGCTCTCTTGAACCAACAGCAACAACAAAATGGAGCGAATATTGTGAAGAACCAAGGAAACACGAATTCAAACTTGAGTGCTGCAGCATTTTTGGCATCTGTGTCGAATGGCTCATATTCTGTGACTGGGGCAACCAACCCGATGTAAGTTGCTATACAGAGTACATTATGCTTCAAGACTCTTATGATTTTTTTTTTTCTTTGACGAGACATATGTACGATGTTATGATCTGGGTGTATGTATATTTTAATTCTAGTACGAGCTGTATGTATAAAGTAGGATGATGGAAGGGTAGTTGCCGTTATCACCCATATAGACTAATCGTAGTTATTGTTTGAGACTCGAGAAACTTTCTTTGGATGTGTGACAAACAAGTCATCTTTGTATTCACTCTTGCTGGATGATCTCCACCCAGTAACCATCAGGGTCCAAGATGAAGGCAATGTTTTTCATCTTACCATCAGTCAAGCGCTTCTGGAACTTGACACCAAGTTTCTCGAAACGAGCGCAAGCCTCCTCAATGTTCGCCACAGACACACAGATGTGACCATAGCCACGAGGTTCAGAGTTGCCGGTGTGGTACGACACGTTCGGATCATTCTCAGAACCGTGGTTGTGAGTGAGCTCAAGCAAGCCTTCACGCTTAGAACGGGAAACACCATGCTGGTGCTGGTAGCCCAGGAAGTACAACGTGAACTCTTCCATCTGCATCTTATCGATCAGCTCCATGCCAAGAACATCCTGGTAGAACTCCAAGGAAGCCTTGGGGTCCTTGATGCGATACATTGTGTGGTTGAAGCGGTAGCTAGCGGTTTCGTCGCTGCGAGCCATGTTGGTAATAGTAGTAGGTGGCAACGGAGAAACGACTCGAGCGACATCCGTGCACATCCGGGACTATGTCAATCAGACCTCCACGTGGGCCTACGTACGCCTACGGTTCATTACGCCTTCTATGGCTGCACAGAAAGCTTATCCATCTCGGCCGTGGGAGCCGAAGGAGCAGACCCCTTCTTGCCCTTACGCTGCTTATATTCGAAGCCATCTGCCTTGGCATTCGCAGCAGCCTCTTCGGGAGTGGCAGCCGAACCGCCCTCTTCCTTTGTAAAGTACGGAGCAAACTTGGGATTCACTTTATGTCAGTCATCATTATACATACTCTTCTTTTCCTTCACCTTCTTCGCCTTGGGCTCATCTTCAGGGTATGCATCCGCCTTAACTTTCCTGAAGGACTCATCCTCAGCGAGCATCTTCTGCACAGGCTCCAAAAGAATGTTCAGGGCAGCAGCCACAGCTGGTTTCAGATCCGCCGGGTGCACCTTCTTCTCCTTGAAATCGTTCACCAGCTCCTCATAGGTGCTGTAGAAGAGAGGACCACCGAACTTTTCAGGGCGCATAATGCTGAACAGGGTGCCTTCCGGCGCCGTAGGGTCCACGAAGGAACGTGATTGACCCTCGTACAGGGTACCCTCAGGCATTTCATTACGCACGCGAGCAATCGGCATGAGCACAGAGCCCACAAAAGCCAGAACACCATTGCCTTCCACTTCACCTTCCATACAGTAAGCAGCCTTGATCTTCTTGATGACCTCCTGCGGAGTGTCCAGGAAGTCAATCTTTGAGTCGGCATCTGACGAAGACATCTTGGAGCCATTCATGCCAGGCACCATAGCGTTCATCAGGTGACTGCGCTTGGCATAACCAAGCTTGGGCAAGTAGTGCTCAGCATAAGTGAAGATCTTGCGTTGGTCGACACCACCAAACTGGAAGTCCACATCGAGGTATTGCTCATCCAAGGCTTGAAGGCCAGGGTACAGAAGACCACTCAAGACAGGGCTAGCCACTTGCTTGACGACTTCAGCACCTGCCTTCTTGGCGTCATGCTCCGTCACCATAGCGGCTAGGCGGTATGCATCGAAATTGTAGTTTTCCGACAGTTGATAGGACGAGCCGAGAACAAACGACATGCGGTCTGTTGGCACACCAATGGACTTCATTACGCAAACCAGGATACGCTTGTAGTACTCAGAGCGAAGCTTCACCAATTCAATAGGTGCCTTCATGTTGTCCAGGAACGCATGGATGTCTGCCACGGTAAGCACAAGAAATATAATACATACCAGCAAAGAGTACCTTGACCTGAACACCAGCTCGCAAAAAGTCCGCGAGTTTCGTCAGCGGCACAAGGTAACCGACATGAGGACGACCTGTTGGAGCTGTACCCCAGTAGCAGCGAACAGGGCGTTCGTTTTCCTCCAGCAGCTTCAAAATCTCACCACCACCAAGAACTTCCTCGATACCACGAGTGATCAGATCGTAGCGCTTCTGCGGTGACAGTTCAGCCTGTGTCGCCATCGTGCTATGCAAGAAAGAAAAGAGTCACCGCTAAAAGAGGCAGCATGGCGAGCGTTATTATGTAATACACCATGGGCTAGGAGTGTGACACAAGGCTCAGGGGAGCAAAGAACATCATGACGGGTATTGCTACAGAAGGGGATGGTATGCATCTGCACTTAGCCTTAGACGCTGAAACGTGACGAGGAGGAGCCTTTGCTAAAGAAGTATTCCACGAGGAACACTTGAGTAGCCGAAATAGCAATCATCACGAAGACACCGATAATACTGTAGCGGAGAATGCGCTTGCTACACAAGTATAAGTTCATGACAACGTATACGTACCGAGTGGTCTCAACAAGCGCATATCCCTGGTTTTCGCGCATACGGAAGTAGCGCAGAGTACGTTCAATGGCTGTCAAGTCAGAATCAATATTCGACATGGAGTCTTCCACGGGAGTCGACTGCTCGCGTAGAAGAACTGCTTTCGTCAGCGGGAGCTCCAATCGAGGCTCTGACTCCACTGTAATATCGAAGTCGACCTGAGACATAAGTTAGGGACAATTTATACATACGAGCTTTCGATCGTGTGAGCTGATGTGACTTTCAAAGCAGAAGCTGTACTGCCCGAATTCATTGGCGGTGAAGACAAAGTCTTCCTGCGAAGACTTGTCGCCCTCTAGAACAACCCTGTCAGAAGGCGAGTGAACGACATAGTCAATATCGAAATTGCCTCCCTCCTGCACAGCGAAATAAAACCCAACTTTCTCGTACGGCTGGTCGACCCAAGCATAAAAGCAGGCTTTTTCCCGTGCAGGGACCACCGTAGAGAGTGCAGCCCCCTCTACTTTAGGCACATATATAAATAGACACGCAACCAGGGCAAAGAAGGTACTTGCAAGCAAGCCATACGAAGACCGGCACATCATCGCGTAGGCGCAGGAGGGTACGAGCCAGCGACGTGGAGACCATCATCTACATGTCACGTGCTGTAGACACGCCACCACAACACCTACGAGCCTCCCCCGCGAGGAGCCTCCGCGCAAGTAGCCTTACAACGAAAGGTAGTGTACATCAAATCCTATCAGGAACAGCTAGGGACTAGTAGGCGGGACCTTCTGTAGCGCTGTTACCAGCTGCGCTACACCCTCTGCCGTTGTCACGCTCCACACCTCAAACGGAGATGGCTCATCATCCAAGGTGCCAGCAGTTTGTTGCTGGCCAGGGTTCTTGCGTCGCTGGGCACGTTCTCGTAGGGCAAGTTCCTTGCTTAGTTGCTGCGCGATCGCCCGCCCCGGACCGAGACAGACGAAGCGCTGTACGCCCTGTTGCACCAGGGTATTGATGGTATCCAGCCAGCGCACAGGCTCGCTCAGCGCCACCGATAGGTCATGCCGGATGGCCTCTTCAGATGTAAGAATGCTGCCATCCACGGACGACACCACACGCATATGATCGGATGGCAGCTCGATAGGAAGATATTTGATCACATCGCTGTACTGTTCTGTGGCCGAGTGCACGAAGGAGGTATGGTATGGCCCCGATACGGGGACATTCACAGCCCGGGCGCCATAGCCCTTGTATCGCAAGCGATCACAGGCATAGTTCACACCCACAATAGTCCCAGCCACAACGATTTGAACCTCGGAATTGATGTTCGATGTAGCCACAAATTCCTCCGGCGAGATACCAGGGACAGCGCCTTGTTGGATGTCTGCCTGGACAGCCTTCACTTCTTCTAGCGCATTCTGTAGCTGGCCGTACCGCAATACCACAGCACTAATTTGCGTCCCACGCCATGTATTTTCGTGGACAGGCTTAGGATTGCCGTCTTCGTCGACCTGCAACGCACGTCCTTTCCCGAAAGACATGTTGGCGAAAGCCCATGTCTCGTAGAGATTGGCAGGTCGCTGACTTCCAGAGGGGAAGAGCACGGGATGATCTTGCAAGCATTTCATAGCAGCCAAGCCACGGTACCGAACAGCTCTCCACGCATCGAATTTGGATAGGGAGCCAGTAGATACCAATGCAGCGTACACGCCAGATCCATGCCCAGCAGCCCATTGTACGTGGTCACGGACTACATCCATGCCCAGTTCATGTCGTAAAACGGACAAAAACGAGAGTGTGGCTGTGAGGATCGCAGGCATGGCCATTTCACTTCGCGTGAGGTCCAGTTGGGATCCTTGAAAGACAGCCTTACGAAGCCAACCAGGCTCATATTTGATGCCTCGTGGTGTCACAGCGGCATTCAGACTCTGTCCCTGGCGTAGCACATCCTCGAAGGCAGCTCGCATGGGACTGTCCGGCATGCCACGTACCTCCTTTCCTTCAATGAAAGAGGTGATTGCATCTTCTGCCTCTTCCCAGATGCCTCGGGCGGCAGGATAAGCTTGGTATAGGTCCTGTGCCATGGTAATGTATTGGGATCCCTGGCCAGGCATGATCAGAGCTGTCCGTTTGGGCTCAATGGTACGTCCGCTGTAGCCTTGGCCGATACCTGCGACGTTCCGGCCAGCAAGAGGTGGCGCTACACCAGAGGACACCCAAGACGACGCATTGAAAGACGACGATGGGAGGGAAAAAATTTGCGATTCTGGGAGTGACTTGGCTTTGTGCATAGAGGCCTGCTGACGCCGAGCTTCTGTCCCCGACGTATCATAGGCTTGCTCTGCAGACCTTGTACGACGAACGCCGTAGTGGGATACGGCTCCTTTGCCTGCGCGAGCACGCACAAACTTGACAGGGTTTGCCTTCCCACTCACCATGGACTTGGTCATATCAGGCATCCCCGCACGTCGAGGAAATTCGTCATCGTCCATACAACGGCATGATGTGCTTTGAAAAGATCGTGTGAGCACGCGTGGTGTGCGCGCAACAGCTGAAGACCAGTGCTTCATGCGGTTGCCTACGTGCCACAGGTGCGGGGTTGAAACCCTGGCAACGACGGTGGGGTGGGTAGAGGACGTGGCGTCTCCCTTGGCGCTGACGCACGTGGCCGGCAGGTAGGTACGTCAGGGCCACCCACGTCCCACTGGCAGCGTGGAGGCGGCGAAGAACGCCGTGATGAGCGACATGCCTAGGCCGCGGACAGTGCGAGACCGCGTGGTGTTGGTAGGATGCATGCTGCTAGGCATGTCCGTCTTGGCCCCATTGTATGTAGGGATGGCGCTTACGCGACAGCAATGCCCTCATATCGTCGATTGAGTACTTCCACGATGCGTTCCGTGGCACGCCGCTCGAGCGTGTATTTAGCAGCGGCATCATTACAACATTTAATGCGACAGCCGTGGTATGTGCGCTGCTAGCTACGTTGACAGGGAATACAAAACGAGTATGTACCACAATGTCCCTGACCGAAGGCCTCCCCTGTCACACGTATCCGATTTACGCTCGTGGCGTGCATGGTAATTGACTGTGTGGTCCTACTGACCATTGCTCTACGCGGATTGGACCCGCCTGTGCACACATACATGTACTACATGGTGTTATTAGCTATTGCGATGGCTTTTGCGCTCGTCCAAGCCTACTTGCAGAGCGCTACGATGGTCTTGTGTACACATTTGGATACGGATGGCCATGTGATGAGCTATATGTTATTGGGCCAAGCTATGAATGGCGTCGTGGGGAGCATAGTCAACCTCCTAGTTTCGTCTATGGCGGCATGGCGTGCAGGTACAGCCGACACGGACGTGGATACAAGCCGCAAGCATGCCTTTCAGAACGCGCAGGCGGCGATTGGTGTGTTTGGCTGGACGTTGCTGCTCCAGCTGATAACACTCGACCTCTTCGCTCGTATGCTACGCGTGCCAGTGGTGCAGTCCTGTGTGCGCTCATGGATGGGAGATACACATCACGATGCCACAATGGAGGGCAGCGATGCGATGGCATGGAACCACATCTTGCGCGTTCAAAAGCGGATCACGCTATGGAGTATGAGCAACTTTATGCTCTTTGCTTTTACAATGTTGGTATACCCAGGCCTCACATCGCGTGTCCGAACCGTGACAGAGAACCGGTGGCTCGAAAACCCCGGTGTGTTTATCGCCCTGCACATCGTCGCGATGAATGTGGGCGACTTGGCCGGCCGTCGTCTGCCATTGCTATGGCCGCGCCTTCATATCCAGCGCCCTTCGCTTGCGTTGGCCTTATCTGCCCTCCGTGTACTATTTATTCCCGCCTATCTTCTCTGTCATATGTGGGCATCGCAGCCACTCACGCTGCCTGACTCGGTGTTCTTTTTGCTGACTGTAGTGCTGGGCGTGACGACCGGAAGCTGCTCTACCTCCTTCCTCATATCTGGGCCAAAGAGTGTCCAAGCATCCGCACCGGATGCGAGAGAGCAGACGACACTCTTGGCCTCGTCCGAGTCCGATGCCGCAGATCAAGATACGGCTGTGGCATCGATGCTCATGTCGTTCTGGATTCTGGCTGGTCTGACGGCCGGTAGTTTCCTTAGTATTCTCATGAATGCCATCATATAGTGAGTAGAACGGAATATTTTCATGACTACGTTGCGATTACTCGTCGTCGTAGCCCGACACGGGCGATCGTTGCCTGTCAGGCACTGCGATAGGTTAGTGCACGTGCTGGACCAACGTACAGGGATACGAGATAGGAACACGCTCCGCAGGCTTCCATCCCTGCTGAGCACGGAGGCCGGGGACGGTGAGGACAGCCACAGGGCCTGCGAACGAGTTAGTGACTTGAAAAGACGAGACGAGACGTACCGAAAGCGCCAACAATCAGCGCGAAGAAAATCACAGGGCGCTCATGCGCAGCACGACGCTGCACCATTAGCATACGGTATACATACCAGGTAGTGGATTGTGTTGAACACTGCACCGAACATGTGTGACAGCAAGCAAGCAAGCAGCAGAGAGCTAGCAAAGGCCACGACGACGAGGTGCGCGGACGGCTGAGACGGAGCCACGTGCCTCCTCCGCACAACCACGTGGGTGCCGTGTAGCGTCAGGGGGGTGGTAGGGCCCAACATCTACGCTCTCACGACGGCGTCTGGCTTGTCATAGACACCTATCTATACGTCACCACAGTCTGTGGCTTTTCGACAACGTCACTTTTCAAGGGTGATACGTTAATTCGGACTGTCGGAGTTGAGCAGCGTCGAGAGGCTCGATAATCGCGCACGCGAGCCTCGTTTTGTGGATACGACCACCCGACCTCAAGATATTGTACATACACGCGTGATGGATCGAGCACGATCACCATTTCAAGAAACGGTCGACTCGTTTGGGTCGTCGTTCATTGACTTCTCGAAAGCAGGACCAGACTTCGGCTCGTTCTCGTTCGACGATGCAAGCACACTCACGGAGATGCCTGGGACACTGGGCTTGGCGTCTACGTCGAGCAGTGAACTCCCGTCCAACTTGAGCGCACCTTTCCACTTTGTGCCGGCCAGGAGAGACATGCCGTCCATGTCAGGCATGCTGGTACCACCGGATTTAGACGGCCTTGAAAGCAGCCCTTCGAACGGCAGCACATGTTCTATGTTGAGTCAGTCGAAACCTGCCTCACTGCCTATGAAAGACGTCACAAGCAAAGACTCACATAACTCTGACCCCATGACGGTGCCCTCGATGACAGGCGGCATCGTTGAGTCACCACCCTGCACGCCCCAACAAACAAATCGTGGCCTCCCGATGGTAGGCAGCAACAGCGGCAGCCAACCTGTATCGACCAATACATCGCCGCAGCAAGCACCCATCCGCCAAATGCAGCGTATGCGATTGCACACGATGCACTCCAGCCCCGCGCTAGTCGAAAAGCCCATGGATATGATGTACGAGTCATATGCGCACAGCCCACTATTTTCGCACTTACATGGTATGGCTCCTTCAGGATGGCCTGCGGCAATGGGGTTTGCTCCCAACACGTCCCATCCATTCTCCTCGATGGGCATGCATGCGATGGCTACAACTGCGTTTATCAACCCCTCTTCGACACAGGTGGCCGGTGTGCCGAGAGGGGAGACAGGGGCGTACACGCCCAATAATGCCCCCCCGTCGCATGCACAGCTGCCAGAGTCGGCGAAGCCTGTATCGCCCTCCCGCCGTCGCTCGCATGTGGCCTTACGTGCGCCACGCAAGGCCCAAAGTACGCCGCTGTTTGAGGCCTACGTCCCTGCAGACGGCCACACGCACGTATCTGTGCCTACGTCGCCCTCGAAAGGACGATCCACGCCGAAAGTAGTGCGTCGTCTGGCCAGTCATAGGCGCATGTCGAACCAAGGCACGGGAACGGCCAATGAAGGAAAGACGTTTCCTGGACGCTTGCATATGCGGGGCTCGATGGCAGCGCTGCGCGAAGCCAGTGCAATGCAAGCGTCGACTATTAAAGGCGCCTCAGCCAGTGCCAGCGCTGCTGGTGGTGCACGCAAACCGATTACGCTTAGTTTTGTGCACTATGGCATTGAAGATGCCGAAGAGCTTTGCTCAGCAGTAGCGCCCAGCGGCAGCTACAAAGTGCCGCTGCGCAGTGCGAAAGATTCCGACGAGGAGGGCGACGGCGACGGCGACGGCGATCCTGATGGCGATGGCGACGGCGAATTGGCCCCATCAGCCTGGGCCCCAGCCTCGCAGAGCAGTCGGCACGCTTCGCCGAATGAACCCACCACGCCGCAGAACCCATCAGATCTCATGCCGTCGCCAGTGCCCTACTCTACGTCGCCCTCTACGGCACCGATTCGACCTAGCGCGGCGAAGCCGATGACGCTACGTCGCACGACAACCAATCTGAAAGACTATATGCAAGACAACGCTTAACATGCTTTAGATGGCCGCTTCTGACTTTCCTTTAGAAACTCTCTTATACGCTCTCATGATGAATGTAGAATTTTCGTAACGTTTCCTCGCATATGCTACTACACGCCCAAGGCTTCTCCTCCCTCTAGTCATGAACCTGGTCGACGGGGACCTCAAGGCCCACTGTACGTGCCGTCGCACGAATACGGTCCTGCTCCGACATGCCATACAGTGGATTGTACATCTCCATGAGCGCTGTGTGTTTTCGCTTACTGCGCAGCAGTAATTCAACATCGGCCAATTCGCGTGCCGCTTTGGATGTCGACAAGGTCGCTTGAATATCGGCCCACTGTGTGAGCAGAGACGTGCGAGAGGCATCGTAATTGCGCTGCCACGTAAGTAGGGATACAACGTACCGTTAATGCAATCTCCTGCTGGATTTTAGCAGCTACATCGCGTGCAGTAGCGCGTGTAGCAGCTGCTTCCAATGATACAAAGGAGAACAGCGCATTTGCTGACGCTTTCTGAGCCGCCGTCGACATGCCGAACGTCGTCGTCAACGAAGGATGGAGAATGTGGAGCGACGAAAAAAGGCCGCATTTCGACCGCTGTTGGGCGCGCAGCTATGCCAACCATGGAAAGCGTTCTTTACTACGACACTACGACCCGACACTACATTAGGCATCAAGACTGGCACGTTAGTCCACAGATATACGTTATCCACATACTCGCTAATGCATTCCCACGCTCCTTTCAGGTTTTCCTTCCACAGCGAGACCTTGCCATCGCCGCAGCTGACGGCCAAGACGTTGCCACTAATACTCCAGCTGACACGCCATACCGTGTCAGCAAACTTCGAACGGTCTTCTGCCTTGGTACCAGGCATCAGAGGCGTGCATGTCCATGGGCCCTGTGCTTCGTTCTGAGTCCACACAAGCACCGTGCGATCCTGCGAAGCCGTGGCTAGGTATGTGCGTGGGAGGCCCAGGCTGGGCGCAAACGCGACGTCACGGACCCAGTCCTTGTGGTTCGTGAGCTGGTCCACCTCAACATAGCGGTTATGTTCCTCACTAAACTCCCATACCTTCACGACCGAGTCGCAGCCACCCGTGGCGAAGCGGCGGGTCAATGGGGCATCGGGCGATGTCTCCTTGGCAGAGGTCGGCATCCACGACACGGCATTGCAGCCACCAGGGTGTGCCGTCACAAGATCCACCGACCATGAGCCATCCTCGTTGAACGTCAGTACAGACACACGACCATCCGACGAAGCACATGCCAACGTAGCGCCGAGCTCGTGAGGCGCCCATGCAATGGCGTTGACAGAGGCTGTGTGCAGCGCATGCTCCTTAATACGGGTCCATCCACCCGCTGCACCGTAGGCACCAGTGTTTGTGCCTTCATTCTTCCAGATAAACACCTTGCCGTCGTAGGACGCACTCGCAAGGATCGTGCCGAACGACGGATGCGCCCAAGCCACCTGCCACACAGGTCCTTCGTGGCCCACCAGCGTCTCTCCTGCACCTACAGCTTCTCCATTCTGCACATCAAATACCTTGATGGTGCGGTCCGACGAGCAAGTCGCGAGCTTGCTACCGTAAAAGTCCAGCTGGGCATCGTGCTGTCGCAGTGTAAGCCGGTCTGTGTTTGTGGGTGATACGTACCACCGCATCCTCATGATACGTCTCCACGGTCTTCGTGTCTCCATTCACACCCGCCGCGCTCGTCATGGGCTGGTGCGTCGCCTGCGCGTTAGTGTACCTTCCTTCTCGGCTCCACGTACCATAGCGATGTGGATGGTCGAGCCGCGGCCCACCGCCGGCGCGCCACGCCCACGTCGACGCATCACGTGACTCCCTAGCGGACGGCCGGGCGCCTTTTTTTGTGGACAGGATGCACGCGCGTTAGCCTTGTGTGCCACGACAACGATACGATGTCGACGCCGCCTGGGCCACCTCCGGCCCGTCCAGAGGACGTGGAGAATCCGTACCTAAGTCATCATCAGAAGAAGAAGAGCAGCAAAAGTGGCTCGTCTACGCCTAGCGGCGATGACGCGGACCCTTTGCAGGGCCTCGTTCGCCGCCAAGTGACAGGTGCACAAGCACGGCGTGTGCTGGAGAGCCGCATGAATCCCTTTGCGGTGGGGGGACTGCGTCCTTATTCGGACAACTATACCAAGATCCTTGAGAAGCGCAAGGAACTGCCCGTATATGCACAAATGGACGAGTTTTATGAGAAGTACAACACGCACCAGATCATGGTCATGATTGGTGAAACGGGCAGTGGTAAGACGACGCAGATTCCGCAGTTTGTGGCCCTTACCGACCTTCCGCAGCTGTCCAAGGTGCGTGGTGCGGATGGCGTAGAGGCTCCACGTATGATTGCCTGTACACAGCCACGTCGTGTCGCTGCGATGAGTGTCGCGAAGCGTGTTGCCGAGGAAATGGACCTAACGCTGGGCAAGGAAGTGGGTTACACGATCCGTTTCGAGGATGTGACGGAGCGCGGTAGCACCATTGTCAAGTACATGACTGACGGTATGCTTCTTCGCGAGGCCATGAACGACCACAACCTGGATCGCTACAGCTGTATTATTTTGGACGAGGCACATGAACGTACTCTGGCGACTGATATCCTTATGGGCCTGCTCAAGGACGTTGCGAAGCGCCGTCCAGATCTGAAGATCATTGTCATGAGTGCTACGCTCGATGCCCTCAAGTTCCAAAAGTACTTCCACAACGCGCCTCTGCTCAAAGTGCCTGGCCGTACATTCCCTGTGGAGACGTTCTATACGCAAGAGCCTGAGAAAGATTATGTGGAAGCGGCCATTCGTACTGTGCTCATGATCCATCAAGCTGAAGACCCCGGCGATGTGTTGGTCTTCCTCACCGGTGAGGACGAAATTGAAGATGCCTGTCGCAAGATTCGTACCGAGGCAGATCGTCTCCTGGAAGAAGAGCCGGACCTGTGTGGTCCCTTGAAAGTGGTCCCACTTTACTCGTCTCTGCCGCCGTCGCAGCAGCAGCGCATCTTCGAGCCAGCCCCACCGCCAGCGCGTGCTGGTGGACCGCCTGGCCGTAAAGTGGTGGTCAGCACCAACATTGCGGAAACATCGCTGACCATCGATGGCATTGTGTACGTGGTTGACCCTGGTTTCAGCAAGCAAAAGGTGTACAACCCACGTATCCGTGTGGAATCGCTCCTGGTGAGCCCCATCTCGAAGGCCAGTGCTCAGCAGCGTGCGGGCCGTGCTGGACGTACGCGGCCTGGCAAGTGCTACCGTTTGTATACGGAGCGTGATTGGGCTAGTGAGCTGATTGAGCAGACGTATCCAGAGATTCTGCGCAGCAACCTCGCCAATACTGTGCTGGAGCTCAAGAAGCTGGGCATTGACAACCTTGTTACGTTTGACTATATGGATCCCCCGGCGCCAGAGACGGTCATGCGCGCCTTGGAAATGCTCAACTACCTGGGCGCTTTTGACGACAATGGCCATCTCACGCCTCTGGGCGAGATCATGGCTGAGTTCCCTCTGGATCCACAGCTGGCTAAGATGCTGATCGTCTCGCCGGAGTTCAAGTGTTCCAACGAGATTCTGAGCATTGCTGCGATGCTCTCTGTGCCGAATGTATTTGTACGCCCTAGCCAGCCCTCCCAGCGTCAGGCTGCCGATGCCGCTCGTGCCGAGTTTGCGCATCCCGACGGTGATCACCTGACGCTCTTGAATGTATACCATGCGTACAAGAGCAGCTGCCCTGACATGAAGACGGGGTCGGAGTGGTGCTGGCAGAACTACTTGTCGCATCGTTCCCTGATCCAGGCTGACAATGTACGTCAGCAGCTGCAGCGGACTATGGAGCGCTTCGACCTGGATCTGGTGTCTATGCCGTTTGAGGATAAGCGGTACTACTCGAACATTCGTCAGGCCATTGCATGTGGCTTCTTTATGCAGGTGGCGCACAAGTCTTCGGGCGGTGGCAGTCGTGGAGCGTACACGACGATCAAGGACAACCAGGTCGTGTCGCCTCATCCCTCGACGACGCTTGATCATATGCCAGAGTTTGTGGTGTACCATGAGTTTGTGCTCACGTCACGCAATGTACGTATTCATGCTACTAACCATCTAGTTCATTCGTACTTGTACCGAAGTGCGCCCCGAGTGGCTCTTGGAGTTTGCACCGTCGTACTTTGACCCACGCACGCTCGAAGGTGAGCTCAAGCGCGTCTTTGAGGCCCTCGTCAAGCGTCGCAGCGATGGTCGTCAGGTGAAAAAGGCACGTCGTTAGGTCTGTAGATGCCATTCATCTTAGCTAGGAAAAGGATGCCACGTGGGAGGTGTCGGCGTCCCTCCACGGCGCGATGCGCGTCGGTGGTCGGCCCATGTCCCCCACCAGCATGGCGCCGTTGGAGACGAACGCGGCCACGGCCGCACGAATCCAAGTACGTACACACACACTAACCCAAGTTCTATACCCAGTCCTTCACGATCTTCACTTCGTTGCAGTCCATTGCTGCGGCCCAGGAAGACGAGGTCCAAACAAACGAACAGGCTTGGCTGCATGCTGGCCCTTCTGTACAAACCATGCAATACTACCATCGTGTAGGGTCGTTGTACTCAGACACCATTCACACATATGTACAGGCACTGGAGGTACGTAACTGAGCCCTACTCATCGCAGGCCATCGACACCACCGAGTCCGACTACGAACGCCATGTGCAAGAGCTGCATATGATTTTCCACCTTGCTCAGGTGCTCTACGTACCGGAAGACGGCAGTGGCATGGGCGTCGTCGGCGAAGAGCTGCTCCACTGGCTGAACGCACACGATGTAGCGCCTACCACGGAGCAGGGCCAACAAATTGCGGAGACCATTCCGCCGCACGACCATGCTGAGTACTGGGACTACCTATTCCGCTGCGTCCTGCGTGGCTTCTTCTCGACAGCTGCGACCGTACTGCAGTCGTATATGACCCAAACACGCTCGGCTACGCTGCAATCGATCACGTCCGATACTATCCAGATCTTGCAAACCGTGCCACGATCGACGGTCTTTACGACCGAGCAGGCGTTCTTTGCTGCTCACCGTCACTGGCATACGTCTGTGCGTGTGTTCCTCAGTGGCATCCAACGTCAGATGGATGCCGTCGAGTCGGAACTGCAAGACGCTAGTGCGTCGCCCAGTGATGAGCGTCTTGAGCTCGAAGCGCAGTTCCGTTGTCTCCTTGAGCTTCTATGTGGTGTACAGGAGCGGATCTTGGAATTCTCCGAGGACTGGAAAGAAGCATTGTGTGCGTGGGGCATCCTAGTACAGCCGGCAATCAAGCGCGATGATGTGCCGGACGTCGCACAGACCATCATGGAGACTCTGCCTGTGGATGGCACATTGCCTAGCGAAAGTATCATGGCATCGTTCTTCCGGGGGGATATTACTAAAGTACGTTCACTTTCACTCACCGGCAGGGAATCAAGCTATGTGCCTCGTATGATGAATGGCTCGCAGCTCATCTGGGCGACTACTTTGACAAGGCCCAACTGCTCACGGCGCCTGATGAAATCCCATCGTCCTCCAGCCCATCGCCCACGCTTACACCGCTTCTCCTTGCGTGGGCAGAAACTCTGCTGCGAGAAGAGAGGTTGTGGCGGATGGCCCTCTCGTACCTTCATGTGATCGGCACACCCGAAGCTCGATCGAAAATGCGCTCGATCTTGTTTGATGTGCCACTGTTGGATCCACCGTCGGAGCCCATGTCCGAGGACCAGGCGGCTGAAGAGCAGTTCCACAAAGTGGAAGAAGTACTGAGTGCCTGTATTGAATACGGTATGGACGATGAAGTGCGTCTCGTGTGCCAGCGCGTGGGGCATGCCCTCATGGAGCAGCAGAAATACGGCTTGGCTATTGCCTACAGCGTTCGTGCGCGTGATGCTCGGCAAATTCGCACGATTGCAGACCATATGCTGCGTGTATACGTCGAACAGGGCCCAGCAGCGTTCATCGCCAGTGTCGACACTGTCCCCCGTGTTCTTCTTGAGACGGCGGAGAGTCTCGGCGACGATGACACAGACACGGCCCAAGCACCACTGCCCACGCCATTTGCCACGACCTCGAGCATTTTCTCTGCGCAGACATTTGCGCCGTTGGTCTTCCATTTCAAGTACTGTGACTTTCATAAACTGTTTGCAAATGAAGCCACATGGCACGAGGCTGCTCACGTCCTGGTGGGCTTGCTGACCAGTGATGTCACACCAGAGTCGTTCCTCAGCGTGCTCCTAGTCGATGCCTTGCCCTTTATCCAGGCATCAGATCTCTACTTTACCATGGCTGAGACCTATGAACTACTTCGCATCACGGAAAAGGTCTCAGCAGGGTCTGACATGCACGAGAATCCGCAAGCGGCTGACTTCTATTTCCATTGGCTCGAGCAATTATTGGCACACACAGACGAAGGCAAGGAGTCTCAGTTCACTCGACGCAAACTTGCCCAAGAGCGTATGATGGTGGTGCGGTTGGCCCTTACTCAATACCTTTCACGAGCCCTCGTAGAAGCAGGCCCTACGCCTCTAGTCCTGTAACATTGGCACATGGCCTTATCATCATCAGACACACTTCGTAGAAAAGGGGATTTGCATGGTATGAGCACAACGTCTAGATACGGGTGAGTTCGCCTATACAAGAAACAGGCATCCAGGCATCGCGCCTAGCGTGTGCAAGCGCAGCAAAAAACGCGAATAGCTTTTTTTGGGAGGGGGAGTGTGTCAAGACCGTACATTTAGCTCCAACGCAGGCCTTTAAACCACAGTGCCAGCGTTCGAGGCAATACGCGGCCACAGGTCAGCGCACTCCTTAGCAACAGGGCCAGTGATAGCACTGCCCTTCATCTCACCCTTCGGGTTCACAATAACACCGGCGTTGTCCTCGAAGTAGAGGAAGACACCGTCACGACGGCGCCACGGCTTGCGCTGACGCACAACCACGGCCGGCATGACCTTCTTACGCAGCTCGGGCTTACCCTTCTTGACCGAAGCCACGAACATGTCACCAGCAGCAGCAGCCGGGAGACGGTTGAGCGAGGCACCAGTACCGTTCACGGCAATGACGTACAAGTTCTTCGCACCCGAGTTGTCGGCGCAGTTTATGACCGCACCCGCCGGGAGGGCGAGCGTCATGCGGTACTTGTTACCAACGGAGATCTTAGGCATGGTGCTTCTAACGGTGGTAAAGAGCCGAACGTAGGTGCTCGCGTTGAATGTACACAGCGCTTCGCGCCTTGGTACTATATAACACGTGATTTTTTACAACATTATGTAAGGAAAGAGCTAGGATGTAGTGGAGGCTATCACCTCCACATTGGAAGTGGTCATGCACGAAGCCACGGTGTGTTTCGCGTGCACGCGCAGGGCAGAGTCAAGTGGGAGCAGTTGATGCCGGCCCCATTATGCGATCTGCAAGTACCACTCGCATTCAGACATGGCAATGAATAGTTTAATGACGAATTAGGCTCAAGAACTCTTCACGAGTTTTGGCATGGCTCCGGAATACGCCCAGCATGCAGCTGGTCACAGTACTTGCGCCAGGCTTCTGGACACCACGCATGGCCATGCACATGTGCTCGCACTCCATCACGACAGCCACACCTCGTGGCTTCAACGCTTCATTAATGGCCAAGGCCACTTGTCGTGTAAGACGTTCTTGGACAGAGAGGCGGCGAGCGAAAGTTTCTGCAATACGCGCGAGTTTGGACAGGCCAATCACCATCCGGTTGGGAATATATCCGATATGAATCTTACATGAGTCGCTTAACAGCAACATACCTTGCCTTTGAATGGGACCAAATGATGTTCACAAAGGCTGTATACATCAATGTCACGTACAATAACCATCTCATCATGGTTTTCGTCGAAAATGGCATTCGAGATTACGTCTTGATCACATAAGTTGGGATAGGATACGTACCACATAGACGCTCTTCATATCCTTTCGTCATCCATAGCAGTGCACGCGCATAACGCTTGGGGGTATCTTTCAGACCAGCACGATCTGGGTCTTCGCCTAGGCACTCCAAAATGGTGCGCACAGCGCCAGCTAATTTTTCCTCATTGGCTTTCGACTCTTCTGGAGTGTAATTCAGACGATCAAGCGTTGATTTGGCTTTCAAAGTTAATGATACAGGTACATACCTGGCCATCCAAGACCATGTTGATTTAACACCGCAGCGATAGGATCACGCTCATCGGAGAACCCGCTAATCACGGTCATAGCACCTGTGGGAGTGCCAAGACCACCGCCACGCTGATTAACATTGACAGTAGCTAACGACGGACTCAATGGTGGGAGCGTATCAGGACCATCCAATTCTTCGTTTTCCTTCCTTTTTAGCACGTCACGTATACCTACGTCGAATCGGCGCTTTGTACCACGGTCGACCTCCATGCCGCTGGGCATACCCAAAGATTCTCGCTTGGGTGTTCTCGTGGATCCTCCTCGGCAGTCTTGGGACAGCACCCCATTAGCTAATCACTCCTAAGTGATGCATATCCATGATGCAAAATAGACACGGAGTGATTGGCTATCCCAACCCACTTGAAAAGGCGACTAGTGCGTCCAAGCCGGTCTTAACCACTACCCAACATGTCGAAGACCTTTTCTATGGATGAAGTGAAGGAGCACAACTCCCAGGACTCGGCCTGGATTGTGATCAAGGGTGATGTTTACGATGTCACTCCGTGGCTTGATGATCACCCGGGTGGCAGCAAGATCCTGATCAAGAACGCGGGCAAGGATGCTACGGACAAGTTCATGAACTTCCACCCGGACAACGTTCTCAAGGACATTGCCCCGAAGTACAAGATCGGTACCCTTGCCGAGGGCTCGAAGCTCTAAATACGTCTCTGTCGCTGCGTAGACAGAACTGTGATGGTTTGTCATGAACGCCATTGCTATAGGTGAAGGATTTACTTGATCCATGCCATAATACATCCAATCTGATTATTTCTATGCCTATAATAGTGTGAATGATACGTTGCAGAGTTTATTTGTAGTGATGCCATTTGGGTGTTTGTGCATGTAGTATAGGCAAAATACTGCGATGCTATCACTCTATCAATAGAATGAATAGGTAACCGCCTCTGCTCAAGGGCCAAGATCGTCGGCTCATGTAGCTAAAGTTCCATAGGAGATAACTAGCCGTTTGACAGATCCCGCACAGACCGGGCCAGACATTTCCGACTTCGGCACGACATTGGTCGTACTATGACTAAGCACCGAGCGGACTCGCGGGCATCGGATGGAGACACGCCCTGGACAAAATTGGATCCAAGCTGCCCGGAATTTTGCATCGATTAGACTTGCGTGTAGGTATAGACCGACGAAGATTTTTGCCTATACGGTCTCCCTTACCTTTGTGTACTCAAAGGCTGTAAACAAGGTCTAGCAGTATTCACTATTTTAATTAGTGAGTGGTCCATCTTTTTTGCCTCTTGCTTGCCTTGGTCTCTCAACTCAGCTTGTTGCTGAGAGATGACCCACCCCACCAATGATGCATACAGCGGGGGCTTGACAGGTGATTCATTGGTAGGGACTGATGCGTATCCTCTATCCTCACCGACCCTTACTCCTACTCCGCCCATAAGCATAGCAAATCATGCCAAACGGGGGCCAGTTGGAGAAGCAGATCTAGGGTATCTTTCACCTCAGGCTGTTGCAACACTCTCACCTGAAAGCCAGCACCTATTTCGGTCGAGCTCGCCATTGCGTCCTGTCCAGCGATTCGAAACAAGTTCCATGCATGCCCAAGAGAATACAGGTCTCGTGGATCCTGAAATGCTTTCGACGTTGGCCTCAGACACGTCTAAAGCGGCGCCTATACCTGTTACTCGACCCTCTGCATATGCACAGACTAGTAGTGCATTTCGTTCAGCCCAACCCTCACCAGTGATTCCTCCTAGTCAAGCAGGGCCTTCTATGCCTGTACCTATGCCAGTGACGACAAACTCCGCACCACCACCGGCACCTCGGCATTCATACATGCCGCGGTCCGACAGTACCCGTTTTGAAGGAGAAGAGCAATTCCGTTACCATCTAGGTGACTACATGCTTGGCCGTACAATTGGTGCTGGTAGCATGGGTAAGGTAAAGTATGGCTACTGCAAAGCGGACAAGCGGAGGGTGGCTGTCAAGATTATTCCTCGGCATACCTCTGTGAATGGGGTGATGCAAAGTCGTGCAAAGAACAAACAGCCGTCGTCTTCAACACAGAGCCAAAGTGAAGCAGACGCCGCGCTCTCTCGTGCGGCAGCCAAAGACGCATCGAAGGAGGTGCGCATTGTGCGTGAAGGTCATCTACAGATGTTGCTGCTGCACCCTTATATCTGCCGAATGCGGGAAATGATTGTCCATCAAAACCATTACTACATGGTATTTGAGCATATCAATGGTGGCCAGATGCTTGACTACATTATTGCTCATGGGAGATTGCGAGAACGCGCTGCGCGAGGGTTTGCCAGGCAAATTGGCAGCGCTTTGCAGTACTGCCATGCCAACAATGTGGTGCATCGTGACTTGAAGATTGAAAATATTTTGATTTCCAAGTCAGGCAACTGCAAGATCATTGACTTTGGTCTCTCGAATCTTTTTTCGCCTCGTGGCCATCTAAATACCTTCTGTGGCTCCCTGTATTTTGCTGCGCCAGAGCTGTTAAATGCTCGTGTATATACAGGACCGGAAGTTGATGTGTGGAGTTTTGGCGTGGTACTCTATGTGCTGGTATGCGGTAAAGTGCCCTTTGATGACCAAAGCATGCCAGTGCTGCACGCGCGCATTAAGCGCGGTATTGTGGAATACCCAGCGTGGCTGAGCCCAGAGTGCAAACACTTACTGTCACGCATGCTAGTAACGAACCCTCATCGCCGTGCCACACTTGAAGAAGTTGTATCGCATCCATGGATGTTGAAAGGCTTTGACTACGTGGAACCATCATACCTACCAAAGCGGACTCCCTTGCAAGCAGGTCATCTTGATCGTCGTGTGATTGAGCGTATGCATGGATTTGAATTTGGTACAACCACTGAAATTGAGCATCACCTCAATACCATCCTAAGCAGCGATGCCTATCTTGCTGCTGTATCCCAGTCAGAGAATGGCTTTTCTCCGGCTGAGGATCACACGTCCTCTACATCGACGAGCAATGGCAACCGACTCTCGCGTCAATTCTCGGCCGGCTTGAACTTTTACAAACGCCATTCGATGAAGGCGAGTGAGGCGCCAAGTGAGCCGCTTAACGCGGAGGCCCCACCAGGCATGAAAGGGCCGCTGAACCCAACTTTCGGTTTCCACCCATTGATTTCCATCTACTTCTTAGTGAGGGAGAAGATGGAGCGTGAAGTGCGTGGTGAAGATGGGCTAAACTCATCTGACTTGCTGCTCGACAAGCATGTCCAGAGTCAGAACAAAGTCTTGCCGAACCTGCCACCACCCAATGCAGCTATCAATACTGTATTGCGCGACCCACCACCCACAGCTGCGCCTCTGGATGAGTCTGTGGCCTTGGCGTTCTCGGCGCCGGCGGTGCCGTCGCCTATTGACATACCCTCACCTATGGTCCGACCACCGGAACCGACTGTGGTCTCGCCCCTAGCGACAGATCATTCACCCGCTCTTCAGGTGTCGTCTACGGCCCTTTTGCCTCCCAGCAAGTCGGCAGCCTCGTCTGCCCCAATGCCTGTCTTTGAGTCGCGTCAAAAGTCGCAGCCGCAAGGTACTATGACTGGACCGCCTCGAGCCCGAGCTGCAGCGAACGAGTTGGAGTCCAAATTGCGCAGTAACTGGGCCTCGCCTTCGACGGTAACCACAGATGTCCATGCGCCGCCTTTGGTTTCGCGTCCGGCTATGCCCCAGCGCAGTCTAAGTCTAAGTCACTCTCACTTCAAGCCACGCCAACTGCCAAAGGGCTTGGATCATAAACTACCGCCCAGCGCTTTGGGAGCTGCGTCCGCGCTGCCAACCCTGGAGGATATCCAGATAGAGGCTGGCGTTGGTCTCCCTCCGACCTCGCCAAACGCAGCGCCATTGGCCTCGCCACCATTGGAGGCTGGTTTGACGCGCCGATTTGGTACTATGGTTGTGCGTCCCACACAGGAACCGGTGACACCGTCAGTGGAAGTGCCTGAGGGCGCAGTGTCGACCACGGGCCTTGATCCAGCGGTAGCCACGCCTCTCACGGGCTCTATCCATTCGGAACCCGCGACATCACCGGAGGAAGCTACGTCGAAGCCTGTGTTCCTGAAGGGCTTATTCAGTGTCCAGACTACGAGTCGTCGTCCACGAACCGTTATTCGGCAAGACCTTGTACGCGTACTCAACCAGTTTGACATCCAGCACATCGAAATCCGAGGCGGATTTGAGTGCGTTTGTCACGGCCCTATTCACGACTTGGAGCCTGGTTCATCTCTTCACACAGCTACCAATGACTTGACCATGTCGACGCCCACGTCCTCTGGTGTGGACCCCGCTTCATTGACGCCGAATGAAAGTCAGCCCATGGTGGCCACGGGTGTGGGCAATGTGGACATCAACACAAATACACCTGTGGATGCATTGTCGCCGAGTGCCATACCAGACTCGCCAGCGATTGGTGGTGGTAGTTCTGGCGTGAATGAGTTGCCAGTCACAACGGCAGAAGGAGAAGTTCAGTTTGAGGTCTTTGTTGTTAAGGTACCACTACTTCTTGGCATCAATGGTCTGCAATTCCGTCGCGTATCCGGAAACCCATGGCAGTACCAAACGGTGGCCAAGCGCATCTTGAACGAGCTTAATTTGTAAATGTGATGATGCTATAGTGGTTATATCCTATGCTGATAGTGCTTTTCGCATGTGGAGCGCTTCGAACTTTCTCCAAACAATTTGGGATTTAATGGCACGCACGCCAGCAAGCGCGGCCGACGGCGCGGTCGTCATCGCCTAACGTTCTCACTGTTGCGTAGTAGCTCATTGTTATGTCGGCAATCGAGCTCATCAATCCGCGCGCGGAATCCGTGCGTCGGATCCAAGCACTTCAGGTGAACATTGCCGGTGCTGTTGGTTTGGCACAGGTTGTGCGTTCCAACTTGGGGCCTCGCGGCACCTTGAAAATGCTCGTCGACGGCTCTGGCAACTTGAAGATGACCAAGGATGGCAAAGTGTTGCTGACAGAGATGCAAATCCAAAACCCTACAGCGGCTATGATTGCCCGTACTGCTGTCGCGCAAGATGAACAGTGTGGCGATGGCACGACTAGCGTCGTGCTTTTGGTCGGTGAGCTTCTTAAACAGGCCGAGCGCTACATTCAAGAAGGCGTACACTCGCGTGTACTCTCGGAAGGATTTGATGTTGCGAAGACAGGAGTCTTAAAGTTCCTGGAGGAGTTTAAGAAGCCAATTCAGGGCGACCGCGCTACATTGCTTCAGGTGGCTCACACGGCGCTGGCCACCAAGTTGGCACCGAAGCTTGCGAAGCAACTGGCTGACAGTGTGGTGGACGCTGTCCTCGCTATCAAGCCACGCTCGTCTACGGAGACAGAGGTTCCAGCTCTTAAGGAAGATGGAAGCTCCGAGCGTGTCGAGGACTGGTCCACACGCAACCCAATCGACTTGCACATGGTAGAAATTATGAAGATGCAGCACAAGAGTGCTACAGACACGCAGTTGGTTCGCGGTCTCGTAATGGATCACGGTGCACGCCACCCCGATATGCCTAAGCGTGTACGCAATGCATATGTTCTCACTCTCAATGTGAGCTTGGAGTATGAGAAGACGTATGTACCCTGATCAACGACAGTACTAACTTTCGACAGGGAGATCAACTCTGGGTTCTTCTATTCGAGCGCAGAGCAGCGTGAAAAGCTGGTGGAATCTGAGCGTCGCTTTGTCGATGCCAAGCTACGCAAGATTGTGGAGCTTAAGAACGC
This sequence comes from Malassezia pachydermatis, assembly GCF_001278385.1. NCBI lineage: Eukaryota > Fungi > Basidiomycota > Malasseziomycetes > Malasseziales > Malasseziaceae > Malassezia > Malassezia pachydermatis. The sequence continues at coordinate 206,703 of NW_017253144.1, forward strand.
AGTGTGTGACACCTCGGCTGATACGCCAGAGTCTGAGCGCAAGTCGTTTGTGATCTTCAATCAAAAAGGTATTGATCCTATGTCGCTCGATATCCTTGCTAAGAATGGCATTCTCGCTCTGCGTCGTGCAAAGCGCCGCAACATGGAGCGTCTGCAACTGTGCTGCGGTGGTGTGGCGCAAAACAGTGTGGACGACTTGTCGCCTGACATTCTTGGCTGGGCTGGTCTGGTATATGAGCAAACGCTGGGCGAAGAAAAGTATACCTTTGTGGAGGACACGAAGGATCCAAAGAGTGTGACGCTTCTGATCAAGGGGCCCAACACACACACGCTGAACCAGATTCAAGATGCCGTGCGTGACGGCTTGCGTAGTGTGAAGAATGCCATTGAAGATGGCGCTCTTGTTCCCGGAGCTGGCGCTTTCGAGGTAGCGGCGGCAGCCCACCTGCTTGATAATGTGCGTCGTTCCGCGAAAGGCCGCGCAAAGCTGGGTGTTGAGGCATTTGCGCAGGCTCTCATGGTGATTCCCAAGACACTGGCAAGCAACGCTGGTCTTGATATTCAGGATGCTATTGTGACGTTGCAGGATGAATGTGCAGAGGGCCACATTGTTGGTCTGGATACCAAGACAGGCGAGTGCATGGACCCTATTTCGAATGGTGTCTGGGACAACTACCGGGTAAAGCGTCACATGATCCACAGCAGCGCTGTCATTGCTTCGAATCTGCTATCTGTGGATGAGATTCTGCGTGCGGGCCGCAGCTCCCTGAAAAACGAGGCGCCAGGTCCATAAGTTTCATAGGTTTGCATGCAGATCCACTGGTTCCTTCGATCCTACGCACGTAGTGTGCTTTGCTGGGTCAGAAAACATTTTATTACACTTTTCTCCGAGGCAGTGGCGTCACGGCGTTATTAACGCCCCAAGCGAAGACCGATTGCGTCCGCCCGCCCGTCCAACCTCCACACGACTGTTGTTCTCGCCCACCATGGCAGCTCGGCCTTACGACCGTCTCGCCATGACGGCACCGAAGCGTGTTTCATACACGCTGCCGTCGCTGATGTCCTTTGATGATGATTCAAAGCATCGCTTCCCATACAAGTCCACGGAAATGCAAGTTCGCTCTCTGCCTGTCTTCGATTTGCCGGCAACGAAGGCGCAGCGTGTGCCATCGTCAGGTATGGCATTGGCCTCCCCTGTGGTCTCCTTGTCGGCCACGGACCAGCCTTCTATGCGCGAAAAACCTCCCAAAGAAACTCGACCTCGTCATATGCGCCCCATCAATGCGCTCGCGATGGACACGACGCATGTCGATGCGTATCTTTACTCGGCTGGCATTGATGGTCTCGTATGCATGTGGGATCTGGGCCATGTCTACCCAGGTGGAACATATGGTGCACCACGGTACATGAAAAATATGCGACTTCATCGCAGTTGGATCTGGGACTTGAAGCTATGCAATCGGAATGAAACTGTTCTAACCTGCTCGTCCGACTGCACTATTAAGGCATGGAACGTGGATGCGTCCAGTGCCACACACGAACTGGGCACACATAATGACTTCGTGAAAGCGCTGGCACCGGCTCATGACGCAGGGTACGTGGCTAGCTGCTCGTTGGATCATACTGTGAGCCTCTGGGATATTCGCGAAGGACGCACGACGCCGGTATGGCGTGCACATACACCTTCTAGCTTGTACAGCATTGCAAGTAATCGTGCTGGAAGTGTTATCGTGTCAGGTGGTGTAGACCATGTGGTCCGTGGATGGGATCCACGTATGCGTGATCCGACCTTCGAACTGATGGGCCACGAAGACAATGTTCGTGCGATGACTATGAGCGACGATGGCCGCTTCCTTCTTTCCGGCTCGTCAGACACCACAATATGTCTCTGGTCACTCGGAGAACAACGCAGGATCCATACACTCACGCATCACAACGCCAGCATTTGGAGCCTCTACTCGGACGACCCCCAACTGTCTACCTTCTACTCGGGTGACCGCGAAGGGTACCTTTGCAAAGTGGAGTGGGATCGCTCCACACCGCTGGAGCAAGCGGAAGGTATTGTGCTGGCGCACGAGAAGGAAAAAACGACAGGTCGCTCGCATGGTATTGTCAGCATTGCGGCCTACACTGATGAGTTCGTGTGGACGTCAAATACAGGCTCTGCCTCTTTCTCGCGGTGGGCGGATGTGCCCAGACGGGCAAACCGAGCTTCCGCACAAGCGACAGGCCGATTCCATGGTAACACAGCGGCGAGCACTGTAAATCTGAGACCTCCTGATATGCTGCAGTTTTTGAGCAGCGATGAGACGCCCAACCTGCCGTCATCCTCGACAGGGCCAGGTGCCTCTGACACGTCTGATTTCCATTCGCGACTTTTTGCCGACGAGGCTACACCCATGTCTAGCCAGCCTCAGTGCAAGGTAAAAGGATTCCATGGCATGGTACGCGCTGTCATGCTCAATGATCGTGTACATACGCTGACCGTGGATACGGGAGGCATTGTAGCCCTTTGGAACATTGTCCTTGGCCAGTGCCTAGGCACATTTGATCCAGACGCTGTGTATGCAGCTGCACAAGCCCAAGAATATGCCCAGACATGGACACCGCGAGACTCACCCAGTGATACACTGGATATTGTGCGAGGCCTTATTGAGGGCAATGGCGCTACTCCGCCGTGGTGTACGCTAGACACGTCGTCCGGTGCCCTTACTGTGTACATTGACGAGGACAAAGTATGGGCCGCCGAGGTATATACAAGTGAGCTGCTTCCAATGGAGTCAGCTCAACGAGACGCGCTATGGAAAGAAGACCGCGTTTTCCTGAGCGTATTTGTGTTGCGACAACTCTTCCGTCGTTTCTTGGCCACAGAAAAGGCGATCCGCCAGGCGGGCTCCGATGGACAGCCCTTGATATTGCGCTGGCTCACGACACTAAACCTGACCCCAGAGGCATTGTTGCAAGTGCCATTATCACAATTACCGAATAGCACCATGCCTGCTGGTTCAGATGCATCCTTGCAAAGCATCTTAGCCAATATGACATGCGCTGATACAGTGCATGATGTCCATTTGTCCAATACATCTGAGCATACTGAAGCGCCCTTGGTGACATCAACATTGCAGTTGCTTCATGCATTGCACCAGGAGGAGACAGGTAAAACGGGGGGCACCAGTCCGTCTTCCAACACTGTGGAGACAGGCACGTCCATCCTAGGTTTCCGACGTCGAAGCAGTTCACGTCGCAGCCGTAAGGCATCGAGCATGACTGGTGGTCGTCCAGACGTAGTAAAGCTGACTCGTGGCAGCTTGGAAGATCAGGTTAGTGCTTTGGTTCCCATTTTGCAAACCACACTACGTGACCTGCCTGCCGAAGAGGCTTTGTACACGGACGACATGGCCGTTGAAATGCTCCATGTGATGCCATCAAGTGGCGAAAACAAAATTGCTTTGCGTGGGAAAATTGGAACGATGGGTCGCGATACCCCCCTCCTTGAACTTCTCTCTCCGCTGTGGCTCCTTCGCCTCGTCCTGTCCCCTGTCGATCCTGACCATGAATCACCACGGATCAAAGTTCTTCTGCAAAAGGTTTCTGATGCAAATGAATCACGAGGCATTCGTCTACCAGTGCTAACACAAAAAGTCTCTGAGATTTCCACGACGCGCCTGCTTCGTATTGGGCGCTTGTCAGAGTACATTTACAAAGCCGTGGTTGATATGGGCGTGCAGTTGCCTACACTGCTCAACTCTACTCTGCCTGAGGATATTCCCATTGATATTCTCTGTCATGGCTCAGTGGTTCCTCCTATTTACACACTGGCGCAATGCCAGACGTATTGCTGGAAGAACAGTGCCGGTAGTATGACACTCCAGTACCGCTGGCGAGAATCGAAATAGACATTATGCTGATAAGGGATTGAGTGAACGCCCTTTGTGATCGAAGTGGGCGCATAGCGGAGTGGTTTACCGCATCGGTTTTCGGTTACGCTGATTCCCGAAGGTCATGGGTTCGATCCCCATTGTGCTCTTGATCATTTTTTACTCCATCATTTTATTTTGATTTCTGCCCATATAGACGCCTGTGAGTGAACCGTAACAACAGCTTGAACAAGACATAGATACGTTATGCAACAGCTACATAGTTCGAAGGGACCATAAGGCACTTGTCATGGCGCAAAACAAGCCACCAGTCTGGGTCACTTTGATCAACAATCTGCAGCACTTCACCCTCGGTAAAGGATGCCTCTTCTGGAGAACTGGCTTCGTAGTCGTACAAGGCTTCCGCTGCCACAACTTGCTCCATAGGAGCAACGTAGGCCGCAGGGATCAATCCCTTTCTCGTGGGATCGGAAAGCAGGGCTCCATAGGTCCAATCGCCATCCATCATATCACCATTCAAGGTAGGATGGACCAAGAATACTTGATTTTCAGCAAAGGCCAGCATGCCTTCCCCACCTTCATAGGGATACAAGCTACGCACATGAACGGTGCGCGTCATATCAAAGCCAAGGGTGTCGTCCGTCGCCTCTGCTTGTGGTGCGGGTTCAGGTACAGCCACCGGTGTGGAGTCGACAAAGGCACCTGGTACGTCCTGCGCCTCTACCGCCACTGGGCCTTCATCGTCGCTGCTCTCTGGCTCGGGCACCGATGAAGTGGACAGACCAGGCGGTGGTGATGACGATCCTAGTACTTGGCCTGCTGTCATGGCAGCCGATCGGTCACGCGTAGTTGTCTTTTTCAGCGTTTGTCCTCCGCGAATCTGGGAAAGAAGGGCATTCCTATCTCCTGCTCCACCACCAAGAGGCATGCTAGTCGTAGGGGCTGGCGTCGTTGGCGCTGGTGGCGCACGGGGGGCTGGCGACTGCGGTACAGCAGGTGAGTGGGCCTCCGGTGTGACGGGGCCGGATGTAGGTACAACACCGCTGAAGAGTTGTTGGGCTAGATGCTGGCGTGTGGCCCGCGAACTCAGAGGGTGTTCATCTTCCGATTCGTCGTCCTCGTCATCCCAATCCTCATCATGCGAGGGCGGAAGATGGATAGCACGTGAGGCAGGCGTGGACGCAGTTGCAGAACGCTGGGCCGGTGGCAGCGACGTAGGCTGCGGCGCCCTACGTGTGGCTCCACTTGGTTCGGGTTCAGACGCAGGTGGCGAGGCTGCGGCCGGCGGCGCTGTAGACATGCGGAAAAAGGGATTCGTGCCGGCCTTGGACGAAGACGGCGGATCAACAGGCGTTTGCTCACGAGCTACGTCTGGTTCCTGAACATCCACTGGACTTGGCTCGGGCGTAGCCTCCAGCTCGGAGGGCCGAGGCGGTTCAGGCTCAGTCGTGGGCTCGGGCGCAGTGCCCGCTGTCGACGTCAAATCTGTGTGTGGCTGCGGTACCGGCTTGGGTGCTTCGCTCTCAGGCGTAGATCGAGCAGGCACAGCAGGCGGAGGCGCACGTGTCCGCGACGGCGGCGGCGGGGCTTGTTTGTGCTCCCGCAGCCGCGCTTTACGTGCTTCTTCACGCGCTTTCGCCTCTTCATCCGCTTTGGCGGCACGTGCTTCCGCTTCACTACGCTCCATCGCGAGACGCTGCTCCACCGTAGTGTCTACACTGGGCGCAGCATCCACAGGCCCAGCTACGCCTAACATGCGCATACGTTCCTGGACACGACGTTGTGCCTCAGAACGAATCCACGCTTCTCGCTCTGCTCCTGTCAGTTTGGCCCCGGGTGTAGAGGTGCCAGACGTGCTTGATTTGGGCGTGGCACTTACGCTGGGTGTGGACGCTGATGCTGCATCCGGGGCAGATGTCGCCGTGGGGGCGGGCGATGGGGCAGGTGTCGAATCACGGAGATGCGCATATTTGTCATTGTTGCGCGCGTCCAGTTGCTGGCGCTTCTCGACATCTTTCTTGTGCGTCCGCGCATGGTGCTGCTCCAATCGCTTCTCCAGTTGTGGGAGGCGCTCATGCAGCAATTGCATCAATGTACGCTCCGCTTTGCGCCGCTGTTCGCCAGCATGAGCACCATCACGACGGTTGTAGTACTCAATATCATCCTGCAAGCGCCGAATAGCGTAGCGCACATCTTCCATCTCATTTTGCAGATCATGATCCTCTTCTTCATTCAAGTCCGTGCCTTCTAGCATGCGCTGTGTCTTTTCCAGCTGCCGCTTCATTTCGCCCAAGTCTTCAGCCGCACTTTGGCCATCAAATCGGACATCACGACGGTCTAGGTAGCGGCTTCGGCTTCGGTAGCCCGCCGACTCGGACTCTTGATGCTTATAAGCAACGGCATCCTGTTTTGGTGCATCAGATTCCCGTTCCACAGGGTTGCGGTAAAATGAGCGTGTTTCGTGGTACTTTGCATCCTTGTTCGATCCGGGCTCTGCCAAGTTGAGCGCCGTGGCGTTCCGCACATTCGTATCCTGCTTCAACAAGTCCTTCAAGAAGTCAACACTATCACTCAGATCCCGTGTAGACGAAGGAATCAGTTCCTGTGGCAGTTCCTGTGGAATATCATTGCCATTCAGCGCACGGTAAATGAGGGCCATCGCAATATGGAACTCTGCGATGTTCAACTTGCCACGATTCTCGGCATCAGCCAAGTGCCAGATCTGAAGTAACTGCTCACGCGATAAGCCGCTTTGTCCAAACAGCTCGCGCGCGACATCGCCACTGATCCAGCCCGTGCGCTTAGCGTCCCAGGCACGGAAGATGTTATCATAGCTCTTGCGCTCTTCCTTGGTCATAGTCCAAGGAATTTTGGTCTTCTTTGGCCCAGGCTGCTGTGATGTAAGTGTCTGCAGCTTGCTTTGGAATTGAGCAGGTTGCATGCTCGCCTGGTTGAAATTCATATTAGATGGCATAGGCACACCAGAATAAGGTTGAGACGCTGGCAGGAACTGCGTATACATCAAACGCATACGCGGATCGCTAAAGACACCCGTCATTTGGGCCGCCATGGGCATACCAGTAGGTTGGCTCGTCATGCCTGGCATACCAGTGGGCTGCCCCATCATCGACGGCATACCAGTAGGCTGTTGTCCCATCATCGGTGATAAGCCTGTGGGCTGGCTCATCATCGGAGACATAGCGGTAGGCTGCTGCCCCATCATAGACGGCATACCTGTAGCCTGTGTCATCATCGGGCGCATAGCTCCAGTCATGGCAGGCGCCATCGACGGAGGTGGTGGCGGTGCTGCCGGCCGGGCAATGAACGATGCATTGGGCATCGAACCATTCATCCCTGTCCCCTGCATCTGCATAGGCATTTGTATCGACATAGGCATCTGTCCTGTCATCTGCGGCTGCTGGTACGGACCATAGCCAGGCGTACCAGCGCCTCCCCACTGATTCATAGGGTACATGGTGCACTGCTAGGACAAAAGACTGCGCTCGGTGCATGCGCAATTGCATGGAGACCGCACATGTATCACGTGAGGGCACCAGCGGAGTGGAGAGCTATGCACGGGCGTCGTTGTCCCTCACCATGAAGTATCTGATCGGTCGGTACGTATGAGACCTTTGTCTTACCCATAGGGTGGCCGACCCCATCTTTGGTATCGCCACAGGCATCGGTGCCTATTATATCTATGAAACGGATCCGCGGAATGCCGCTGATCATGGACCTGGCAACACGCTTCTTGACCTGATTAGTCGCCGATGGGGCGTGGCAAACCCTTTGGCGCGCACACCTGCAACTTCGGAAACGGATGAGAAGAAACTGATTTAATCTAGTCTAGCCTAATCCCGCTTCGGACGCTGAAACAGTTTACCAAGTCTGTATGGCGTGAGCACCGTTCCATCATGCGCATACGTACAAATACATAAAAGCACCAAAGAAGCGGAAGAAAGACAAGGCAGCAATCGCATAGAATAAAATACCCATATAAACGTTGTGTACAGGTCGGTCCAAATTAAGAATTACCACAGCCAGTGCCGCATTGGTCAGTGTCCACGCAAGAACCACATTGGTTCGCACCGTCGCATAGTAGTCTCTCTGTTCCATATCAGGGTCAGGCATGGGTATGACACGGGTAGGTTTCGTGTTGAGGACGTGACAGGCATCATCATACGCTTCGTCGATATCTTGAGACTCACTGGGAATCATCACATCCACGGAATTATTGGTGCTGCCTGCAGCTTGACCCAAGTCTTTATGCATCGCCGTCGAGCCCTTCGTACCCCACGATACGTCATGCGTGTTGCAGAACGCATAGATATTGATGACATTGATAAAACTGGGAGACAAGAGAAGGTATTGAAGCACGCTAGTAAACATGTGCCATGGCTCGAGGAACAACAGGGACGAAATGAGCCAGAACCCAAACGTGCTGAGCAACGAAATCACCACACGAATGAACACACCATCGGCCACTAGAGCGATGCCACTCTTCGTTGACACTTCTTTTTGTACACTCCAGTAAGCCAAATAGATGACAAAAATCTAAAGGTGAGTGTTAGCAAACGTACCATCATAATGAGCATTAGAAGAGCAAACACAATCATTGAGACAAGGTATCCAATCTTGTTACCCTGAGGCCGGTTGCCCATGGAAAGGAGGAAGCAATAAATAAGGAAAGCCAAGTATATGTATTCACAGATAATCGATGGAACGCGCACCCAGTGCAGCGAATCCGTCACAGACTCGGATAGAACACAGAAAGTAATGTAGTAGTTCGCAAGGGAGAACCAAGAAAAGAAGAGCTGGCACAGTTGGTATATCATTTCAATATGAAGCGCAATCTTCCGGCCAGTAGAATGGTTGGATCGATAGATATGGCCAAACTTGATAATCGAGTGGATCCCAGCAAAGAAGGAGCCATTGAGCCAACGTCGACGCTGCGAAATAAGTTCAGCAACGTGTGTAGGCACATCAGTTTCTGCTTGAGCTCGTTTCACATAGCGCAGGAGCCATGCACTATCCCTTTTTGTGACAAGTTCCCAACATAAGATTCGATCTTCGGCCAGGTACATGTTGCTTGTAAAGATATCAGCATCTGAGTTGCCACCATGTAGACTTTCACCCTTGAAGTACGAGCACAAGGGGCCATTACCCATAGCATCATTTTGCAACGCTTCATATCGATAAGCACTAAACGCACCTGGCAAAACGCTAATGTACCCAAACGCACTTTCCATAGGCTTGTCTAGCACGTTGCTCAGCTTGTATTCAAAGTTCTGGGCAGCCACAAGGGGGTTGAGAAGCGCGTGCCACATGGTGCCTTTTAAAGCAACAATTTCACCACAGGCACCGCCTACATTCTTATCGCGGTCAAACGCCTCCCAAAGTCGATAGATACTGCGAGCCGTAGGCATGGTACCCACATCGAGAAGCATGCAGACGTTAGGCTGCAGAAGAGGACCAAATGCATTGAAAGCCCACCGGTGAGAATTGATTTTCTTCTTGTTATGCTCCTTGATACAAAGCAGTACCTGTACAGGGACAATTCCGCGCTCTGCACTGCGGAACTTGAGGGACGGGTCAATTGAAATTTGAGTTGTATATTCGTACATGTGGGCTTCCACAGGGGTCCCTTGCACAGTGTTTTTCCCAACACCTTCCTGGTATATGCCCATAGCAGCAAGCACACTTAGCGTTCGAGCGTTCATTTTCAGTCGACCATCGCATACAATGACCACCACCACTTTCTGCCAGCTGTCTTTTCCCCATACATGGTGGTTTTTTAGCGAGCATAAGTATGCGATATTCCGCATGACACCATGCATGGTTCGAGTGAATAAACGCTCATCTTCGTTGTACATGGTCAGGATAATGCACAGTTCGGTGGGACGTGGCGGGCGGTAAAGTTGCTGGCGTAGGGTATACCTGTCTTTCACAAAACCGTCTGGATCGCACGTCACAGCCGTGTACCGCATAAAGTTGAACTCACGCCCTTCGCGAATAGGGAGACGTTGCAAAAGACGCGGGGGAATGGGACAGTCAAGAACCAAATGGCCATCATATAAAGGTACACGCTTGATTGTTCGGTATCGCCGTGGCTGACGCTGAGGAATGTGTCCATATCGAATCCGCTCCCAGGTAGAGCCAAAGCGTCCATCAGACCCTGCTTCCAAGTCGGGTGATTTCGGTGTAGGGTAGATATAGGAAGACAGGAATCCCAGCCATGTAGAGGCAGGGGCCTCGTTCGTTGTAGGAGCGAGAGACTCTGTAGCCGCCATAGAAGAGGAATCCGGTATCATCAATGGCTGAGCAGATGATGCCATAGGCAGCGTAGAAATGCTAGCGCGCTCTTTAGACAGACCATCAACAGCATCGAGGTACGGAAATCCATTCTCAGACCAATCTACTGACGCATGTTGTGATGAGGAGGGCTTGGTGGGGATCATCGCAAGCTCATGCGCTTCAGAGCCATAATAATCTTCCACAATATCATTGACATCTGCCAGGGTTGGTGTCGACGGGTCATGAGGGTTGATTAGTTGAATCTCTTCCGGGTCATTGTCGTTGTACTCTGACGATGTAACCACAGCTGGCGTGGTCACCACACGTCGTGGTCCAAAAAACGACCGCATCCAAAAATGCGTCAGAGCAACAGAGATTGACAGACCAACACCAAACGCGTGCCACCAACGCACCAGCCCTGTTTTGTGCACATAATTCCAATCTGCTCAGTGTGGACCGTGCTCCATCTCCACTTTCTCCCTGTCCCTCCAACATGCCCAAAGCGCGGATTTTGTCCTCGCATTGGGAAAACAATGAGAGGCGTATCGTACGCGAGCGCCATGGAATTGTGCTAACGCGCGGAATGGTACTCAAGAGTGATCACAGTGCAGCATGTATGTACACGACACGACTCACTTGTCAGCCGACATTATGCCATCGGATCAGTCTGTATCGCTGGAAGGTGCGCCGCTATTTCGCGAAGCCGATGTAGATTTGGGCGTGTACGGAGTAGCTCAGCCTACGATCATTGGTCTGAAAACGGTTCTTTCTGTGCTGAGGTGCCAGCCTGCAGAAAGACAAGACACCTCCGAGGCTTATCAACAAACATGCGCCTGGGTTTGCACACGAGAAGAGCCGGTGGTGTATGTGAGTGACCGACCATTTGTGTTGCGTGAGGCGCACAGCCCAAAGCAGCCTATGAGTTTAAGTGATCGTGCGGAAAACCTGGAAGCGATTGAAAAGCGTTTAAAGCATGATATCCTCACAGAAGCTGCCAAAAACAATGGCCTTCTTCTTGTCCATGAAGAACAGGCAGGCGCTTCGGAACTCAAGACCATGTGGGTTTCAGTGCAGGGGGATGAGGTCCGTACGGTGCGTGAAGTATTTTCCTGGATCGAATCGCAGGGCTGGCGTGTCACATACCATCGTCTGCCTATTGCACCTGACCAGCCATTGGAGCACAACTACTTGGACGCGTATACGCAAGTAATTAAAGATACAGATCCACGCAACACTTGTTTTGTGGCCAACTGCGGAGCAGGTGTCTTTCGGACCACGTTTGCTATGATTGCAGCTGTCCTTGTGCGTCGACGACAATGTATCCTGCTCACCAACGTGGATCCAATGGCTGCAGACAACTCGCCGATCCCCAACCCGCATGCCCCGTCGCAAACACTTGGTCGAACCCTTCGACGGGTCCAGGACAGCATGGTCCAAAACCATCATCTGCTTCGTCTTGTTCATGTCCTCAGTCACAGCTTTTCAGCAAATGATAGCCGCACCATCATTGAGCAATTATTGATGCACCCTATCCTCCTAAAATCTCTTCAGGACGCGAATATGGGCGATTACGGGTTGGTTCGCCAATTGTGTGGGCTTTTGGATGAAGGCGTCGGCTGTAAAAATGTGGTAGACACGGCAATTGATGCTTGCGCGCATGTCATCAACTTGCGTGAATCCATTTTATCGCGCCGCTTGCTCTACTCATCAGAAGCCACAATCAATGATACGCAAGCCCAATCTATGCTTCGCCGTGCATCAAAAGCGCTGGAGGTCTACTATTTCTTGATTGCCTTTGCCAGCTACGTCGAGGAAAGCAAGACGGCCATGTTCCAATTCCGTTTCGCCTCATGGCTTAAGAGTCGCGTAGAAATCTGGCGTGGTATTGTGCATATTCGCACATTGTCGCATCACTTATCTCTCTTCGATCCCGTATGCGATCTCTCCGTAATTACACGACGCGATGGGAGTGTACACACAGAGCTGTCTCCTCCCGATAAGAATCGTATGAGCGATGCTGTCGATCAGAATGCAGTGGTCACAGGGGATGAATTCGCGGAGTTTGTCATTAATAATCGAACTGGTATGGTGCTTCGCCCTGGCCTATTGTTAAAGCATGACATTTGGCGGGAATTCATTCCTAGTGGTAGCGCCATGCAAGTACATGGCGCTGTCAATTTCCGCCGTGTACTGCAGACCAACATCTTCGGCTCTGGCCAACCTACTGTGGAAGGAATTCACAATCTTCTAGCTACAGTGCTCAACCAGGTGTCATCTAGCAGCAAGGAACAACGGACGGTACTCTGGATCAACTTGCGCGAAGAGCCTTTGGTCTATGTGCAGGGCCGGCCTTTTTGTCTACGCCAGCGTGAATTGTCTCTCCGCAATATAACCAACTACAGTGGCATTACACCGGAACGCCTTGGCCAATTGGAGGATCGTCTGTGCTCGGATGTCATATCAGAACTTTCCGGGAGCGATGGGAAACTGCTTTTGCACAGCGAGACGGAAGACGGCAACGTTGTGCCGTTGTGGGAAGATGTGGAGTCTACGGATATTCAAACAGTGCAAGGCGTCATGGATCAAGTAGCAGCAGACCTGCCCAGCAATATCCGACTGAAATTCCGCCGGATCCCTATCACGGCAGAGAAAAGCGTGGAATACACAGATGTGGCAGACCTCTTGCATGCTGTGCTAGAATGCTACGATAGTAATGCGCCTATCGTTGTCAATTGCCAGTTGGGACGTGGTCGTACGACATTGGTTTCCGTGCTTATTTTGCTTTTTGAGCGATGGCTGCAAGGCAAGAAAGCCACCTCACCTGCTGATAAGCCGCGCTCGTCGTACCATGTGATCAACAGTCTGCTGCGTGTGATTCCCCATGGCCAAGAAATAAAGCGCATGGTCGACGATGCTATTGACGACTGTGGCTCCGTGCTCAACATCCGTACGTCCATTGAAGATGCCTTCAAGGCGGCCGAAAAGGCACCTGCCAATGAAAAGAAGGGATACATTGCTCATGGTGTACAGAGCTTGCACCGATACTTCCATCTACTGGTATTCCGGGCGTTCCTGGATAGTGTCACGCCCAGCTCGATTATGACGCACTCATTTGAAAAGTTCGTTCATAAGCAGCCCGTGCTGAAAACCATCGCACGAGACTTGGATCACATGGATATTTCCACTATCACGCCTTTAGGCAAAATTGATATCGGCGATGGCGTGGCTCTCACGGACGAAGTGGAAGAGGTAGTGCATAATCGCAGCGGTACGATCCTCAGTGCTTCTACCATCCTTAAATCGGACTTTTTCAGTGGGATTCTCAAAGCGGGCCTTCCTCTGCGGATTGACGGAATGCCGAACTTGCGCAGGGTATGCCCGCTCTTAACTTTGTTCTCCATTTCAAGTGACATACCATGCACTCATCCCACGGCCCAAAATACATGGGGTTGTGGAATGCCTACGATAGAGGGTCTTCGTGCTGGTCTGACACAGATGGGAGCCGCGAAGGACGAGGCAGCGAAGATTGTGTGGACCAACCTGCGTGAAGAACCAGTCCTCTATGTCAATGGCCGCCCCCATGTGCTGCGCCTAGCAGACCAACCCTTGACCAACGTCGAGGCTACAGGCGTGACGACGGATGTGGTAGAGCGAATGGAGTCCGCTCTACAGCGTGATTTGCGCCAAGAAGCCCGCCAACGAAATGGCCGCGTATTACTGCACGACGAAGTGCCCAACGATGAAGGTGAATACCTCATTGTGCCTGTCTGGGAAACGGCCAAGGATGATGATATCTTGACACCCAAAGAGGTATATGAACGCATGCGCAGTGAAGGATACCGTGTTGACTACGCCCGTGTGGCCATCACTGATGAGCAAGCTCCTGTGCCTGACGTGTTTTCGCAACTGGAAGAGCGTGTGCAGCATGCGATTGATACGCAGGCTATATGCGTATTTAACTGTCAGATGGGTCGTGGACGCACGACCAGCGGTATGATCATTGCCTCGCTGATTGTGAGTGTACGGGAGTATGGTCAGGACTGGCTGAAGCGTCGTCGCTTGCTTGATACAGCTGACGCAAGCGAAGCAGATGAATCACGCGAGCTGCGTGAAGATGAACTGCGCATGGATGGAGAGTATCGCTGCATATTGCAGCTAGTGGGTGTTCTGTCGTACGGTCGGTTGGCGAAAATCTTGCTCGACCATGCGATTGATAGGATGGATACGATCCAGAATCTGCGCCAGGCCATCTCCGTGATGAAGCTGCGTGCAGACAGTGCGGAGCCACACACACCGCGGCACCGTCAGTTGATGAGCGTATTTCAGAATTACCTCGCACGGTATGGGTATCTCATTGCCTTTGCCAGCTATCTCTTGGACAAGATGCACAGTGCCATGGTATCGAATGAAGAGGACGACTCTGCCTCACTAAGTTCGTCTGTCCATCATCACCCATTGGCATGGTCCATTGACGAGCCTACGTCGGCCAACTCAGTGGACGACTTCCCCAGTTTCCCAACATGGCTACGCACGCGGCGTGAAATTACTGCGATCCTCGAGCGTGACTTCCTCGACTAGAGCGAGACTGCGAAGCCCATAGGTGTGTAGCCTTTTTAAACCGCTCGCGGTGTTCCATATCTGGGAATTGCTCCTTTAATTTAGCTAGCTCCGTTTTTATGAACCGCTGGTATGCACTTGTGACACGTGGCTTGTTCGACTTCCGTGCCATGCCAGACAGGAGTATGTGGTGAAAGGCGTTGCAAGTGCATGCCCTGACGCCGTAGATCCAAGCCTCCACATATGCACGTGCCAGAGATGGGCTTTAAAGTCTTGCCCCGCATACAAGATCGGTCGGTAATTTAATCAGGTCTCTCTTATTGACCACGAACGTATGACAAAGCCCGCCCCCGTAGACATCCCCCCACGAAAGGGACAGGACATAGAGGAAGAACGAGGCAGTGAAGATACACTTCATGAAGCTCGATCATGGGCCTGGGAACAGCTTGTATCCCAAAACAGCACAGGTGGCAACCAAAAAACTTTATCCCTAACGACCATGAATGGGCCACCGTCCCGAGAGGCAAAGGACCTCGGGCAGAGCTTACTTCAGAGTCGAGCCACATCTACAGGAACTACGGCATCTGAATGGCTTGGGAGGATGAACAGCATGAGCGGCTCCTCGTCGGAGAGTCGCCCCCAGTCGCATGGCACCATCTCTACGTACCTACGACGTGCCTCTTCAGTGCGAAGCGGTCATGACCAAATGACTACAGCACGAAAGCTCTCACAAGGTTCTTTTGGAGCGCAACGCGGAAGCTCACGGTCATCGAAGATGGAAGATCCTGAAAAAGGATACGAATTCGGGCCGCCTGAACGCCATTTCTGCCTAAAGAGTGCGGTGGCGTTTGGCGGAAGTTCGACTGTATATGAAGCAGAGCATTGGAATCGCTCAACGAAGCTGAATGGTGTGGCCGTGAAAGTGATATACCCAGAAAATATGGCATCCTGCGATGCTAAGCAAGAGCTTGATATTTGGAAAGAGTTGCCACATCATCCTCATCTCCTCCAGCTCATCCATTATGAAAAGAGAATTCTTGATGATCCAGCTGAAAATACGAACAACACCCGACATTATCTTGTCATGCAATTTAGCCGTTCTGGAAATTTGCTCCGCTTTGTTCGTCAAGAGGGCAAGAAAGAGGAAACCATGTCTAACAAAGGACCACAGCAAGTAATGAGTTTGACCAGTGGCACCTCTACCCGTGCATCCCTATCGGCCAATAAATCGAAAGGCATCTCTATCCGAGCTGCCCGTGACATCATGCGTCAATTGGCGTCTGCCATTTATTGTCTGCATAAAGTGGCGCATGTAGTGCACAATGATCTCAAGTTGGAAAATGTGCTCGGATTCGAGCCGGAAGATGACCAAGATGGGCCCATTACTTGGAAAATTGCTGATTTCGGTCTGTCACAAAAAGTGCGGACGGATTCCTACTTGGGCGCCAACTCGGCCCCTACGCCCTGCGGCACCGTGGCCTACGTCGCACCAGAATTGATCTCATACATGGATTTGGAACCATACCTGGAAGACTCTGTCCCTTCTCACAACCGCCCCTCCCTTCCGCCAGACATGCCTGTCTTTGCGCGTGACATGTGGGCCCTGGGATGTATCCTATATGCTTTGTTGGCGGGACAACTACCTTTCATGGATGGAATACAGTCGCGTATGATCCGGCGTATCTCCAACGGCGATTATGAAATGCCATACCGTCTCTTGTCCGACAGTGAACGGGAAAATCGACAAGGTGAACCAAATTGGAATAATAATGATAACGAACCGGAAGGGTCTCGCTCTGAAGCACGACAAGTATTGGAGCATTTGTTAGACACTAATCCAAGAACACGATGGACGATTGACGACTTGTGCCAGTCGCGATGGCTATCTCTCTATTAAGTATATATTTATATCTTGGAAGACTATGTGTAGAGTACGAGTGTAACTAATGAAGATCTTGCAAAAAGGCGGAAACGGTATTGCACAGGAACACTTGCGCGCTCTCATTGTCCACTTTATGGCTGGCTTTGGGTATAAAAGCCGTGTGGAAACGATCGCTGTGCAGCACACGGTGCCATCGCTCAGTCATTGCGGGAACATTTGCCTTCGTGGGCACATATTCGCTGATCGTTAGTTGGTACAGAAAACGTACTCTTCTTCTCCCAATAGCATGAGCAAGGATGCACGAGATAAGGCTGGTTGTAAAACCTCTTGCACCCTCTCATCTGGAAGATTCGTACTAAAGAAATCATCATCACCATTAGGACCATTCAGACTAGCAAATCGGTATGCGGTAAACGCTGGGTTAAGGGCCACTTCAGAATTACCAGGACCGCGACCATGAGTAGACGCCGGCACAGGAGCTACATGCTCGCGAGAAAGAAGGGCACTAGGCTTGCCCTTATCCAAGAGAGATTGGCTTTCGGCCCACTGTTGCTGGCCTAAGGGATTGGAATCCAATGAATGTTTAAAAAACTCATAGTCAGAGACAGGGGCTTGGCATATCCCGCCATCAATGTGAATAAGAGAGCCAGGCTTCGTGGATGATAGAGCCCTATCCCGTGAGAGAAGTTGAATCACATCTTGGCATCCGGTGGAATGTCCCATAACCACAAGCTTTCCTGTGCATGGAGCCGTGTCACGGCTTTTCAGATGCTCCACTAATTGAGCGATTTCTTGCGCGTCACCTTCTAAAGACGAAGTTCCAAACCCCCCCAAGTCAGAGCACTTGACAAATTGTACAAGCGAATAGCCGATCTTGTCGAGTGTTTGCGCCAATCGAGGGAGATAAGGCACGACGCCCATGGTGTCTGTTAGGCCAGGGATGAATACGAGCTTGTTGGGATGTGATCCATTGGACTCAAAGTACGGCAACGGAATGGGCGAGGTCTGATACAGAGCTAGTGTGCCCGTCAGAGGCGGTGGCGTTGCCTTGCACTCGCTCATGCTAATGTAGTTGGTCGTTAGGTGCACGGATGTTTCGTACTACACAGTTACGAGTGGAGGGACAAGTCGGTAGGGAACGGCCGACTAAAGTCCCTGTTCCAGAAGCCAAATCGAAAACCAGAAGATGGCTCCCTCAGCGGGCTAGACCCAACATCACACCCAGACTCACTATTGTATCACATACATAGTATCGGAAGATGAGTTTCATTTTTGGCAGAGCGGCTAGCAAAACTCATGCCGCGCAAAGCGCTATTGTACTACGGCATCAACCGAGACCTGGGAGGCAAAAGGTAAAAGACCGAGACAATGCATCTTATATAAAGGATACACAACCTCGTAACATGCAAACGCATATCCGTGACAAGAGGTCACTGCATTTAAGCAGTCGCAGCCGGGGCGATAGCACGGGCAGCAGCCACGCGCTTCTTGGCGAGCTGGCGCTTGTTCAGGCGAACAGCCACATTCGAGGTAGCCTTGGCGACCTGCTCAGCGGGCTCAGCAAGGTGGATCTCAATGTGGCACGGCGAGCTGCGGTACGGGTTGATACGACCGTGAGCACGGTAAGTGCGGCGGTAAGTCTTCGGGGCCTGCTGCACAGCAATGTTGCGGATAACAAGAGCCTCAGTGTCAAGACCCTTAGCCTCAGCGTTCGCCTCGGCGTTCTTAAGAAGGCCAAGAAGGAACTTGACCGACTTCACCGGCCAGCGACCCTGAGTAGTCTTGAACTCCTTCACCTGCTGGGTGCGGCCAACACCACCGTTGAAGCGGCGGAAAGGAATGGCCTGCTGGTGCTCAACAACGTTGTCGAGGTAAGCGTAAGCCTTCTGGAGCTTCATACCATTGACGGCGGCGGCAGTCTCGCGCGTGTTCTTGAAGTGAACACGCAGGTAAGCGCCGCGCGACTTGGCCGTCTTCTCCGTCAGCTTGGTATCGTCAAACGCGTAGCGGGCCTGTTACATGTTAGACATCTGTTGACATTGGCGGAACGCCGGTAACGATGACAATGTATACCTTCATCCTTACACGCATACCGTATTCATGCATGTAGTGGGCATGAAATACACATGCAACACCGGCGTTATTCCATTGTACGTACCATGCTGAATGTGACGAAGTCGTCGAACGATGAGTCCGTCCTAGTCTGGCTGGACGCAACTGGGTCACGAAAGGCACCTGCGAAGAATCCGAAAATATCACGTGCATCATGTAGTTTCAGTGGTACCATATGGATGCCACGTGGAGACGGGCGCAAGCACATGTTAAATCTAAAATGACCGGGCGCCAGTGTTGCTGACAAAGCGATGCGAACGGATCGCGCCAGGCACACTGTAGCATTGTCATAGTCGCCACCATGGAGACCAGGAATTCATCGCATTACGATCCCTATATTCCGCCAAGCAGTGCCGAAAGCTCGTCAAAACCGAATGTGGGTGCTGGGAGCTCGCGTACCGCTCAAATTCAGGCTCAGATCGACGAAACTGTCGGCGTCATGCGCGACAACATCAATAAGGTGAACGAGCGTGGTGAGAACCTGGACAGTCTGCAAAACAAGACGGACAGTTTGGCTGTATCGGCACAGGGTTTCCGTCGAGGTGCGAACCAGGTGCGAAAGCGTATGTGGTGGAAAGATGTTAAGATGCGGATCTTGATCATTGTTGTCATTATCATTTTGCTCTGTGTGATCATCATTCCCGCCGCGGTGACGACAACAACAGATGACGACAAGAAAACAAAGAACGCAACTACCGCTGCTTCGGCTCCCCAAGCTACATCAGCATAAAGACCTATGCTTTAACGAGGCAAATTTGTTGACTATGGTGGTTGGCACAGTCAACCGATAAGCCCGACTCGGCCTCCTTGGCGCATCTTGGGAGCCAGACTGTATATAAATAGGGCCAACTGTACCGACAGCCTGTCTATTTAGAGATGTGAAAGTTAAGATTGCATCCTACGAAGTTCGCCCATGTAGGTACAATGTATGGAAAAGAACGAAGTACACGAATAGTGTAGACATACCTAAAATGGTCTCTAACTGTTGTTTCGTTTCACGTAACCTACGAACCAAATAAAGGACTTGTTGTCTACCTTTAGTGGTCATCGTGCACGCTACGGTCCAGGTTGAACGCAGCCTTCACGTAAGCCTTGAGCTCAGCCTGGTGAGCGCCCTTGTTACCCGTGGCCACCGAGCTCGACGGCGGACGCGAAGCCACCATGAACTCCTTGCCCTTGTGGTGCTCAGTGTGGTTGCACGTCGTGCGCAGACGCGGCTCCAGGTACGACCAGGCACCGTTGTTCAGCGGCTCCTCCTGGGCGTACATCAAGTCAGCGTTGGGGTACTTGTCCAAGCTCTCCACAAGAGCTTCGTAGTGCAGAGGCGCAATCTGCTCAATACGCGAGATAGCCACGTCTTTGATGTTGTTCTCACGACGGTACTGCAAAAGAGCGAAGTACGTCTGACCGCAAGTAAGAATGTGACGTTTGATCTCCTCCGGAGGCACAAGCTCATCCTTGCCTTCCGAGTTGTGAGGCTCCGGAATGTAGCGCTGGAAGTAAGTGCCCGGACCCATATCCTCCAGCTTCGAGCGAGCCTCCGGATGACGCAGCAACGACTTGCTGAAAAGGTGGATAAGAGGCTTGCGGAAGTCACGGTGGACCTGGCGACGAAGAACGTGGAAAACGTTGGCAGGCGTAGTGCAGTATACCACAGCCATGTTGGAGTCCTGGTGCTGGCGCTGCAGCTCCTCCTTCGTCGGGAAGTGGTACGGGTGGTCATCGCAAAGCTGCAAGAAGCGCTCAATACGGGCACTCGAGTGCTCAGGACCCTGACCATCGTAACCGTGAGGCAGGTTGAGGACCAGACCAGTACGCTGGAGCCACTTGTGCTCACCCGAAGCAATGAACTGGTCAATAATGCACTGAGCAGTGTTGGCAAAGTCACCGAACTGCGCCTCCCAAATGGTCAGGTTCTTCGGGTCAACAAGCGAGAAACCGAGCTCGAAACCGAGGGCACCGTACTCAGACAACGAACTGTTGCAAATCGAGAATGGAGCCTGGTCTTCCGAGAGATGGTCGAGCGGGGTGTAGGTCTCCTCGTTCTTCTGGTCGTGAAGCACAGCGTGGCGCTGAGAGAACGTACCACGCTCCACATCCTGACCCGAAATACGGACAAAGATGTCCTCCATGGCCAGCGAACCAAAGGCGAGGGCCTCGGCCGTGCTCATGTCAATGCCTTCGCCCGACTCCACAGCCTTGATGCGGTTCTTCAGAATACGCACCAGGTTCTTGTGCACAGTGAAGCCCTCAGGGTACGACGACGCGGCATTGCCAATGTACTTGAGACGCTCCAAGTCCACACCAGTCTCACGCTGCTCGAGGATGTTTTCCTTCAGCTCCTTCGGCGATGGGAAGCCCTCCCAAGCGCTTGAGAGCCACTGACGCTCTTCAGGTTCGTACGTCTTGCTCTTCTCGTACGCCTCCTGCAGCATACCCCACACCCACTTCTCATGCTCGTCGACCTCCTCCTGTGTAAAGGAGCCCTCGTCAACCAGGCGCTTGGCGTAATGCTTAAGCGTGGGCACCTGCTTGGCAATAGCCTCGTACATACGCGGCTGAGTGAACGACGGCTGGTCGATTTCGTTGTGGCCATGACGACGGTAGCACATCAAGTCAATCACCACATCCTTCTTAAACTCATTGCGGTAGTCCACAGCAAGCTTGCAAATAAAGTCGACAGCTTCCACATCATCGGCGTTGACGTGGAAGATCGGAGCCTCAATGCTCTTCGCAATGTCAGACGGGTACATGGTCGAACGAGCAAAGCGAGGGTCCGTCGTGAAACCAATCTGGTTGTTCACAATGATGTGGATAGTACCACCCGTGGCATACTTTGGCAGGTTGTACATGCCCATGGTCTCGTACACGACACCCTGACCAGCAAAGGCAGCGTCACCATGCAACAGCAAAGCCATCGAGGTCTTGTGCTCCTTGTCCTTGTTGAACTCCTGAATAGCACGAGTCTTACCAAGCACAACAGGGTCTTCAGCTTCCAAGTGCGAAGGGTTAGCAACAAGCGAAAGAGAGACCTTTGATCCGCTAGGCGTCGGACGAACGTAGTTGGCACCCAGGTGGTACTTTACGTCACCACCACCGTCCTCGTTCGAGTGGTCAGCGAACTGGTGCAAAATACCCTCAATAGGGCGGCGAATAACGTTACCCAGGACATTGAGACGGCCACGGTGAGGCATACCCATGGTAACTGAGCTCACACCGAACTCGACCGCACGGTCAATAATGGTCTTGATACCAGGAATCATGGACTCAGCACCCTCAAGACCGAAACGCTTTTCATTCGGGTATTTTGAGGCAATGAAACGCTCAAACGAGTCAGACCAGGTCAGGCGGTCAAAGATCCGGCGCTTCTCCTCCACAGAGTACTTGTACGGCTCAGGAACTTCAATGCGCGCACGCAGCCAGTCACACTTCTTACGGTCAGGCACATGAACGTACTCGTAACCGATCGAGCCACAGTACGTGCTGCGGCACGCGTCGATGATCTGACGGATCGTCAAGGTCTTGGTGCCCTTGCTCACAAAGTTAGGCAGCACACCAGGACCAAGCTGCATCTCTTTGTCAAGATCCTTTTCAGACCAGCCGTAGTAAGAAGGGTCCATCTCCTTAGGCACGTTCTTGGCACGCTCCGAGTCCAAAATACCAAGGGGATCGATCTTAGCGAGCATATGACCACGAACCTGGTGAGCACGCACCAGCAGCTGAAGCTTCAAGTAGTCATCAGCAGGATGGTCAGGCGCCTGTTCAATACCGCCAGTGCCGGGCATGGCCAGCTGGCTGGGAGCTGGCTGGAAAGCCTGGCTGCTCGGCAAGCCGTTGTCCAAACCAGAGAAATAAGCATCCCAGCTACTGTGCACCGACTTAGGGTCTTCCTTCCAGTGACGGTACATTTGTTCAGCATAGAATGCATTGGTGGTGTTGGCAAATGAGTCATTCGGGGAAGGTGGCGATGGCTTGCTAGATTGCACATTGGCAACACGAGCAGACGAAGTCAGCATACGCCAGCCAGACGATGTTGGAAAGGGCTGACGCGCTCGCGACATGCTCAAGGCACGCAGCGGTGCCTTAGAAATGGGACGCATCATTTTTGTGGAATAATTTCCTCGCTACTTTCCAAGGAGAAATAGTAAGTACCAAGCTTACTAGCGGATGGCTGTAGCGTTAAGCAACCCAACAATGTGCCTACCAGTAGTGGCAAAAAGGACTTGGCAACGCCCATGTGGAGGCCAGGACTATGCCCGACGGGATTCGTAAAGGGAGGAAACCTCAATATCCAATCACACGGATAAACGTAGAAAGGAGATGCCATGTCGGAGCGAATGCTTGACGCCCACCTAATCACATAAGCTCTCAAAAAAAAATATTGCAATTATGTATATCTATTCGTAGAACTTCAGAAGCTGGTTGATGTGGTTGTAGAAGTCCACGTGGCTGGCCCTTGGGCCTTTGGCATAGACAAAGCTGGCAGCGACTTGGGCAGCAAAAGCGCTCTTCAGGTAAGAGGCAGGCACACGGCGAATCAGCTCATCCAAGCCCACCTTTGCGATAAGGGAGTTGGGGAAGACGTGAATAAGAACAGCCTTACGCAAAGTCTCCTGGTCGTACAGGTCAGTCTCCTCAATATCTTCAGAGATTTGGTTGAGAGTCGTTGACAGTTCTGTAGAAATAACCGATCGCGGTTTACCCGTCTCTTGGTGCTCGCGCCAAATCGCTTCGAACTCGCCCTTCGCATTGCGGCCAATGATGTCCTGAATATCGTGAACATAGTCCATGTAGAACGTCGTGGGCTTGCCATCGTTGAAGACCATATTCGAGATGTACTCTTCATCCGTAAGACTAAGGCCGACCAACACTTCCAGACTGCTCGACGTCACACCACCCTTGTTGGCACTGGCATCAGGGTAAAGAATGACACTGTTCTTCTCCAATTCCAAGCGAGCCTGACGAGTAATAAATAGATTGGCACCTTCCACAATGTATTTATAGTGGCACTTGAGATCTTCGGTGAGCAGTTCATGAACATTGGAAATGTTGATGGACTCAGGGCGTCCACCACATGGCACGAACAAGTCCGCCTCGAAAATAAGGTGAGCCTTGTTGCGGAAAGCAACACCGTCACCCACTACTTCACCGGAAGGCAGCTTCACATTGCGGTCTTCAATCAGAATACGATAGCCATCCTTCGAGAGCTTGCTGGTGTCAAAGTGGGAAATCATCTTCCGTGCCTTAGCAAGACGCACTAGCTCTTCACGATCCAGACCATGAGGATCATGGACCACGCCAGATCCGTCGATGATGGCAATCGTCTTGTCTTTCGACAGAAGAATCTCATTGGAACCCAAGTCACCATCGGGGCCACCTGTTTGAACCTTGGTAATGTCCTCCTCGCGAAGGTTGTGCTTGCGCAGAATACCATAGATGTATTGGCGGATTGACAAGGATGTCATGCCGAAGACATCGTGAGGGACACCACCCAATGTGGAAGCAGGCTTACCAGTCGTGAATGACTTCCACCAGGGGGCCCCACGCGAGCGTGCATGCTCAGCACCCCAGTCCATAAAGTCAGCTGTACCCTCATCCGGACCCAAAAAGAGGATCTCGTCTTTGCCAACAAGGTCAACAATCTCCTCCTTCACACCAGGGGTCGTGCCCTTGATAAGAAGATCAAGAAGAGCATCCACATATTGCATAAAGCACAGACGCGGATCGGCATCCACATTAGGGAGAATAGTACCTTTAGCACCACCTTCTGGAATATCTTTGTTCTTCAGGTGCTGCGTACGAGCAAGACCGTAGTTCTCATCGAACAGAGTTCGCTGGTTAATGGAATAGTTCTCTCGGTTACGGCTTCGAATAATACGGATACCACCGCGTGCCACATCGCGGAATCGAACATGGAAACCACGGAAGTTGGAACCAACCACGAAGAAAATACCGTAAGGCTTCAATGGGTATTCACTTTCACGCAGGAAAGAGGGGTTCAGACGGAAACTTAGAGCGACCTTCGTTGGAGTATAGAAGTTCGTCTTGAGAACCGACTTGTTGAAGGCCAACAGAGCTTGGAGCACAAAGCGCTCATGCATGTTGTTTGCGCTCTTAATGATGTAATCATTCATTTGCTCATCTGTCAAGAGTGTTTCACGAGTTAAACGCTGACGACTGAGAGTCTGCATAGTCTGCTCCCCACCGTTCATGGGATAGTGGATGTTCGCAAAGTGGACATAGAGTAGCCGGACCACATGAGGAAAGCGTTCGATGACTTCAAAGATAGACTGACGAGTAAATGTCTCTTCACGAAGACGCAGCTTGATATCGTTCAGCACAGCGGCTTGGTGGGCATCATTCTCATCAATAATTTTGAGAAGAGCCTCATAGGCCGAGCCCAGACGATTGCAAAAGTGTTGAGCAAAGAGCCAACCCACATATGCGTATGTGGCCTCCTGGACAGCATGATTGGACTTGGACTCGCTTGCCGTAAAGAAAGGGTTATCGGGCAATACGAAGATCAAAGAGATTTCTTTCAGGATCTGGTAAATGCTCAACTCAATCGGGGGAGAGTTGGCGCCAGGCAATGGGTTCAAGTAAAGAGACAGAATTGTAATGCCATTACTGAACTGCTCCACATACTTGCGCGAAGAATATAGGCCATAAAAGTGGTACAGGTCCGAAACAGCGCTAAAGAAGTTGGACGTAGCACCCATCCGAGAAGCAATGACAACACGGCGTTCCTTAGAGCCCATCACTTCAAACATTTCAATGACAGGACCATCGCGACGCAATGCTTCTTCCATAACGCCCTGGTAAATGGACAAGGTGTTTTCACTAGCCTTAGTCAAAAACGTTTGGTCTGACACAGCACGGATATCCAGGGACTCTTTCGAATCCTTTTCCGGTACCGGCTGTGCGAATTCGCACTTCTGTAAGAAGTAGCAGCGAAGCTGTTCAGGCGACCCTGATGGACCACTTCCTGTTGAGCGGTAGGTCTCTAGACGGAAAGCACAGTCGACATTTGACTTGTTCAGATACTGTTCATCGATCGTACGCTCCCAGTTCTTGCCGTCGGCTTTGCTTACACCTGGCTCACTAGAATGGATGAAGACAGCAGAGTTTTCAGACTTCTTCTGAAGATCAATATTGATGTGACCAGTATTGTTCGTGTACTCGGAAATCTTGGCACCGTATAAAGCAAGAATGTGACTCGCAATGGTCTCCGCAGACTCCCGTTCAAAGTACATGTCATCGATACCAAGGTTCTCATAGAACCAACCGACTTCTGAGGGGATAAGCTCTTGAGGGATAAATCCTTCTTGCTCAAGAATCTGTTGAACCTTCTCAGCCTGTACTTTCTTGTCCTCGAATACGGTTTCAACGTAGCCAGTGTTGTTCTGGATTTTGTGATCATCTGGGGTACTGACGCCCGAACGCGCTTGCGCCAGGAACGGATGGTGCTTACTAGCCATCTTCGACAGAATAGCCGACAGATGCTCTGTGGAAACGTCTTGATCAGACATAGTGTTTCACAAAGAATTAAAGGTACTGAGGTACTACTGAGAAGCTGAGCCAGACCCGCTCCTCATATATAGTGGCGAGCACACGGGCCTCCAAAAGGTCATAAGATGTGGCGCTATGTTGTCCAATGGTATCGCTTCCTAAAAACTATTAATTCCCAGAATAGACACGCCCTCATGACATGGCTCGCTTTTTTTTACGCATAGCCCGTTTTTTGCCAATCAAGGAACCAAGTTTTTTAGGTGGAGATGCAGAGTGGACTTCTGACGGCTCTGTCGTGGGGATAGATTCTGGCGTTTCATCCAATGCCAATTGAGACAGCTTCCGACGTTTAGTGGCATGATCGCGGGCCTGTTCTTGTCGAAGAGTACGTTTTCGCACAGTAATGATATTCTCAATAGAGAATTCAAGGCGGAGAACACCCCGTGCCTCAGACTTACCCTTGTCCTCAAGGTCTTGTAGCACACTTTCAACTCGCTTAGCGCGGATGCGAGCGTCATCAGAGTTGTCAACCTTAAGTTTAGTCAACAAGGCGTCAAGTTCTTCGCGCCACCATTGTGTTAAGAGTTTGGCAACTGCTTTGTTTCCATTGATCCAGCGCAACACTTTCAGTGCGTGCTGGAAAGATCGTAGCTCCAAAAAGCCATAGCCACGTGAGCGGCCACGCCCTGTAATTGGGTCGACTCGCTCATTCTGCAGCACCACCTTGGATTGGACGACCACTGAAGGCGGTGGACGGTTCTTACCACTGTCGCTAGTCTTCGCATTCGAGCTTAGTGTCTTGTCTGCCTTTTCATCTGCATCTAGATCCGTGCGCTCCCCTGCTTTTACCTCGTCGCCAAACTTCCGAAGAGCATGGAGAGCTAGACGCTTCAGCATCTTGTTAGACACAAAGAGAGGAAGCTGGTGCACCGAGAGACGTGTTTTAGATACATGCAAAGACGGGTTAGCACCGAGCTGGGCACGCCGTATAGAGAATGACCTCATCCGACGCTCAATCTCAGTCTCAGAGAGCGAGGCAGCAAGGGGTGTGTTAGGGAACGGCACTCCCTCGCGCAAGAGCCAGGTGTTTCGCTTGTCACCTTTTTCGCGTAGCTTACGTGCAGATTCTTCCAGCTGGCCTGCGGTCTCTCTAGTCACAGCACGAACAACATGGAGTACTCGGCCATGTAAAGTAAATCGTGCAACAAGCGGCGCAGATGGATCAGCTGTAATCACAGAAGGGACAGAGAAAGGATTCGACTTCGGGAGACTTGAATCTACACCAGCAGCTGCAGTCTCACGCTGTACAATATCAGCGTCATGCAATAGAGCATCAGCAGATTCTTTCTTCCAAAAGCACAAGAAGCCTGTGCCACGGCTACGCTTCGTGGCTGGATCCATAGTAATGCGGGCATAACGAAGAGGTCCAAAAGAGCGAAACAGGTCCTTCAGCTCTTGCTCTGTAGCCTGGTATGGCAAGTTTCGGACAAACAAGGTTGTACCGGCTTCAGGCGGGGCGAGCTTGGGCGGCTCCGTAGTGCTCTCATCCTCTTGCATCGAGTTTGAAGACGACTCCTCAGCATCAGAGTCATCGTCGCCGCTCTCAGAATCTTCCTCGTCCTCTTCTTCTTCCTCATGCGGACGTTTCCGAGAAATAGGTAACTCGGCATCCACTGGCTCTGCCTCATTGTCCTCCGCCTGTGCAAGCCAATCTTTCTGAGAAAGCGACCAATCCACAGCAACAGGGCGAGCAGGCTGAGCCGTCTTGTGAACTTGAGCTAAGGCTTCTTTGGCGGCATCGCGTCCCTTTTTCCCTTGGGCCTTTTTTAGTAATGCCTGTTCGGCAGCCCCGTGACGGAGCTCTACGCCATTGACCGCATCAATAGCTTTGGCAGCATCTGATTTGGATACGAACCAAATAAAGGCGAAACCTCGTCCTTGCGGAGCCTTGGCGGAGCCCTCTTTAGCTTCCTTTGTAGGAATCGACACGTCATAAAGGGCACCATATGGAAGAAAGATAGCACGGAGGTCCTCCACAGTCATATCAAAGGGGATATTGCGCACAATAAGACGACTGTCACGGCTCAGACGAGATGAGTCGCTTGACCAGGCATTGCCAGAAAACTTCTCGATTTGATCTTGCATTGACTTGCGTTTTGTGCGCGTATCATCTCGCATATGGAGTTCCCGACGCAAAGCGTTATCCACACGCTTCTTCAATTCAACACTCAGTTGAGCACCCTTGAATTGATGAGCATGAAGTTTAGGAACAGCTTGCATAGCATGATTGGGAGTGCGAAAGAGAACATGAGCTACATCGGTAGAGGTAGCACCGTCTATTTCCGCAAATGCAATGTGTTCAACGTCACCAATCTTGCGAACCCGTTTGTACAATGTTTTTACGTCGGCGGCGGGATTGCATCCGGAAAGACCAGAGATAACGATCGTTCGTACAGCATCAGGGTCACGTTCTGGCAAGGCAGCATTGCGGCGATTGGAAGGGACGGCCCCAGGAACAGACGAAGACTGTGCCTCTTTGGAGGTGGATTTTTGGTCCGCCCATTGAAGCTGGATATGACGTTTGCTTCCATCAATACTAGCACCTTGAAGCTTGTCTAGTGCCTTCTCGGCATCAGCTCCATCGGTATACGTAACATAACCAACACCTTTAGATTGACGAGTCTCCTTGTCTGTCACAACGAAGGCTCGCCTTAAAGGGCCGATATCACTGAAAAACGTTTCTAAATCTGTATTTGTTACATTGAAGGGTATCCTTGTCACGAAAAGGGTATTCTTGCGATGAGGCTTGCTTGTACGAGTAGCTGCATGTTCCACGTTCGATCCCTCCATCACAACGAACGCCTGGCTGCTGTCGTGGCGAAAGGTCTACTGCATTTCAAAAAAATAGATTATGTAATTGATAAAAAGTGCGGAAAAATGTGCGTGCTATTTTTATCAATAGCTTGTGAACGTGTACAAGTCAAAATCTCTTGCTTCTAATTGAGCGAGAATAGGCTCCAGTGAAGCGAGCAAAGCCCACGCGGCAAAATAATGCACAGTCATTGCGGCTGTGTCTTTTCCGCACATCATCCTTCTTGAACACCATGTTGTTGAATACACTTTTTGTGTGGACAACAGCAACGTTGCTATGGGCTACAACTTCTCTAGCTTACCCAGGCCAAAGCGAGATGGCCATGTTGGAGACTCGTGCATCGTCCAAATTGAAGGATCCTACATTCTTTCCGAACGGTGATAGCAATGAATATGAGAATGGATACAACACACTACCACCCATCCCAGGTGCAAACATTGATACTACTACGTTTGTTCTTGATGGAAATGGTACCACAATAACTACGTACGTCACAGCCAACTATGATCCGTCGAAGATTAAACGTGCTGTCATTCAGATCCATGGAGAAACGCGTGATGCGTGGAACATGTGGCAGTATTTGAACGTGTCAATGGATCAGGCTAGCCAGGAAAGTGATATTTCTAAGGATGAAATTGTCCTTGCGGCACCGATGTTCTTTGACGTTTTGGATGCTGGCGCCTACCCTGTCGATCAAAGCAATACAAGCAATTCGCATTCCCTGATCTGGGACAGCAACTCATGGGGCGAAGTTTTGGATGCAACTTATCCTGTGTATGACCAGAAAGGCAAACTTGCCAACCCACCGTTTCAGACGAAGAGCTCGAATAGTTCGAAGAAGTCAAAGAATGGCTCGTCGAACAAGCGAAGTGTACTCGAGTCGCGCAAGCTGAAAACGAATGTGGAACTGTCTTCAGATCAGCAAAGCGCTGGACTTTCGTCAGGGGATGTCCTCGATAAATATGTCAACTACTTTACGAACACTACTATGTTCCCCAACATGAAGAAGGTCGTGATCTCTGGTTTTAGTCGAGGAGGCCAAGTAGCCGCTCGTCACCTCGCCATGAATACGAATATGGATAAGGTGAACATGGTGCATTATCTGATCGCGAGCCCTGCTTCGTACATGTACCTGGACAATAGACGTCCTTTGCCTGTGCCAGAGAACTGTACGACCTTCAATGAATACAAGTACGGTCTCGATGGTAGCTTGCCGGCTTATTACACTCGTCAAAAGGACACGCCCGAAGATATTCGTAATCGGGTTTTGCAATGGGAGCAATTCTACCTAGTGGGACAAAGTGATGGCCTGAACTCTGATACATCGTGTGAGGCCATGACGCAAGGCAAAGGTCATGTCGACCGTATGGTGAATTGGGTAACCAAAGAGCTGACGAGTATGCCTAACAATCCTACGCCGAATAAGATACCCGATCACATCTACTCTGGTCAGGTTTCCGGTGTGGGACACAATGCGTTCGATATTTTGACATCGCCCGCTGGTATTCAGGCCTTGTTCGTCCACGACTACAATGGTGAGAACAAACCTGCTTCTGGTCAGCGCCCGTTGCAACCGGGTCGAAATGGAGTTGTCCCTGAAAAGTTGAATGGAGCAGAATCGCTCTACGCACGTATGCCGCCTTCTGTCATCGCGGTCCTCTGCTTCTTTGTGTCGTTGGCTCTTATTATGTGATTTGGTGCGGACTTTTTGTACCAGAAGCTCGTCAATATTGATACTGTACATAAAGCGGATGCAACATAAACTAAATTGTCTAGAGTAGTTGTTAGTTTTTCTTCTTGAGTTTATATCCAGATGGTTGAGCAGTAGCAGAGGGTGCTGAGCTTTTGTTCTCCGTAACAGGTTCGTTCATCTTAAGAGCCAGACTTCGCTGATATGTAGCACTGCTCGAGCTAAACATACGATCCTCCGAAGAAGGAGGCTGTACTGAGGTAGTAACACGCATACCTGTGGCGGTAGCTGCGTTGGCCTTAAGGTAGGAGTCGAATCCACGAATCACGTTCCCGCCGCTTAAAGCTGTGCTGCTAAGGTAAGAACCTTCGTACAAATAGATTTGGGATTCAAGGTCCGTTAGGTCATGATCTGTTTGTCGTTTGCGATCCAATCCCTCTTTCAGTTGGGCCTTCAAAGCTTCATATCGCTGGTTCGCCTCTTCCAGTGTTTGCGGCTTGGCCGTGTCTGTAGACATAGAGATGGAAGGAGTGGGCAAAAATCGAATTTTTTATTGTTGTGCGAATCTTTCCCAACGCGCTCTTAGTCGCGCAGGGGCCCAGATCCACAGAGCATACGTGAAAGGTTGAAAGGTGGGAGTTGCGTACAAGTAGAACGTGGTGAGCAGTTGATCATGGACGCATTCCAGATACGTATGGAGTTTTTAGAACTTCTAAAGCATCTAAATGCAAGCCAACAATCCATCCGAAAAATTGTATCATTTGCATTGAAGTATGCAAACAAATGTCCAGACGATATATGGGATTGTATCGTTACAGAATGCTCAAAGGTATGTGTTGTGTTCTTCTTAACGCCAGGCATCCGCAAACACGCGCATTAATGTACTATTTATGCTTGATGCATTCCTAGCAGACGATTTTCAGACCAGCCCCGCCGAAGTTGCAGTATACCGCACACTGGCAGTACGAGATCTACCGGCCATTGTGGACCTCGTTGTGCCTGAAGGAAGTTGGGATGCAGTTATCAATGGTGGAAGCACAAAACAAGTACGTGGATCACTAGTTGTTTCTGACTCCCGCAGATTCTCTCCTCTTGGCAATCAAAACATATTTTCGATCAAGCTCTTCTAAACCGGCTCATAAATACCACAGAAGCCCGTGTCAGCAGGTATGTCCGGATCTATTAACAGGCATAGCATTCGTGAAGGAGACTCGGGTCATGATCTACCTCCCCTAGCTCAGGTGTCTAGAGCTGATATTCTACGAAGGATGGACGAGGATCGCGAGCGGGTACGTATTGTCCCTCTAATATAAGCACAAACGTCTCCGTGAAAATAGCTGGAAACTGCCGCCTATGACGTTCTTACATGCTCTCACACCTCAGTCTACATCTTCAATGGATACGAAATCGCAGATACCCTCACCACTTAACGCCATTGCCATTGAATTCGACCATGAATGGGACACTGTTAGTGACCTAAACGAAGATGACTTGGAACACATAAGAGAAGAAGTTGCACACTGGTGGGGTAAAACAAAAGCATCATCATAGTCGTTTCTATCTGTAGGCCAAAGTCACGCTGCTTGACAACTAGTTATGTGGAGGAATAGGAGGACAACGTCCACGTACCACAAATCTTGTCACACTTGCGCCATGACGAGTCCACGGCCCCTGCGGCAACTAGCTAGATTGCCAGGTATGTTCAAAAGCATTTGTATACGAATAATCCAGGCCATTCAGACGTAGCATGGCATGTGGCATGGAATCCAAAGCAGCCCATCCTAGCATCTTGCTCCACAGACAGAGACGTGCGCCTCTTTACCTATATGGATCTGCCATCAGGCGTCAGTGGACAGTCGGAAACCGTGTTTTCATTAAAGGAGGTTATACCTACTGGGCACAAGCGCACAGTGCGTCATGTGTCTTGGTCTCCGTCAGGCGAGATTCTGGCTACAGGTTCGTTTGATAGTACAGTGGGAATCTGGGAGCGCATCCCGGACGACATGAAAGATTCATCCGACCCTTCTGAGCCTGAATGGGATTGTACGGGGACGCTAGAAGGGCACGACAGCGAGTGCAAGAGTGTTGAATTCAGCTACAATGGGAATTTACTGGCGAGTTGCAGTCGAGACAAGAGTGTGTGGATTTGGGAAGTGCAACCTGAATCGGATTTCGAATGCTTAGGCGTGATGATGGAGCATACACAAGATGTCAAAGCGGTGGCCTGGCATCCAAAAGAAGAAGTACGTCTATACATTACTAACATTGAAGCTATTAGCGTCGGCCTCGTACGATAATACAATCAAATTTTACCTCGATGATCCATCCGAAGATTGGTTCTGTTACTCTACACTGAAAGGACATACCTCTACAGTCTGGTCGCTAAGCTTTTCACCTTGTGGAAAGTACTTGGCTTCGGCTTCGGACGACTTGACGATCCGGATCTGGCGCAGGTATTCTGCAGACGAGTGTGAGAACATGGGCATGGAGTCGGAAGGTAGGATTCCCGGACGAGCCGGAGACAAATGGCTCGAACTTCAACGACTGGAAGGCCAGTTCACTCGATCGATTTATAGCTTGAGTTGGGCTATGGGAGATGAATCAGATCCTATGCAAGCATTTGGAAAATTGGCGGCTGCAGGTGCTGATGGGAAGATTGTGGTGTTCTATCTTGTATGTGCACAGAAACAGGGACAACTAACAGGACAGGGCAAGGACAACGATTCGGATAAGTTTCAAGTGTCTGTGACCGCTGAGATGGCACAAGCGCATGGTGCCTCCGATATCAATTGTGTAGCTTGGGCCCCAGCCAAGGATGGAACCACCCCACCTACCATGCTGGCTAGCACAGGCGATGACGGAGAAGTGCTTATTTGGGTGTAAGAACGTAGGACTTGGAAGAGCTAGGTTCACAAACCTCCACAAATAGGAATCACGCAACTCCGCATCCAACGACAGACACTATGAATGGTCGTATTGCAGTTCAAGAGCTGCTTCGTAAATCTCTAGTACATGTGCCAACGAAAGGTTTCACGGTAGCTGCTATCAGACAAACCCTCCAAGAATACCCGAATGTCGATGCAGCTAAGTTGGATCGTGCGTTGGCCGCTTTGTTCCCTGGGCCTGACTCTGCGTCCACAGCCGGCCCACGCCGCCTTTTGCAGGCCTGGGACAATGAAGTGCTAAAGCGGATGAAACAGGAGTATAGCAACAAGGGAACGGAAACACATGCGTATGAAAGCACTGTGGACTGGCTCTGTGAGCGACTGAAACACAGTGTGCCTGTCCGATCGCATTTGCTGCCCGCATTTACACTGCTGGCTTCTGAGCCGCTATTAGGACAATCTCCAACCTTTATCCCCTTTCTATCAAAAACACCTACGATTCCAAACCCTGGCCCTGTCATGGCGCGTGCAGTGCAAATTGCAGAAGACGCAACATTCGCCACAGACCTTGTGACTGAGAAAGGAACCGAGTGGTTCACCAAACGAAGCCGATTGGCCTTTTCGTACGGGACAGCAGAATTGGCCTTAGTGACACAGCCTTCCATGACGCAGGAGCAAGCCATCAATCTGCTTCGCCGCCTTGCAACAACCCCGGGTGCGTATGAGTTTCTACGTCAGCACACCCAAAGTCTGCGCCTCTGGGTGGAATGGGGCGGTCGTGGCTGGTTGGGTATCCTCCGTAGCCTGGGGCTATAAGAATACATTGTCTATAATGAAGAAAAAAAAATAAAATAAAATAAAAAGAAAAGAATTAGTTGGGGTGAACCTTGATGACCACTTTGCCTTTCGCACGACCAGATTCAACATAGTGTAGAGCTTGTTGCGCCTCCTCAAACGAATAGACACGATCGATGACAGGCTTGATCTTTCCGTCCTCAACTAGTTTGGTAATTTCACGGAGCTGAGATCCGTTTTCCTGCATAAGAAGGAATTCATACACAGCACCCTGGCATGAAGCGTTGTAGACAATACGGGCAGAGGCCAGGCGTAATAGAGAAGTAACAACAAAACCAAGGCGGTGCTTTCGACCGAATTCACCATCGGGAATAGCACTAATCGAAACAACCTTATGTCCTTTCTTCACAACCTTGAAAGAATTCAGCAAAGTGTTACCACCGATGGTATCGATAACACCATCGTAGTCATGGAGCTTCTCTTCAAACTTCTCCGTACGATAGTTGACGATTTCATCGGCACCTAGCGATTTGACCAGATCATGCCCTTTCTCACTTGCGGTTGTTGCCACATAAAGGCCCATTTGTTTTGCTAGTTGGATAGCAAATGTTCCAAAACCACCAGCACCAGCATGAATTAGAACTTTATCACCTTGCTTTGCGTGGAGACAGTCGTGCAGAGCTTGGTAAGCAGTAAGGCCCACAAGAGGGATGCTAGCAGCGTCCTCAAAACTCATGCCTTTGGGCATGGGTGCGACATGATCTTCGTTCACAGCGATAAACTCAGCAAAGGTGCCTGAGCGGTCATGCGGTGGTCGCGTGTAGACTTTATCACCCACACGAAATTTTGTTACCTGCCCTCCAACCTGCTTGACAACACCAGATAGATCGTTGCCTAGGATAAAAGGCATCGGCGAAGACATGAGCAGCCTCACATCACCATTGCGGATTTTGAAGTCGATGGGGTTCACACTGGCAGCATGAATTTCAATCAGCACATCATGCTCCTTCACGTCAGGAATAGGAAATTCCATTTCCACCAAAGGAGAGTTTTTCCCATAGCCCTTGATGGCCATAGCCCGCATTTTGTTGCTCATCTGTAGATGAAGAAGCCAACGTCCAAACAACAGCGATCGTTCTTGTATATAAAATTGTCAGAGCTTACGCGTTCATTTTGGCTATGCACGGGAATTTCTCCGCCGTCAGCCCCGCGGAGAAGGTCCCTGATTTCAAATGCATCATCACGTGGCCTACACGTGCCAAGCCACACGCACACCCGATATCCAGGCGTGCATCTATCGACCTGGACAACGAGAGTCTGAGTGAACGCCACCTGCTGTGGCTGATACCGGACTAAGGCGTTATGGTGTTAACTATAAATAATGTCACACAAAATGACACGCATTTACAATTACCACCTCCTATTGCTGTGGTAGATTCAGTCACTCAGGAAAGCCAGCAAATACATCATCCATCCATCATCCAATTGGCACCGTTAAGCTCAAATACGGAGCTCAACGCTTCGCCCAAGGCGTCAGACCTAACACAATATATTGACACAGGCAAGCATGTTAATTCGTATACAACGTCCTCGCAAGGTAGCCCTTTGGACCACTCTGAGCACATGTCCATGAAGCACTCAGGCACCAGTCACAGCGCCGAGGTTCATGAAGAACATCCATCTCAGTATATGGAAAAGGAAGAAGACACTCCTAAGACGGATGGATTCTTTTCTCGGCTGTGGGCACTGGTAATGCGCGGTGACACAGAGACGGCCAAAATGGAACAGCTAAAGAAGGAATTGGAGCAACAGAAATGGAAAGACCCCGCCCCTTTCAAATACAACCCTGGCGAGCTATGCTCGCTTATTGACCCCGAAGACTTCAATAAGCTTGAGGGTATGGGTGGTATTGATGGTTTGATGCACGGTATTGGAACTAGCACGGAAACGGGTATTCATTTCAAAGACCACACTTTGGAAAAGACGATGAAATATGCAGGTACCATTGAGCAGCGGACCAATGTTTTTGGCACGAACGTTCTACCTGCACGCAAATCCAAGGGCCTTCTTCTTCTCATGTGGCTGGCTTTGCAAGACAAAATGCTTATTTTGCTGATTATTGCATCCATTGTATCTCTGGCTCTGGGTTTGTACACGGACTTTTCCCCGCCCCCTGAATTTGTGCCATGTTTGGATCCCCCACCCGGCCAAACGGAATGCAAGGCGCCTGCTGTAGATTGGGTGGAAGGTGTTGCCATTTTGGTCGCCGTGATTGTGGTAGACCTTGTTGGCTCAATTAACGACTGGCAGAAAGAAAAGCAATTCCGTGTATTGGACGCAAAGAAGGAGGCTCGCAACGTCACGGTGCTGCGTGATGGGAAGAAAGCCCAAGTGGACGTGCATGATGTCGTTGTAGGTGACATTGTCACCGTGGAACCTGGTGAAGTGATTGCTTTTGATGGTGTGGTCCTTCGATCGCATAACATCAAATGCGATGAATCCAGTGTTACAGGTGAATCCGATATGATCCAGAAAGTTACGTACGACGAATATCTCCGGGAGCGCGAAAGTGGATCTGTCAAGCACAAGAGTGTGTTTATGATTTCTGGCTCGAAGGTCCTGGAGGGCGTGGGTGATTTTGTTGTCACAGCCGTTGGTCCTTTCAGCATGCATGGAAAATTAATGCTCTCGCTTCGGCAGGAGCCAGAGAACACTCCACTGCAGGAGAAACTCAACTATCTGGCCGAACTGATTGCTAAGCTTGGTACAACAGCTGGTGGCTTGCTTTTCCTTGCGCTGATGATCCGTTTCTTTGTAAACTATGGTTACGATCCGAACCCCGATGGTCGTGAATATGGTGAAACTTTCATGAACGTACTGATTATCGCTGTCACGGTGATTGTCGTTGCTGTACCTGAAGGTCTTCCCTTGGCTGTGACCCTGGCCTTGGCGTTTGCTACCCGACGTATGTCTAACCAGAACTTGCTTGTCCGAGTCTTGGGTGCCTGTGAAACCATGGCCAATGCTACTTGTATTTGTACGGATAAAACGGGTACTTTGACACAGAATAATATGAGCGTAGTGGCTGGCTGTATCGGTGATGATCTTCTGTTCCTTGACTCTATCAAAACAGAGATCGCAAATGCTGAGAAGGATCAAAGGGCCATATCGTTAGATGAGCTTACAGATCGTCTACCCTCGCCACTCCGTACATTGCTTGTGGAACAAATCTGTATCAACTCCACGGCCTTTATTCCTGCGGAAGTGGACGAGAGCGAACAGGTTGTGACAGCCACAAAGAAGATCCCTTGGTGGGGTAAGCTCATGACTTTGCACCGCTCTAAGAAGGAATCCGTGCTGGAGAAAGCATCAAAAGGAGAGATCTTCATTGGATCGAAAACGGAATCGGCCCTTCTTAGCTTAGTGCGACGTCTGGACTGGGCACAGTATGATCAAGTTCGTACGTCTGCGAGTGTGGTTCAAGTGATCCCTTTTAGCTCCAAGAGGAAGGCGATGGGCGTTGTTATTAAGAATGACGACGGATATCGCCTCTACATCAAAGGTGCTAGCGAGATCATGGTAGGCCTTTCGACGGGAGTTATATTGGTTCAAGAGAGTACAGCAGGCCGTATTCAAATCAAGTCAATCGATGAAGCTACACGTACGGAACTTGGTCGCATCATTGAAAACTATGCTTCCCAATCTCTGCGTACCATGGGTCTTTGCTACCGAGACTTTGACGTATGGCCGCCCCCAGGTGCTAGCGTTGATGATGCCGGTGAAGTGCAGTTTGAGGACCTGGCCAAGGATCTTACGGTGATTAGCATCATGGCTATTGAAGATCCCTTGCGTTATGGTGTACCTGATGCTGTCAGTGCATGTGGACGTGCAGGTGTCACGGTTAAGATGTGTACTGGTGACAACATCCTAACGGCTAGCTCTATCGGCAAGCAATGTGGCCTTTATACAGCGGGAGGTGTTGCGATTGAAGGCCCAGTATTCCGTCAACTAAGCCGCAACGATCTTATGGAATTGGCGCCACACCTCCATATTCTGGCACGCTCCAGTCCCGAAGACAAGAAGACGCTCATTGACACGCTGAAATCTATGGGAGAAGTGGTGGGTGTGACTGGGGATGGTACAAACGATGGACCAGCACTCAAGTCAGCCAACGTTGGATTCTCGATGGGTATTGCAGGCTCTGAGGTGGCCAAGGAGGCAAGCGATATTATTTTGCTGGACGACAATTTCTCCAGTATTGTTAGTGCGATCAAATGGGGTCGCTGCGTTAACGATGCTGTGCGCAAGTTTTTGCAATTCCAGCTGACTGTCAACGTGGTAGCTGTGGTTGTAACGTTCGTCTCGGCCGTGTCAACCTCCGATGAAAGCTCAGTATTGACGGCTGTCCAACTGCTTTGGCTGAATTTGATCATGGATACGCTAGCAGCGCTTGCACTCGCCACGGACCCCGCTGATCCTAAGTCATTGAACCGCAAGCCGAGTCGGGTCACAGCCCCACTTATCTCGGCAGATATGTGGAAGCAGATCGCCGTTCAATCAGCGTATCAGATCATTTTGATCTTTGTCCTTTACTATCGTGGCATGGATATTCTTAATCTGAACAGCGATGTGGAAGCTGTTCAGTTATACAACAAAATGGAGCTAAAGTCTTTAATTTTCAACATATTTGTATGGTGTCAGCTGTTCAACCAAGTGAATGCTCGTCGCCTGGATCGCCACCTGAATATCTTTGATGGTATCCACCGAAATATTTGGTTCCTTCTTATTCTACTCGTGGAAGTTGGCTGCCAAGTATTGATTATCTTCAAGGGTGACTCTGTCTTCAGTGTCAAGCCGCTGAATGGCCGTGATTGGGGTATCTCATTGGTGGCCGGCTTTGTCTCATGGCCCCTGGGTGCACTTACGCGCATGTGCCCAACGGCGCCTCTCGAGCGTCTGCTTATTAAACTCAAACTAATGAAGGATCCTAATGCATTGCCTGTGGCCGTGCCTAACGAGGACTCTGATACTGTGTCATTGTCGAACTGGAATGAGCCGGCCATTGGACAAATTGCTAAGCAAATTGGTGCTTTTTCCAACATTCGCGGTGGCCGATTGCGCGCTAGCAACCTGGTACTCAAGAACAACGCAAAGTTGATGCGTGAAAATAATATTCATCCTCACGCAATTATGGCTATGGTGCCCGCAATTATCGGTACAAGTGTTGGTGGCATGTGGAAAATGGGTCAGGACGAAAACAGTAACTCTGTCAAGCCGCAGGTTAAAGTACCAGCAAGCACTTTGTTCCGACAAGGCAAGATTCAATTCCATCCTGACACACCCACCGATCATCCTTACCTTCTCACATTACAAGGCCAAACCTAACGGGCTACCAAGACCATAAGCAAGATATTGCTTGCTTCATTTTCACTTTTGTGTAAATTTTTTTCTCCGCTTGTTGGATCCACACACATATTCATGTTATATATCTCAGCAACTATTCCTATACGTATCATATAGAACTTGTAAATACGAAGATCATGGAATATGCCAAGTGCAATTAGATCGAGGTTAAAAATGATTCTTGCATACTGACTTCAACGATTGAAGGGGTTATTCGTGACGACAAAAACAAAAATGTAGTCCAACCCGGAATTGAACCGGGATCTTATCCGAACGATCCACGTTGTGAAGGATACGTCATAACCATTAAACTATTGGACTTCGGCCTTGAAGTGGGGAAACTTAAATTTATATAAGAATAATATCTAATTTTTTCACTTGAAAGTGAATTCGACAGTAAAAAGTAGTCCAACCCGGAATTGAACCGGGATCTTATCCGAACGATCCACGTTGTGAAGGATACGTCATAACCATTAAACTATTGGACTCAGCTGTGCATGCACTGAGCGTAGAAAATATTTAGATTACGAAGAGTGTGCAGTGGGCCGTGCGTAAAAGCTGCCACAAAGTTTTCCTTCATGCCATCTGCCCCAAATTTGCTGCTGTTGATAGACTGGGATGGGACAATAACCAACAGTGATACCATTTCCCTTCTTGCACCTACAGAACAAGAGCTTTTGCCAAACAAAAAGCCTTTTGAATATTATCAAGATGCGTATTTACGCAACTATGAAGCATTCAAAAAGTCGTTTGGAGAAATTGATACGCCGGAGCGTCTCATTGAGTATATTGTAGAACAAGGTCGAGCTGAATATGGGCCATTAAGAATATTAGCAGATGATGGATTATTTTCGGGTACGACTATGGAGCAAAGGTGCCAGCGCATCAAAAACATTGAATTCCGCTCAGGATGGAAGGCCATGTCAGAATGGATGACAGATGCAGCCGACAAGAAGTTGATTGAAGCACATATCGTGAGCGTCAATTGGTCAAGTCGTTTTATATTTGATGGCCTATTGTATGCGCGTGGTTATGACGTGGGGTTGCCATATGGAGCGCTGTGCAAACTCGGCTGGAAGAGCATTCAAGCAAATGAGCTCGAGTGGGATGAACAAACAGGGAAATGCACAGGGCAAATTGTTGGTCCAGACAACACCGACATGATGGTTTCTTGCACAGACAAAATGAAGAGAGTTGAACTCCTTGCTTCGTCGTGTACAGACTCTCTCCACGTGTATATCGGCGATGCTATGACGGATTGGCTCTGCCTGCAATGGGCAGATGTGGGTATTTTGATGAGCCCAAGTGAAAGCTTCTTGCAAACACTGGAGCGCATTGGGCTGAACTCCCTGTTATGCACACCGTCAGAATGGTTGAAATTAGCTGCTGCTGAGAGGAAAATGTCTGTTCTACTTGTACAAACATGGAGCGAGGTGCAAGCGCTGCTCCATACGCTTTTGGAAGAGCTACGAACAGATACACAGATAAAATAGAATCAGTAGATAGGCACCATCAACTCGTCCAAAGAGGCAAAGAATTCGGCGAGAGAAGGTTTGTTGGCGAAGTTGGGATCCAACATTTCCTGTGAGAATGCATTGGCCGTATCAGCAATCACATCCTGACTGGATGCGGAGGCGTTGAGTTGGAACAGGTCACCTGAGGCGTCATTTTCCATGCCCATCGATGGCATGGAGGCGGCAGTTGAATCGGTATTACTAAGTGTCTTATCAGCGCTGGTTGCCCCATCCATCTTATGCTGCCGAGTATTGGCAGCAGCCAAAAGTACATCAATCAACTTGAGGGCAATTTTTTGCGATGTGGGCAGAGGATGACGAAGCTCTCCTGTACCAGTAATATAGTTCATAATTAGGGCAATATCATCGCGAAGTTGATGCGCGACTTGCGATGAGCCTTGCGATTTTGCAGTAAGCTCAAGCAGGTGCAATGTAAGTACAATCGCAGCCTGGAACAGATGGTGCCGGAAAGAGGCATGACGTTGAACAGACGGATGCACATTATCGATCTGCTGGCGACAAGAAATAATCGTGCGTGCTGCATCAACGGCCACGCGTGTCGAATAGGCATACTTTTCATCGCGGTGGCCCAAACATATATAGTCACGATGCAAAACAAGCAGGCGGTGATTCACGGCCTCAAATACAATAAGACGGTGCATGGCCAAGTAAGGCCGCTGAGCTTGTTCCTGGCGAACTTCTGGCAATTGCTCGAGAGCCGGATCAGGGCGCAAGTAGATCGGCAAGTTGGATAGCAAACCACGGAACTTGGCATCGAATTCCAGCACATGCGTGTACGTAAGAGATTGTGACTGGATCAAGTTGCCCCATTGGCG
The DNA here is from genome assembly GCF_001278385.1 of Malassezia pachydermatis. Taxonomy (NCBI): domain Eukaryota; kingdom Fungi; phylum Basidiomycota; class Malasseziomycetes; order Malasseziales; family Malasseziaceae; genus Malassezia; species Malassezia pachydermatis. The sequence goes on from NW_017253144.1 coordinate 248,930, forward strand.
TCCCAAGTCCGCAATTTCGTACAGGTGAGGCGTCAAGTTATTGATAGTCGGGCGGCCGTTGTCCTTAATAGGAGGAAGAGCATGGGATTCGCCGTCCGGCAAATCATCCTCATCCACGTTCAATGGGGCAGCCGTGTTGGCCCGCGATGGGTTGATTTGGGACACGCGCTGTACAACAGCACTTACCACCATATCTTTGCAGGCAATGCGGTACCATAGGCGACGGGCAGCTTCACGCACAAGATGAGAACGGTCTGGAAGGCTCGTCATAGTGCTTGTGGGCCGCACCCACGTCCCTGGACGAGCTGTGGCGACAACAGCAGATACGCATACCTGCTTGCTTTCAGGTGCTTGTCGCCACGCCTGTTCATCGTCTGTAGCCGAGCCTAGGCGGTGGTAGCCCTGCTGTTCCGCTAAACGAACAAGGGTAGACAATGTCATGAGAGAGACAAGAAGGCGACCCCGTGAAGCATGGTGGTCGACGCAGAGTAGGAGGGCAGCAATGTGATTCCAGTTGGTCTTGTTAACAAAGTCATCAGCAGCCATTAGCGCTTGCGCATGATCGATCCAAGTGTCCACAAAGGCATCAACCTGATCAGGCGAGGAGCAGAAGCCCTGTTCAATAAAGAACCGTGACTCTGTGTATTGTGCCGCAAGACCTAGTAGGACAAGAAGCAATGCTAGGAAGGATAGGTCGAGCTGCTCAGGCACCGTGGTATGCATACGGTTCCAACTGGCCAGTTGGGTGCGCAGCGTGCTGAGCTGCATCTTGACGAGGCGCCAGCTAATGCCATACGATACGTGCAGGTCTACCGTCTGCAAGATCTTGAGCAAGTAGTCAGTTTGCTGGGTATCAGGGAGCAAGTCAAGAGCAGCACGGACACGAGATGAAGAGGAGCTCATACTAAACGCTGCGCTATCCAGCAATGCATTAACAATAGTTTGGCGCGGCAAAGCATCGGTGCCTGCGCCAACCGCAGCGGATCGGCCCATCCCTTGATCACTGCCGCTAATCGAGCCTTGCTGGCTGTGTCGAGCAAACATAGCCAATGCATCGGCAGCAATATTCTGCTCCGCTTGCATTTGAGCCATTTGCGTGTTGTCATTCGAGTGAGTGGGACGTTGATGCTGCTCCATTTTAGCTCGCCAAAAGGCCAATTCAGCAGCTACAGCAGCATCTTGAGAGAGGGCTGCCGCGCTAGAGCGCTCCCCATTTACATCGCCAAGTGACAAGCCAGTGCCAGCGAGCAAAATAGGATCGATCTGCGTCTGGCTTGTCGAGTTGGTCGGTAAATCATGTGAAGAGGGCTGAGACGCTGTATTGGTCGCCAAGCGCTGCTCCAGATGACTGATGCGTTCAATCACCGCGCGTGTATCATTGTCCAGAGCGAGATCTGGAGCTCCTTGAGAGTTCGTCCAATCGCCTGCCCCTATGCCCATGGATGCATGCGACGCATCTGGCTTGGAGTACGACAGGGTCGAGGCAGCGCTGTGCATATTCGTGGGTAGTGCTACGTCCGAGGACCAGATGCATCGTTCCGCGGGAATGCGGTGTTTCTGGCACTGGCCGCAGTAAGGCTGCTGCCGATCGCACTTGACTTTACGCTGCTTGCAAGGGAAACATGTGTTGATCTTGCGGCGCTTGGTCGAAGGCGGCTTGGCTGGCGGTTCGGGCGGTGGCAAGCGATCTCGTGCTGGTGGTAAGACGTTGGAAGAGAGCGCGTCCACGGCATGGTAGTGTTGGTTGGCGTGGTCGTTCATGCTAAAAGTTTGTGTAGATGGCACTGGGAGTGCGTGAGGCGGCAAAGCGTCAGCGCCGCTGCGATCCATCAACAAGGTAGCTAGGGAGCGAACGAAGCTCGGAGGAGGCGCTGTAGGCAAGGCTGCCCTGCAACGCACTCGTACAACGAGGAAAGCTGCGTCCTACGTTCGTGCGTAGGTGGAGGCAAATCGGCCGATGATACACGACGCGTCTCTTCGTACGCGACGCGGTGGTAGTAGAGAGCCACAGCGGCCGAGAGTTGTGGTGACGGCCGAGACAGGACGGCCGAGAAAGAGGGGGAGAGAGGGAGGGGAGAGAGATCGACAACGAGGCCAGCGCATACGCAAGAAAGAAAATATTACATAAGACCCATGGGTATGACAAATCCTTACGTCGGCTAGCCAGCGTCTTCTCGCTGTAGGCGAGAGATAGGGTCCGGCTGCCTAAAGACACGCCATGGAAGACACGCAGAGAAGAGGGAATCCTACCGACTGTCTACTTAAACCAGCCACGTAGCCATCCACGCGACTTCTTCGCCTCGTTCTCCCTCTCCTCCTCTTCTTCGAGTGCATTCATAGGATCGAAGGGACCATCTGTGGGAGGCGCTGAGGCAATCGGCATGGCGGGTGTGTCTTCCTCCATAGGCTGGGCGTCGACGTCGAGACGCGCATCTTCCTCGGCGTCGTCCATAGCCTCCTCGTCATCTTCATCCACCCACGTAGAATCTGTGGATGTAGGGACCATCGTACGTGCTTGTGTGACGGCATGCTCTACATCCACAGGATCGAACGAGACGTGATGCAAAGCATGGTAGTACAACGTCTGACCGGACTTGGTCGACTGGATCGACGTGGGGGCCTGGGACGAGGCAGGCGTCACATCCATGTCTTTGAGTACATGCAAGCGAAGCTGCTGAATGCGCTGCGTTTGCGTCGACAGAATAGCCTTGTCGTCGCCCAGCAGGTAGGGAACAAACTGCGCATCTTCATCGTCGGCGCCCTCAGCCAGCTCAAGCGATTGCGAGGCTTGGCGGATGTACAGGTCGGCACGCTGAAGCAGGACCAATGCCTCTGCCGGCAGGTGGTACTGCGCAAAGGCATGTGCCAAATGCTCCAGCAGTACAGCACAGTAGTAGAATCGCTTCGCTTCCAGCAGGTTGGATACATCCGGCTCAGCTTCGACCATTTCCAAGCCGCCCATAGCGAGCAAGCTGCTATCCATGGTATCCAGCAGCTTGGCTAGACCAGGCACGAGGCGCAGACGACGGCGCTCTTGCTGAGCCCGCACGGCCTCATCGGCACGCTGGGTCTGCGCCGTACGACGCTGTTTCGCGACGCGACGTGTGCCACTGCGGCCAGGAGGGCGAACAAAGCGCTTCGGCGTGGAGCGTGGTCGCTTCGCACGCGAGCCTGGCTGTGGTTTCTTTGGGCTGGGTGTGGAGGTCGTAGTCGTCGTGGTAGGCCGACGCGCAGTACGACACGAGCGTTCATCGGCCAACGACAACGCACGCGCTTCGCGTTTCTCTGCTCGCGCCTGGACATCCGCCAGCAAGCGGACATTGCGAGCCACGCGCACGCACATCAGGCGGTACGTGAGCCATTCATGCGCACGGCGCAGCGTCAGACCAGCTGCCTCGTAGCGAGCCGAGTGCGTCTTGGCCAGCGCTTCGGCATTCTCCTCGACCAATGTACGCGCCACAGATTCCGCATCCGTCAAGGCACTCAGCGCACGATCGAAAGGATCCATCTCGCTGTGGTTCGCACGGCCGTCGTGCAAGCGCTGCGCACCTGCATGACTGTTGCCTCGGCGCTTCGCGTTGCGCTCCGCATGCGTGAGACGAGCACGAGTCTTGGACGACGATGAAGCGCGCGCTGCAGAAGAAGACGCGCTTGCCTGGACAGAACGCTGCAGCCCTTGTTCTTCCGCACGCACACGCGTCACGACATCGTGCAGTTCCACTGTGGGTACAGGAATGGTCGTCTGACGCCATGGCAGTTCCAACGGTGCCGTCGGCGCCGACGTATGCGTCGTGCGCAACGCAGTGGTCACAGCCTCGAAGCCAGGGAGCGTCTCTTCACAAGCACTCGGCGTAGCGATACGCTGCACAGTCGTGTCTGTGTCGTCGGTGTCGCCGAGGGAGTAGGCAGCAAAGCGGATCTGCGCATCCAAGCCATCCAAGAAGCTGCTGGCCAGCGCCTCTTCACGACTCGACGAGCTGCATTCAGCCAGGCAAGTAAGTAGCTGGCGCGTCACAGCCGCGACACGCAGCGTTGCCTCCCACCGGCCCTGAATAAACTGCTGCGCACTACGCACGAGGCCCTGGTAGGCCAAGCACTGCGCGCGGCTGGGCGTGTCCAGCGCGGGCAGGGCGTTGGACAGGGCCACGAGCTGCTCGGCATAGTGCACAGCCCGACGTGCACGGCCAAGGCTACGGCGGCGCAGCACGGCGCGTGTCTCTTCCGTCTGCTGCGCCCAGAGCTCTTCGGCCGCCGACCAACAGTGCTCGGCTTCGAAGAGAAGCAGCTCCATCGGCCGCGTGTCCGTGACCTGCTCCAACGCAATAGTACGACGAACAAACGTATGCCCTTGGCCTTTGGCAGCGGCACTTTGCTGCTCGGGCGTCAGGCGCTTCGTCCGTTTGTGGCTGCGTTTGGGCTTGGTCTGTTTGTGCGAGGCCGCATCGATATGCGTCAACTGCAGTGTCGAGCGTATACGTTGGGTCTTGGTCGTACAGTACTTGCGGTAGCGAGCCCAGTCCTGCTGCCGCATACCATGCTCATTCCTCGCCTCGACAATGAGCTTGAGGAGGGGGAAGGAAAGCGAGTCATCGGCAGAGAGGGGCGCTTCACCGTCCAGCACAACGTCCATGGCGCAGCGTAGTGGAGCGATCGAGAAGAGAAGAAACGCCAGCCGCCGCCCCAGACGCGCAGGCGCCGACCGACTGACGTGGAGGGCGTCGGCCGATACGCGACGGCGTCCACGTCCGACCAGCGACGGCGACGCACAGACACTTGTCCCTCTTCTTCGTTCGTTCATGGGCCTTAGCATGTCGGCGGCAGGAGCAGTGGAAGGCCAGTCCAACTGCATTGCGACCGATGCCCTCAAGACGCCTGTCTTTACGCGCCTGACAGGCAAGCGCATTGTGCTGGCGAGCGGCAGCCCACGCCGCCTGGATCTTCTGGCCTCGGTCGGCGTGCATCCAGACGTCGTGCCGTCGCGTTTCCAGGAAGACTTGGCTAAATCAGACTTTCACGAAGATACACTGTACGAGTACCCCGTCGATACAGCCACGCATAAGGCCAAGGAGGTGTATGAGCGCCTTGTGCGTGAGACGCCGGAACACCCGCCTGACTTGGTCATCGCGGCGGACACGGTGATTGTGTTCCAAAACGAGATCCTGGAGAAGCCTAAAGACAAACGCGATAACCTTCGTATGCTCGCAGACATGGCAGGCCACACCTGCCAGGTCATTACCGGCGTAGCGCTGATCCATCCCATCTTGCAAGCGCCTGGCTACAAAGTACACACAGTCTTTGAACGCACACGCGTGCACTTTGCGGATACGCCCTACGAACTGCTGCATGCGTACGTCGATAGCGGAGAGGGACTGGATCGGGCAGGCGGCTTTGCGATTCAGGGCCGGGGCGCGCTGCTGATCCAGTCGGTGGAAGGCGACTATAACAATGTCGTCGGCTTCCCCTTGTACAGCGTATTCTCCCTGCTCCATGACCTGGTCGAAAACGAAGAGCTGGACTTGGAAGGCACCGATCTGTAGCGCTAGTATCTAGAAAAGGATTCAAGGGTATGACTCTAAGAACGCAGCGATGCGCCAATACCAAGATAATCGTCCGACGACGACGACGTCGTCGTCGTCGCCGCGTCAGCCGTCGACGCTGAGGAGAAGGCACCCGTCTCCGTCGCCGACGAGACTAGCGCCTCACCGCGGCTCACAGACGTCGCGGATGTCATGTACGCTGCACCAGCGGTAAACGAGCCATCGGTGCGCTTAGTACGTCCCGCCGTCGTCGCGTCGGACGCCGTCGACGCCGGCATGGCCTCAGGAAGGTGCAAGTCCGCAGAAAGGGACGCCCATTTGTCCAGCTCGGCCCTCTCCTTGATAAAGCCACGCTCCGTCTCCGTAGGACCAAGATCCGCGCCCCAGGCACGAGCCTCCAGCACCGCATACCGAATTTGGTGCTCACGCTCGGCCTGAATCGCATGGTACGTAGCGATAGTGCGACGGTACGCTTTCGAGAGCGACATGTTACCCACTTCGCTCGTCTTGAGCGTGCATTGAATGACACTGGAGGTAAGTTAAAGAAGGGACATACGTACTCTTCCACCGAGGGGTTCATCCGGCTCCACATCGAGAGCTCCGGTAGTTGGCCCGCAGGGATCGTAGGCTCCGGCTGCGTGTCCAGAACATAGTCTGTCTCCACCAGCGTCTTGGGACGCTTGGCTTCCCATGGGTGGTCACGGAAGAACTGACGGCGAATGCGGTCCGCTTCGTACACAATCGGCTGAGGTCGAAGCGCTGGAAGTTGAGAACGCAGCTTCTTGTGCATATTCAGACGTGAACGGCCTTGCGCCTTGGCTGCCGCATCATGCGGCTGACGACGTACATGACTCTGCAACGAACGTGGCAGATCATCATCGGGCCGCTGAACACTTTGATGCGGCGGCGGCATGGCGGGCGGGTACCGCAGCGTGGCTTCGTACCAAGCGGGCTGCTGCTTCAAGTAGCCACCTTCAAGTAGGCGACTCACTGTCTGCGACACCTGTGTAGGAATTCGACGAGGCATGCCAACGGTCGGCTACCAAGAGAAGCCTGTAAAAAGAAGACTGCGACACCCTTTCTCGCGCGCAAGTTCGCCGTCGCGACCTAGGAAGGAGAGTCTTATGTAATCATATGTACGGCCTACTATGTCGAGTCGTCGCCTCCAGAGAAAGGAGGCCTTCGTTGAGGAAGGCGTGCAAGGACCAAAGCCAACAAGAAACAGGGTGATTGCGATCATTTACGACAGTAGACGGGTGAGGATGCATGCGGGCGTCTTGGTCAGACGCGAGTAGATGTCCTGGATATCCGATTCGGACACGTCACTAATATCAGCCAGCAGATAGGCCAGATCCTTCAGGGAATCCGTGCTCTGCTTGTCGACATTGTGGCTTCCAATAATCTCGTTGACAGCCAACAGCGCACCAGGCTGGTTGTGGTGCACGTAGCAAATACGGATAGAACGGGTCTCTTGCTCAGTAATCGGACGCAGGTTGACCTCAGGGAAGTTCACCGCACCAGTACTGCCACCGTACAGAATGTAACGGCACAGTGCATTGCCGACCTCAATACCAATCATACGTTGCGCCTCCTCAGTGCTACCACCAATGTGCGGCGTCATAATCACGTTGCTCTGCTTCTGCAGCTCCGACGCCCAGGAGTTCAGCTCGTCATTGAACGTATTCTCGCCATTCTTCGCCGGCTCACGAGGGAACACATCCACAGCACAACCACCCAGATGCTTGCTCTTCAGCGAATCCACAAGGGCAGGGATATCCACCACAGTACCACGCGAGTTGTTGATCAGGTAAGCGCCAGGCTTCATCAGCGCCAGTTCCTTGGCACCAATCATACCACGCGTCTCAGGCAGCTCAGGTACGTGCAGACTCACAAAGTCCGCCGTGCTAAGCAGCTCTTCCAGCGAATCGGCCTGGCGCGCACTGCCGAGTGGCATGAGCGGCAGCACATCATGGTAAATCACACGCATACCCATCGACTCAGCCAACACAGACAGCTGTGAGCCAATGTGACCATAGCCCACAATTCCAAGTAGCTTGCCACGCAGCTCGTAGCAGCCTTTCGACACCTTGTTCCAGGTGCCCTGACGCATTTCCATCGCACGGTCGGCCAACTGGCGCGACAGACACACAAGCTCGCCAATCACCAGCTCAGCCACTGAACGCGAGTTCGCAAAGGGTGAGTTGAACACGGCAATACCGTGCTTGGTCGCTGCCTCCAGGTCCACTTGGTTCGTGCCGATGCAGAAGCAGCCCACAACCAGCAGCTGATGGGCTGCCTCAAACACACGACGAGTTAGACGTGTCTTGGAGCGAATACCGATCGCATGGTAGTCGCCAATCTTCTCCACTAGCTCGTCTTCGCCCCACGCGCCCGTGTAAAAGTCGACCTCGAAACCTTGCTCACGCAGCATCTTCACAGCACCCTGGCTCACATTCTCTAGAAGAAGAATGCGGATGGTATCCATGTTCACAGGCTGCAGCATACGCGGCGCCTTGGAAGAGCCAGGGATCGATACAGAGCGCGTGCGACCATGCAGATGCGAAGGGGGCGATTGACCTTCAAGCGCAACAATTTCTTGTGCCAAAGGCTCGGCAATCGCCTGCTGCATAGCCATCATTGAAAAAGGCGATGCATCGCGCGGCGATGTTGCCGGCTTAGCACGCGTAAAAGCTTGGACCGGCGCAGTCATGGTGCAAGGACGCTAACCCGGTCTTCTCTGCCGATCCGCGCATGAACTTTTTCGCCTCGATTGCGTCAGCTTACGACACGAAATGACTCGTCGGATCGCCGGTCGGGCTTCTCCACCTCCCTCGTCCTCGTCCGTGTCACGTGATCTGTGCGCGTGGCACACGTGGATGTTCATCAGTCAACTCCAGCCACGGACAAGGCGCCCCGCTGTTTGGTCAAGTCGCCCAAGCAACACAGACACTCGGTTTCTTACTGCAACACTTGGTTGACGGTGATCACCATGGACGCGCGCTCGACCATAGAATCGCGACGACGCCCTGCGAAGAAGGGTGTGTCTTTCTGCCTCATGGTAGTGGGCGCTAGTGGCTCAGGTATGTGTTCGTAATGCAACAACCACACGCTAACATGCGAAGGCAAGACCACCTTCGTCAACACTTTGTGCGAGCAAAATGTGATTGAGCACAAGGACGCAGACAATGCTCAGGCAGCTGGCATTGAGCTGGGACTCCAGATCCAGCCCGTAAACCTTGGTATGTACCAGGCACCTTGAGGGAAGGGCTAACATCAAACAGAAGTTGAGGCGGAGGGTATGCGCATCGGCCTTACCGTGGTGGACACACCCGGCTTTGGCGACAGCATCGACAACACATACATGTTTGAGGAGATCCTGTCCTTTATTGAACGTCAGTATGACGACATTCTCTCGGAAGAGTCGCGTATTCGTCGTAACCCTCGCTTCCGTGACAATCGTGTCCACGCTCTGATTTACTTCATTACGCCGACGGGTCACTCGCTGCGCGAGGTGGACATTGAATTCATGAAGCGCTTGAGTCCGCGTGTTAACGTGATTCCGGTCATTGGTAAAGCAGACTCGCTCTCGCCCACGGAACTGCTGGAGTTCCGTAAGCGTGTGATGGAGGACATTGAGTACTACGGTATTCCTATTTATAACTTCCCCTTCGACATGGAAGAGGACCACCCTGACACGATTGCAGAGAACAGTGAGCTGCGCTCGCTTCTTCCGTTTGCTATTGTGAGCTCGGAGGACCATGTGCCGTCGGCGACGGGCGAGATGGTGCTCGGTCGCGCGTACCCGTGGGGAACTGTCGAAGTGTACAACCCAGAGCACTGTGACTTTGCTCGTCTCAAGGGGGCGATCTTTGGCACGCACTTGAACGACCTAAAGGAGATTACACACGACTTCCTCTACGAGAACTACCGTACTGAGAAGCTCTCGCGCGGCATGCCTTCGGATTATGCCGCGGATGCCTCGCTCCAGAGCGAAGATCTGATGAACCAGAGTGTGCGCCTTAAAGAAGAACAGTTGCGTCGCGAAGAGGAGAAGCTGCGTGAAATCGAGCTTCGCGTGCAGCGTGAGATTATGGAGAAGCGTCAGGAGCTCCTGGCCAAGGAAGAAAACTTGCGGGGTCTCGAGTCCCGCATGCAGTACCCCGCGGCTTAGTAGTCTCCTCGTCCCCTCCTCTTCTTTCTGAAGTCGAATTTGTATGCTGCTACTTGCGGCCTTAAATAGGCTTTGTCGTAGAGTATGCACGGCTGTGTGATGATGTCAGCATGTTTTTTTGTAGTCGCCTTTTTGCCCGCCTCTTTCTCCGTGTTGGAAGGCCTGGTAGGCCCGTGTTTCGATGTCAGAATCTTGTCGTCAACCTCGAAAACGACCTTTACCTTTCTCCCTTGACGGCGGCTTGTAGACGCTATGGGTTTTTCGTTCGGAAACTACAATGGTGTCTGCGACACAATTGCTATGGTGTCGTGCCCTCTTCTGGGTGGTTCAACGGGATTGGTGCCGCAATGCTACTCGCGTAACATTGATATTAACAACACGATTATTTTCCAGCCGGGTACGTTTGGCACAACGGCTAACAACTGCAGCTACCTGTATTATCCATATGGCTGCGATCATTATGACATTTATTATGCTCTGGCACGTCAACTCGAAATACACGGCAGTAGGTCGCAAGGAAATCCTTTTTTTCCTGATCTTGTACGGTATTTCGGAGTTCCTGGTCATGTTCCTGGACTCGGCTGTGATTCCCACGTACATGGGCGCATACCTGGTATGTATGAACATCGTGACCCAGCTAACTTGCAGTGGTTTACGGCCATTTATATCGGCCTTAAGACGGCTATCTTTTGGTGCCTGATGCTCAACGGTTTTGTTGGCTTCCAGTTCGCTGAAGATGGCTCGGCCCTCTCCCTTTGGTCGATGCGCATCAGCGCGCTGATTCTGTGGATCATCTCCTTTGTTGTCGCGGCAGAGACGTACAATGGAAACATCAAGGACCAGGCAGGTCTGTGGTTCTTTGAGTTTGCATTCCCTGTGATTATGGTGCTGTTCTATGTCGTTTCGCAAGTCATCCTGGTGCTTCGCACGCTGGATGAACTGTGGCCTCTGAATGACATTATCTGTGGCTGCTTGGCCTTTGCGGCTGGTTGCATTCTCATGTACGGCTTCAGCAACCAGATCTGCGAGAGCGTGAAGCACTACATTGATGGCACATTCTTCGGTACCCTCTGTTCCCTGCTTTCCGTGATGATGGTATACAAATACTGGGACTCGATTACACGTGAGGACCTCGAATTCAGTGTCGGATCGCGCCATGCAAACTGGGATACAAAGGATAACATGCTCTCTGACTACGATGGCTCGGTACAATCGCACGACAACTTGTCGCGCGGCATGTCGCGCACGTTTGACCAGTCGCGCACACCCTCGCCGAACGACCACAAGGAGGCAGCGGCCGCTGACTACCCCCTTTCTACTGGCATGACACGTAACTCGTCAGGTGGAAGCTCGTTCTTTGTGCCCAGATAAATACCAGGCTCGTTATGCTCCCTCTCTGCTGTCCTTTTTCGGCTACACACACGAACTCCTTTCCACCTATGAACCCTTTATCCATCGCTTACATTGCGGCTTGGCTCATCCGCATACGTTAAGTTTATATATTACGCCTTTTGTACCATGCCTCCCTGTCGGAAGGGGACGTGATGTGTTTGTATCTAATAAGCAACGTAGTTTCAAGCCAAAAATAAACCTTTGCATGAGAAAATCTACTAACGCGGTTGCTGTTTTTGCACGTGGAGGAAAGAAAGGATGCGGTCGACTTGCCATTGACCCTCGAATTGCATGTCATTGCCACTCGAGACGCCGTCAATCTTGGAAAGCGTTTCAAATGTAGAGCAGCCGCATGATTCATCGATGCCTAACGTGTTGACAGAGTATGGGGGTGGATCATCCCCCTCCGCCCCCGTGCGCGACGGCCCGATACCGATGTCCATGCCTGCCATTCTGCGAAACCCTCGCATTAGCCATACCCAGCCCTCATCGAGACAGACGCGCGATGGATTCTTTCGCCCATCCGCCTCTGTGTCTCCCAATGCAAAGCATGTGGGAAAGCGTCGTGCTCGTCGCAGTGAAAACAGTACGTGTCGTCACGCTCTCGACGTGCTAACATCCTAGGCCGCTTTGCATCGAACCCACATACAGTCCGACCATGTCCTAAGGACTACACGGTGCCTGCAAACGAAGTTCGCTCGACTTTTGCGGGCCCAAACTTGGAGACGTTGTCTATGGTGACAGGCAACAAAGGCGATGTGGTGGCCGATGTTTTGCTGCCTGGCCACGATGTGGCTACGTTTGAGATGACTTCCGCGTTGCAAGGTCAGTTCACCTTGAGTTTGCGAGATGCACAGCAGTACCTTCGTTTACGGCTTGGGCGTGCATACTCTTCCGAAGTATTTTCGGACATGTTTGAAGCGATGTCAATTTCTCAGGATGCCTCTGCGCCGACAAAAGCTCCGCTGACATTTGTCGAGCAGCTTATAGGCACAGCGCAACGAGAGATACAGGCATGGCTTCGTCAAATGGTGCATATACAGACGGGGAACAGTGGTGTATTGCCGCGTGTGTTGCTTTCGCATGCCGATGGCACGGGGAAAGATGCAATTGTCGAGCTCCGCCGATCTCCGACCTGCCTTGTATGGCGTGTCGATGATGGCTATGCTCGCATGGCTGTGCATTGCGTAGCACGAACATTGGACTGCCCGAGTTTCTCACGAACAGAGTCCTTGTCGTCTACGGAGAATGCGCGGCTGACGTGGATTATGCATCCTAATCCATTGTTGCGGGGTACAAGAGCGCAGCGCGCATGGACGCAGCGCCCACGGCATCGCAGGAGCAGTTCTGCTAGTACGACTGCCAGCATGGCATCAAGTGTGGCGTCTTCTACTGCATATACCCGTCCCCCGCGTCCCTTGACAGCTGGTCTGTTGCAGCAGGGTGTTGCGGGTCTCGACACCCCGCCTTCGACGGACTTGGAGCTCACGGACTCGAATGATGAATTTAATGATAGCGATCTGGCCTCTGAGGTTGAGTGGTAGATGACTAAAATTGCCAAATTTTGAGCTACCTTCTGTTTGGGGCAACCGAACGACAAGTGCAGAAGGCGTAGAGGGCGCATTTGAAGACGCAAACTCTCACGCTACAGACTACATCCTCTCCTACGACAAAGAACCAATGAATCCAGGAGGGCGGCACACACAACTAGCTGATACACTCCTTTTCATAGAACAGACACATCTTATACCTTGACAAAATTCGATCTACCACATATAATGTAGTGGTCCACTGATGTATGTTAGACACCAGAGCAAACGTCAGAGACACCAATATTCAATCTACTGGAGTCATACTAAGTGATGGCGTAGCAGAAAAGGATAAAAAACATGATCGAATGATAGCATGGCATGAGCCATTGCGTTGGTTATGAAATGGACGCAACAGGCGATCCCATGCCAGCATTCAACGGTGCAAGGCTAGCATTTACTGCTTCTTGCCCTACCACACGTGTTAGCAAGTCATTGTTCATCATTTTTGTAAAAATACATACCATGATCATGTTGTAAGTACCCACCGAGATACCGGCGATACCAGTCCAGAAAAACACCTGGAAGATACCGAAGTACAGCTTCGAGCCCGGAAGACGCTGGTACACAGGGCGCGGGTCAGCCTGGTAGATGCGCTGGCGCTGGGGGATAGTGTTCCTGCGTGTGTTAGTCCTTATCTGTCCGAAGCAACATTTTTTGTAAAAGCATAGCGCCACAGTCCCATGCCGGCCAGGTCCACGTTAAAAAACCATTGCCCAACATAAAGCACACGACAGGAGCGCTACGGCACATATGACACGTACTTCTTGTACACGAGGGGGTCCATAGCGGTTTGTTACTAGGTAAGGTAGAGACGAGAAATTCTCTCGGGTCACGGTCAAAGCCGGGAACCCGACCCAGCCTACCACGTGGCAGCTCCACACAACCATCAGTCCTTCTATACGTGCAAGTTGCCTTTGTCTTTCTACTTGGGTTGCCCAGGCGTGAACTTCTTCAGTGAGCCAACACCATAAATATACTGCAAGGCATGCACACATGGAACACCTGTGAGGTTCTCCGCCGCCTTTTCAACCCAGCATGGGTCGCCTAGGAGTGCACGTCCGATCGTTACCAAGTCCGTAGCGTTCGATTGAAGCATTTGTTCTGCGAATAGACCAGACATAGTAGGCTTTTCTTCCGTACCAAAGTTAAGGGCGCCCACAGCACTTACATGCATACGGCTGAGGCCCAGATCCTTGACTGCCTTGGAGTATGGGACCTGATAACCAGGCTTGTTTGCGAACGAGGGCTCTTTGCCGATACCACCACTACTCAGGTCCAGCAAATCTACACCGGCCTCCTCGAGCAATGGCGCCAGTTCTACCGTTGATTCGACGGTCCAGCTTTCTTCTTCTGCATCTTCCATACCATCAGTGCCGTTGAGACGTATCCACAGGCCCTTGTCGGGGAACTGATCGCGGATGCGACGGACGATGTTCAAGAGGAAACGCGTACGATTCTCAAACGACCCGCCGTACATATCTGTGCGCTTGTTGGACATGGGGGAGTTGAACGACGACATGAGGTAGCCATGCGCCGAATGCAGTTCCACGAAATCGTAGCCAGCACGGAAAGCACGGTCAGCGGCCCGCACAAATTCGTCCTCCAAGTGACGAATCTGCGAGTAGGACAGCTCGTGGGGTACCAGGTACTTTTCGCCGAACGGAATGGGCGATGGGCCCACCACTTCCCAACCACCTTGGTCGACTGGGACATTGGGCGAGCTGGGCGAAGCACGGGTCTTCACCATCGGCCAAGTACTGGCCTTACGTCCCGCATGAGCCAGCTGAATACCCACACGAACGCCACCCGACATGCTCTTCAGCGAGGCGACGAGGGAAGCATGTGCAGGCACATGCTCCTCCTTGTATATACCCATGTCATTCGGCGAAATGCGGCCGTCAGCCGACACGGCTGTCGCTTCCACGAGGACGGTACCTACGCCATGAAGCACCATCTGACCTAGGTGCGCCACATGGAACGGGGTCGGGAAACCATCCCGACTCGAGTACATGCACATAGGCGCCGCTGCTACGCGGTTCTTCAGTACCATCTTCTTCCTACCGCAGGTCAATTCAAGGGGCTGAAAGAGGCGCGGCATCTCCATACCCTCTGGAAGACGCTCAGAAGGGATCGTGCCACCCATAGGGAGCTCGTCCGGGGCGTATGCATAATTCTCTTGTGCGATGCCTTTCATGCTGGTGGTCGATGGATAGACGCCACGTGTCACCGGTGTGTGCGTTTGGATGTGGAGGTTGGAGATAATACATTTGCCAGGACTGGGTTTTTCTTATCGGCTTGCGAGGCTCTTCGTTGCAGGTAGGCAGGCGTTCAGACATGCCCATGGCTGGCGACTTTGCTTTACGACATCGCATAGACACGTCGTTACCATGCGGCGATCGCGGCAGAAGTCTGTACGAGGAAGCTATATAGGGGGGCTATTCTGTGTATTTCGCATAAGAGGAGATGCGGGTGTAGTAGGTAGCATGTACGTAGCTTTGGTCCCTGGTAGCTCTCATGGCGTGCTACAATGCCACGTCTTACGTAGGGGCACGGTCACCATGGGCGGTCGTATGCCAAGCGCTGGCAGGTGTGGGGCGACGCATTCTCGGCGGTCCTCCACGTGCGGTTGCTTATTGGCTGTAGACATCTATGAACACTGCGTTCTCCATCCACGTCGACGGCTTGTTTGCTCGGTCCTACGTGTCGACGTGGTGAGAGACATTGACGCTTACATGCGCCGTCATGTCTCGCGATGTCTTCTATTCCTCTGATCCTACGGATCGCCAAGGCGCTCTTCCCGGGGCGGGGGGAGAGACTCAGTCTCCCGGCTCGGCCTCGGCGCCTGGCACGATGCGGCGTAGGCGGTCGGGTATGGCATACATTCGTGACGGTGCGAGCCGGCGTGGCATGTACGCCTCTCCGTCCATGTACGAGTCCAAGGAAGCACACGCAGATACGCATCTGTGGGGTGGTATGCCGGACCCTATGGACTACAATCATGATCTGTATCGTTCGTGGCGCTCACCGCGGATGCCTGGTCTTGCGTCCGCCGAAGCGGCCTCGCGAACACTGCCGCCTTGGCGAATGGTAGGAAGTCATGCCAAGTACCCTTTATCGGCGCACGACGCCTCCTTTATGCGGTTTGAGCCTTCTGCGTACCCTTCCTATGCGGCCAGCTCGGTGCCTACACTAGGCAGCTCTTCCCAATCCAGCAGTTCGCCCCTTTTTTCCGAATCTGCCACGACTGCGTCTCGCTCTATCGATACGCCACTCCAGTCTGGGTTTCCTGAGCCGAGCTTCTCTGGCGGATCTCCATCGATGGCTACACACTCATCCCCACGTCTCTCACGAACACAGCCTCGTCGACCACCTATGCCATCGCCTGATTCGCATCTTCATGGGCTAGGTGTGTCGTTCCAGACCAAGGACCCGTCTGTACTGACTCGGCGCGTCGTCACAGAACCGCCGCGACTGGCTCGCTCTCCCAGTCATTCAGGGGTCGTCTCCACGCCCACAGCGCCGCCGCCTCGGGCACATACGCGGCGGCAAACCATCAGCGATGCTTCGTCACATCTTCACAAGCAGGCATGGCATCGTGATGATGCATCACCTGCATCGCATAGTGGTCTCGAGCGATGGTTCCCAGGGCTCATGTACGCCTTTGAGCCATCGTATGGATCACCGCATACCCCTGCACAGCTTGTACCTACGACGCCACCAGCCGCTATGCCTGAAGGTGAGCTGACAGAGTGGGCCGCCCTGGCTCTATCGACGCATCCAGCGTCCCCGCCACTGCGATCCCTGCAGCTTGTGTCCAAGTACTTTGGCGACGAGTCCTTGCAGGATACACCGACAGGGCCTCCCGCGCGGTCCTCCCGACGTGGCTCTGCTGGTGATTTGCATGGCCTGTACATTCACATGTCGCCCTCTTTGTCGGTGCCTGACGATGATGACCTTTATGACCATTCCTCCTCTAGCCCCAGTACACCAGTGCCCGCTTCTCGGACACGCTTACGTCCCTTGCATTTGGCGGAAATGCATGGGCTGGAGCAGCCTGGTATGTCGCGACGCTCTCCGCCCCGTTTTAAGTACGAGGACGAGCGAGGGACACGGTCCCCATGGATGAGCGATCGTACGCACTCGTCACGATCCCGGGTGCCGTATCATGTTTTGCATCCGCGACCCGAAAAGCCCATAGCCGATCCCGATGCTGTGCGTCTGTTTTGGTTCGGATTCCTGGGCATGCCATGGCTCTGGATTTTCGGTGGATGGTGTGCAGGCGATCATGCGATGCTTCTTTCGCCTTGGTCGCCTCCGTCCTTTGCGTCGTACCGCGTAGGACTGCACCCTTACGGCCCGCCCTTTGCGATGTCCATGTGTATGAAGAACCGGCTTCTTCAGCACATGTCACCCATCTCTCCCCAGGCAGCACCCAATGATCCTGTGGTCTTTGGACCCAGTCACCGCGGCGTACAATTCCTCTCGCAGCATGCCCCTGATTCCATCCCATTGTACCAACTGCATCAATGGCAGCACGTCGAGCGCGTCGTGCTCGTTCATCGTGTCGCTGCAGCACTCTCGTCCTTTGCGTTCTTTGCATGCTGGGGTACAGGCGTATGGCCTGTAGTGTCCCATTTTTAGTACGCCTGCGGCTCAGCCGGGTGACGCAGGCTTCGGAAAAAGGCACGCAGCTTGTTTTGAACATGCTCCACGTGTTTATCCGGATCATGCGACATCTTGTCGTGAATACGATGGTGCGCCTATCACCTCGTCTTTCTGTTGCAGCCCGCGGGCGACTTTCTCTATAGGTTTATGTTACGACACACACTTTCCCCGCCTTCGCCCCCCTGGAAGGGCCGCGCGCCGTAGTTTCACGTCCTCTCGTTGCCCTTCGTGTCTTACATAAGCCAGACTGCTAGGCCCACGCCCAGTCGTGGTGCGAGGATGAGTTGGGCAGTCGACCTACCGATTCTCCCTGACGACGATGGGCGACGCGGTCGGATCGCTGGATCCTCTCCTGAGCCTTCGCGCCTCTCTTTGCGCATCAGCCGATGCGCCGCTTCAGCACATCCAACTACGCGATACCGATGGCGCTGTCGTCGACTCTGTGAAGGACGCTGCTTCGGTTGTCATTTTGCACGTGGATGCCACCACCCTGCAGGTATCCGATGCCGCGCCGGAACAAGTGTATCCCGCTGGAACACCTACACGAATCCTACGTACGCATGATACCAAGGCACGGGAGGGCGGTGCGCCGACACCCGAGTCTGAGCCTGAGGCATTCATGTCCATCGCAGCTCTCGTCTTTGCCGTGCAGCAACGCGACGAGCGAACGGGTGCATACTTGCGCAGTGCTACTCTTGCACAAATGACACCTCTACCAGCTCTAGAACGTCCAGCTGTACTCGAGTACCTGCTTGGGAAGCGCGAGGTCTGGGACGGTGTTGTACCGCTACCCGGAACTGGGGAAGACGCTACCGCACCCAATGGCACAGCGCCTTCAGCCGCCTCCGCGTCCACAGCTCAGCCAGGCACTGAGGCTCAAACACATACCACAAAGCGGGTATATGTACCGGATGCAGAGGATGCAGAATTTGTACGCCGTTTACGGTCCAAGTACGAAGTTGTCTTGCTGGAACGTGACGATGCTTTGCGCGGGTCGCATTGTACAGAGGCGGACGACGTGGCGCCTGGAACACGCTCCTCGTCCGACTTATTGGGCCTGCGCAAGCAGCTTGCACCGCAGCTAGAGGCTGCGAAGCGCCGTATGTCATCGTCAGCCAAGGCCGCGACGTCGTCTTCCGCCAAAAATCCACCGACGAGTGCTCCAGCCAATGCAGCTCGCAAGTCTCGTGCGCAAGACCCCATCATTCTCTTGTCAAATTCCCCTACTGCCCTTGTCAATATGTTTAATGTCAAGGCCCTCTTGCAAGATGGCGTCTTCGTCCCGCCCGAAGAAGCTCGACAACAAGCGAATGGCTTAGCGGAATTGGTCGTTACCATTCGAGCACCCTCGTCAGATGAGAGTAGCTCTACCGGCCAGACTGGCTCTCTCACGCGCCGTATCCTTGTGGTGGACAATGCAGAGGCTGTGAACCGACTCGGCAATGGTCCCCCTGGCAGCGCCCAGGATCCATGGAATCGTGTGATTGCTGTTTTTACCACGGGTCAGGCGTGGCAGTTCAAATCCTACCGATGGACCGACCCGCGTGATCTATTCCGAAATGGTACGTATACGATGACATGTACTCATACAACATTAGCTATGGGTGTCTATGTGCGCTGGAACAACGAAGCCCCAAGTGCTCAGGTGAAGGATTGGAACGTAACCCAGCTCCAGGTACGTGGGCTTTGACTTCTCTGGACTTACAATATACAGGTGGACCGAACGAAGCGGCATACAGACAAACAGCTTGTCGCCTTTTTCTGGCGGTCGCTGGATAGCTGGGTGCAACGGAAAAAGCCGCGCTTGCAACTATGATGCGTGGCTGTGACATGGCGCGCCTCTCATTTTTGTATAAGGTCATAGAACGTCTTGTACCATTACCCCATACCGCCCCAAACACCTCGAATACGACGTGCTAGTTGGATGTCACGTTGCATGATCGTTACACGCTTGGCATGGATGGCACATAAGTTCGCATCTTCAAACAGGTGGACCAGGTAGGCTTCTGTCGCTTCCTGCAACGCAAGAATCGCAGAACTTTGCCATCGTAGACCCACTGCACTAGCACTGGAGTCATAGTTGGCCTCGATAAATTCATCCGCTACCTCACGGACCACACGTGCAAAAGGAAGCTTTGAGATCAACAAGTCTGTAGAACGCTGGTATTTCCGGATTTCTCGAAGCGCCACTGTGCCAGGCTTATACCGTCTCTTTTTTTCAGGTGCAGGTGCAGGATATGCTATTGCTTGTCAGATTCAAGTATAATACATACGGTAGTTCATAGATGGCGCCACCCTATATCTAGATGGCGAATACTCGGCGCGCTGGCGCACCGACATTATGATGGGGGCTGCTGGACTACGTGTTGGATGTATTTACGTGGAGGTAAATATAGACCACCAATCACATTGATACCGACCAGCTTGCGCGTGTCCTTGAACTCCAAAGACTCCCAGATTGAGGTGCACTTGCACAATTCTTCGCCAGGGTGGGTTATATACTGCATTGTTCAGAGAGGTATGAAGCTAGGGGCTAAATATTGATACTACATCGGGACACTGAGTTTTTGAAGGGTACGGCGATCCGTCAAAGACATAGACGGGTAACGCGGCGCTGAGCGCAGAGTGCTGGCCAGGCGGGGGAGTTCTGGTCGCGGCAAAGACGAAGACACTGTCCTTTCTCCATGCCCGCGCAGGTTTGCAAGTGCAACCATAGCCCCCCTTTCGGCATCCACAGACTGAGAAATAGAGCGAATACTGGTATGAGGTCGTTGTGACTCAAATGGGTATGATGACTGCGATGGGTATTTTGGAGGCATAGGGGGAGACATACTTGTCCTTTTCCCCATGCTGTACAACGGCATCTCATAAGATGGTTTCCAGACACCCTGGCTCGAATAGTGTGGGGGGTATGGTGGCGAATAATGCCCATCATACCGAATACGCTTATAATTCATATCATCCGTCGGAACATGACTGCGCACGTCACCATAATGGCGAGATGGGAATTGAGAGTCATAAGTTCGGAACGCTGGGGCCCTGGACCTGCCAGTGGCATACGCAGCGTCGTCCGAAGCGTTTGACGTAAAAACGTCGTCTTCATGGGAGCGTTTAACACCCATATAAGGTGTTGAAGACACAAATGACACTTCCGAATTCATGATCAGGTAGTTCGGGACTTCTTCCGTCTCACGATTCAATAATTCACCGTATTCATGTTCGTCAACACGGACATTCCACGAGTCTTGGTTTGCTCCAACAATACGAGGGTCTTTGCTGACGCGCTGCAAACGTCCCGACCTGATATCGTTCTTACTAAAGTAAGAAATTACATGCAATTTCCGGTTGGAGGCAGTGGTAATACTGAAAGACTGCTTGATCAGGCCATCTGGCTTATACAAGTTGATCTTTGCTCCATCTTTGACATTCTCCGAGTTCTTTTTCCGAACTTCAAGTTCTCGGTAAGTGAGAAAACATCCACTAACACGGCTGGCGCTCCAGCAGCGACCATCTGTCCACCGCCTCATGCTTGCCTCTCGCTCATCCCAAACAAAGATCGATCCTGAGTGAATCAGTGCCGCACGTTCATTGTCAAGCAATCTCCGCGAGATTCTGCGCGGCGGAGTCGGAAGGCGCGGATTCGCGGGTGCATCTGGAAGATCACAGGCTGCCAAAAGAAGAATGGCATCAGCAGGCGTCTTGATATACCCGACGTAGGTCGGGCAGCGCTCGCTCACGAATTGGATATCAGACTTTGGAGTAGTGCAGGATTTGTCTGAATCCCAGTCTGAGCCATCTTCACTCATGGAAGGGGGGTGCGGCGAGGCTGATGGACTCCGTGAGTTGGTAAATAACGAGCCCTCTGTCTGATGGGGTCTTGTTAACCGTTCCATACCAATGCTTGCCGTAATTTACGTGTTAACTAAGCGGAGCAGCTGTGTACCTTCCGCACTCTTGACGCCGTAGACCGTCCAAGAGCGATGGGTGAAGGAGAGACAAAGCCGACTTACCTCTTTGAGAGATAAAGTAGGCTTATTTGGGGCCAAACTTATTTGCCAGGCACGGGGTCGGAAGTTCACAGCCAAGTCCGTTAAATTGCGGACTTCAAGAGCGAGCTCGCTTCATTAACCACTGGTTATGCAGTAGACGCCGTTGGCGGCGATTTGAGGCTTATGTAAACAAGCGAATCAAAGGCGCAGTTTCACGGTTCTTGCTTTAACTGTACTGAGGCCTTGCCTAAACATACATGTGATTGGCTATATACATATGACAATAGCGAGGTCGTATTTTAAGAGCGACAATTTCCTCGAAGCGTAACTATTTGGCTGTTGTTTATTTTATTTCTGCAGGCTTCCCGCGTATGGCCCTTAGTCATAGGTTCCTGGCACGTTTCTATATGCCATATCCCGGTGAGTTTATTGTTCTATTGTTTCCTATGCATATTGATTGGCTATAATCTTTTTATAAATATAGATCTAGGATTGGCAAAATTGTGCATGGGTAACTAAGATTTAGTAACGGTTTTTAAGCTGTCTAGAGATGCATACAGAGGCCCCTGCATGACTATTTGCAAGTCTTCTATAAATACAATATACAATTATCTCTAATTGGACAATTGAATACCTGATCAGTATGTGAAGTAACCCGTGTAACCTAATTTGAAGCAACCTTCTCGGTGTCAGCACGGGGTGTTTTGTTCAATGGCCCGCTGTAGCTCTCGTTGGTAGTTCATTCATTTACAATTGTCTTTATCTCTCGGTAGTTCTTGCTGTAACGTCACCAGCATGGCTACCAAAATTATCCTTAACCTTGCTGTATTTACTCGGGTAGCACTGGCTAACCCTTTGATTCTCGATGCATCCTCGCCAGAGCAGCCAGGTTTTCCTAAGTTAGAGGAAGGGTTTGTCCTTGCTGCTCCCTTCGCACTTGACGATGCGAAGGAAAATGTAATAATTAAGAGTCATGCCAATATCAAGCATGATCCTGATGGCTATTACATTTTCCAGGCATTCCCTCACTCGCGTGTTCCCATTTCTTCTTTGATGATGATCATTATTCCCGTGGTTGTTGTCCTCTTCTGTGCTTTCATGCTTGTCCTGCTTCGCACATGGATCAGCGTGAGTGACCGATTCAAATTCTCTTCGTCAGCGATGGAGGATCGCGAAAAGGCCTTGGCTAATTTGCGTATTGTTGGCATGCGTTACGAGGAAGCTCCTCAGGAGAAGATTTCACCCTCTGCCACTCTTACTTCTGAACTCTGCGAGAAGAAGACTGATAGCGACGAGAAACTGCCGATTGGCACAGGTGCTACTCGAGCCACTACCCAGAGCTCTAAGAAAGTCAAAGATGCGAATGAAATCGTCGGCCCTGTTGTTCCCGTCTTGCGTAACGAAGACCCTAATGTTCTTTCCGATGGCGAATCTGATGGGTCATACGAAGATGAAGAGGAGGATGAGCTTGATGCTGTGCCCACACTCGCCTCTGCTCCCATCCATCAAGTCCCCACGTATGAAGCCGCCCCTTCTCAATTGGAGATTGTTGAGCTGCCTAAGCTCTCAACTTCATCTACGTTGGCTCACGATTCTTCTAGCTCTCAAATCCATGGCTTGGCTGAGCCGATCCAGGCGAATGCGTTTGTCCGTGCATCGGCGACGTCTACTCTATTTGGGTCCGATGCCGTTCATACACAGTCACAGGCCCATACGTCGATGACCGAGCCAGAGACTAAAGACCAAGACTCTCTTTTCCCTTGATGTAACGTTTAACTTATGATGGAATGCCTTGCGCATTTGCATGATCTGGAGGAGCTTTTGTCCTACCACCGTTGAAGTGTTTCATGAAATAATTTTTTGAAACATTCTCTTTGAAACATATACATACTTATCAACTTTATAATTATAGCATCATTGTCAAATATCTGTTGAAGTATTTCACAATGCTTCTGTAGCGAACTTAAGCGTCGGCTCACGGCATTATCTGTCCCCACCTTGTCCTAGGTGTGGAGGACTGCACGTGATCAACGTCGAGCTATCGTCGCAAGTTGGTCTGGAATTCCTCTACATACGATGCCAAGTGTACCGGCCAAGTCTCTAGCGGCCCTCAATGCACTTCGGTGCCAAGTATTTGGTACCACATATAACCCCAACAATGTTCGTACGGGAGCAAAGTATTTGAAGAAAGCTCTGGTTGGCGATGCGATGCTCAAGTACTATCCGCCGCAAGTGAAACTTTCTTCTATCCGTGCTGTTATTCCTGAAATGCCATCGTTGATGCTTCCGGAAGAGTTTCAGCGTCTTAAGGATGTTGACCGCAAGAGGATGCTTGGAAAGGGGCCACCTAAGAAGGGTATGTATTTGTAGAGACGTGTTATAAATGATGAAACTAACAATGTCCAGGTGAGGGTCGTCGTGCTACGATGAAAGGCAAGAAGAAATAAATTAGCGATGTTTCATCGTCTATTGTATACCAAGTTTCTCACGCTAGATACCTCCTGCAGCTTTCAATGGTACATATGTACTTCCTTTCTTCTATACTTTTTTTGCGTTTTCATTATCACATCTATATGAAGGATGACGTCAATGTTCACGCGTGGTTGTACTTCTTCATGCTCTTTGGCAGCGCACTCACAGCGGCCGGGTCCACACGGCTTGCCGCACCCGTACGGGCAGACTGAGCAAGCACCATGTCCATGAGCACCAGTGCTGCCATCGATTCGACGATGGGGACGGCCCGGGGCACGACACAGGGATCGTGTCGGCCACGCGTCTCAAGTACAGCCGGCTGACCATCGTAGCGCGCTGTGTTTTGCTCTTGGGAAATGGTTGCCGGGGGCTTGAAAGCAATGCTACAATGTCAGAAACAATAGGCACATTGCCACATACCGGAAGTAAATGTTCTCACCATTCGTAATACCGCCCTGGATACCACCACTCCAGTTTGTCGTAGTACCCAGTGTGCCATCCGTCTTAGCGAAAAAGGGGTCATTGTGCTTGCTGCCAGGAACGCATGTACCACGGAAACCAGAGCCAATTTCAAAGCCCTTCGTCGCTGGAATGCTGAGCATAGCATGAGCAAGCTTGGCCTCTATCTTGTCAAACGATGGCTCACCAAGGCCCACTGGAACATTGCGGATCACACATGTCACAGTGCCACCAATGGAATCATTCTTTTCTTTCGCAGCCATGATGCGCTACCATGGTTAGTCCACGTAGTACGTACCTCACGCATACGCTCAGCCACTTCGGCATTAGGGCAGCGCACATTCTCCTTATCGACTTGCTCGCGAGTGACGGTGTTGAGGATGTCCACATACTCCTTCGATAAAGGCTCTTCATCATCCTCATCGTTGTACGAGGGCAGCGTCACACGGCCGACAGAGGACACGAAAGCCACGATCTCCACGCCCAGCGTGTCTTTCAAGTACTTCTCCGCCAAGGCACCAGCGGCTACACGTCCAATTGTTTCACGAGCACTGCTGCGTCCACCACCACTGCTCGCCTTCACGCCGTACTTCTCCAAGTACGTGTAATCAGCGTGGCTAGGGCGAGGAATTGCATCCAACGTGTCGTCCGTGTAATCATGCGGGCGCTGGTCTTGGTTGCGCACCATCATGGCTACAGGCGTACCCAGTGTTACGTTGCGCTCAGTACCAGACAGGATCTCGACTTTGTCCTTCTCATCACGAGGTGTGGTCAAAGAGCTTTGGCCAGGGCGACGTCGCGTCAGCTGGCGTTGAATGTCCTGCTCCTCGACTGCAATGCCAGGTGGGATGCCATCCACAATGCAGCCCACAGCCTTGCAGTGTGATTCTCCAAACGTAGATACGCGATAGTAGCTGCCAAAAGTCGACATGAGGAAGGTCGAAGAGGAAGAAGCGCGAATCACGAGGTGTCGATACAAGAGTCATGACCAAGCTTATCAACTATGGAGGTGTGTATGTATCATCACGCGCCATTCCGGCTCAGGTCCTCAAGGTACTGAGACAGTTTCAGCGCGCCTGCCCGAATGGTCTCAATGCCTTGTTGTACATCTGGGTTGGCCATGATCTTGCGGTAGTACGCCTTAGCCGAGGCTTCGAGTTCCGCAAAGTCGCCAAAGTCTTCGGTTTCATCGACCGGGTCTTCCTCATCGTCGTCGTCCCGGCCAAAGTACTGGTTGGAGGAGATGGATGTCTTACCTTGGAAGCTCGCAAGACGTGACTGCGCCTCAGAAGACAGGTTGGGATCGTATCCACCACGTTGGAAGTATTGATCGCTTGAAATTGCTGCTGTTAGTCACCACGAACACTTACATTTTTGAGACGCAAAGTTCTGGCGTGCATAATTAGATTCTTCGCTTGGGTCTTCTGACTTCTTCACGCTCTTGGACTGCAGTGCTGCATTGGTTCGTGCTTGGGCCAAGCCCAAGCGGGAAAAGCCCATACCAAGACGGTCCACGCCCGCGTTGCCTGAAATGTTCGCACGCGCCGGGCTCTTGGCTTTCTCCGGCGTGGTGGTATCCAGCGAAGCCGAAGTAGACCCGGCCGAGGTATCCGCCTGGCTTACGGCGGCATCACTGATCGGTGGAGCCGCTGCAGCTGCCGCCGCCTGCGCTGCCGCCGCCGCTTCCTGGGCTTCTAGGGCTGCCTGCGCAGCACGTTCCTGCTCCAGTTTCACACGACGCTCTGCTTCGTCAAAGTTGATAGGTGTAGCTGTCTTCCGCACACCCAGGCCGAGCTTGGTGGGCCGAGCTCCCATACCGGCACCAGCACCAGGGCGTGCAGCACCTGCACGTACAGCGCCCAACGTGCCACCAGGTCGCTGTGCCGTGCGAAGGGACGCCGAGGACACGGGGCGCGGCGTAGGCACAGCTGCCACAGGCGCTGCATCTGGTGCAGGCACAGCCTCTGGTACGGGCACTGTGTTTGCCTGTGTTACAGCCTCTGCCAGCGGTGTTTCGGCAATCGCAGGCGCTGGCTGTGCAGGCGCATCCCATTCATCGAAAAAGTCCATATCGTCCTTGGTCTTCGCGAGTTTTCCAGCCCCCGCTGCACCAGGAAGCGCGAACGGAGACGTCAGAGGGAGTCCGCCTGCATCCTGCATAGCACGGCGATGCAGCTCCTCCTTGTACTGCTGAGCTACCTGGGATGTATACTTCACCTTGCCTTCCGTGGAAGAGGCGAGCAAGGCACTACCGCCATGAGCCGCGAAAAAGTCACTCGCAGCACCATTGCCTCCCACCTTCATGAGACGCAGCTGCTGCCACGTCCATGAATCCAGGTTGGTCGATCGGACAAACGTGATGTGAACGCCCATGTTGCGGTGCACTGACGAGCAGTCCAGACAGATGTACACCGCAAAGGTCGCACTGGCCCACGTCGGATTCTTCGCACCACAGTCAAAGCATACCTTGTTGGCCTTATGAGCATTCTTGAAGCTCTTGAAGATCTCTGCGATCTGCTCTTTGGGCGGCCCCGACGCCATGGCTGATCTTGGTCTATAACAAACAACAAACTGCACGCGACGAATCGGTGCGAGTTCCACGCCAGGCTTTCGCGTGCATGTTGACAGGCTGTATTTGTAGACCCAGTAGGTCGGTTCTAGTACTTGTGGAGTCCGCGTAACAGGGGCTCCCTTTTGTTGCGAGGGCTGGGCGACAGCGTTCTAACGCGCTGGCGCCGCCGGCGGACACGACTTTTTGTGCCTCTTCGTCTATCGCCAGGTGACGTGCTACGTTTAAGAGCATGACTGCAGGGTACGTACTCTATTTGCGTGAATATTCACATCCCTAGCCGTCCTACTTCCTGGACTCCTAATCAGACGCTGGGCTTTGGCGCCGGTAGCATATCAGGGGGGCACCCTGGCTACGCTTCCGCTGCGTTGTCTGGCACCTCGAATCTCGACATGGCCGAGTTCCCTGCGTTGGGATCTCAGGTACCACATCATACGAATGCATCGACGCCATCGTCTGCCAACGTATTCTCGACGTATGCGAGTCATGCCGGCACTGGTGTGTCCAATTCAGCTGTTATGATGCCGCGAAGTGGCGCGCCCTTTACCCCTGACGAGTTCCCTGCCCTGAATCGTGCGCATGCGCCACAGGATAGCAGAAACTCTAATATGCCATCAGCTCCCTCCTTTGGGGCGGACCATGGCTCAGCGTGGCAACATGAGGCGCCACGTCCCTCGATTGTACGTATACCTTTGGACTGACCCGTAGGCTCAAGAGCTCGCGCGAAAACCAGGTTTATCTGCTGAGGCTTCTTCTAGTGCTGTGAACCAATCATCACAAGGCGTTAGTGGCTGGGTTCCCCCATCGTACGACTCCCAGCCGCCTACTGGCATGAGTCGGATAGCCGTACCTCGGACTGGCGCTGCCGCCGCGTCCAATGAAGCCGTTGCAACGCCCGATGCCAAGGTTGACGCCAGTTCGATGCCGGCGGTGAGCAGCGACACAGCGATTCCCTTGCCCATCTATCAGGTATTGTCATCGCCTGTGGACCGATTTGGTCTCGTGGGCTTGGTTAGCTTGATCAAGACGCAAGACCCTGACATGGCTATGCTCACCATGGGTACCAATCTGCAGGGCTTTGGCATGAACTTGGACTCAGCGGAACCGCTGCATACCTCCTTTGTCACGCCGTGGTCTCAAGACCCGACCATTGCCTCTATGCAGGTGGAGCCGGCGTACCAATTGCCCAGCTGCTATAATGTCCAAACCCCTCCCCCTGCCCAGACAAAGATTGCTAGTTTCAGCGATGAGACACTGTTCTTTATTTTCTACTCGACGCCGCGTGACGTATTACAAGAAGTAGCGGCCCAAGAGCTGTATGCACGAAACTGGCGGTATCATAAAGGCTTGCATTTGTGGCTTACGAAAGAGCCGAATACGGAGCCACTGCAAAAGACACCTACCTATGAACGAGGCACGTATGTCTTTTTCGACCCTGGATCATGGGAAAAGGTGTCAAAGAGCTTTGTGCTGATGTACGAAATGCTTGAAGATAAGCCATCGTCGCAAGGCATGATGCCGGCTACGGCAGTGCATCCCGGCACGCCATCTCAGCTTTCTGCGCAGGCGCAGGCCACGAAAGCGATGAATGCAGCACATGTACCGCCGAACGTGATGCCTGGGTCTAACGCAGCATCACCACAGACGTCATTCTCATAGTCTATAGCTTGGGTACACAATTCCCCTCGTCGTTTAAGATTCAGTGTGGCATAATGCATGCATTATCAGAGTCGACAGCTACAACACAAACAAGGACGGATACTTGTTATATTTTACAGGGTGGCGAGGCCAAGGAGAACCAGGACAATCGTGCAGAGGACTGCTACACTTGGCGCCTTGATTGCCCAGGCTCCATCCACGCCAATCGGTGTCTGGAAGGTTAGATGACCCAATGATAGGACGTATACATACCTGAACACCATTGCCAGATGGTAACAGCTGACTCACACTGGGTCCATAGCCTGCTTTAATCAGACTCTGAGATAGGGTTTGGTTGCCAGGGGCCGGTACAGTCTGCGTCGGCTTTGTGTAATTCCAGGTATAGGAGCTCGGAGCTACAGCGGGACCAACACCGCTGATCATTGTAGGCTGGCCATTCGTAGCACTCACAAATGTAGTTGCAGGCGTGAAAGTGGGACGAGGCGTAAAGTAGTCATTGGTCGGGCTCCGGATAGGGTCCTGCGCCAATACAGTAACCGACACGGCGGCTACTGCGAAGGCCAGCCACACGAAAAAGCCCCGCATTGCCCTAAGTAAGAGAAAAGAAAACGTAGCGCGCTCTTAACTTTGTGGGGTGGGTACTTAAGCGCGACTTAGAAAAATTGCAAAAATGTCCATTCCTCATATCAAAGCCATACAGTTGGTCGAATCTACCTAGCTCCACAAGCCATCTCCACTTGCATTCTCTGGTGCAGCGGTATAGCTAAAGCCAGCAAACTGTTCTTGGACAGCGTCGCTGATCATGTGGCTGTCGTCTACGACACTGTCCATAGCTGGTTCATTGGTAAATTCTGGGTCAAAATTGGAGGTATCGAAAGCAGAAGCCACACCTGGTTTAAACGGTGGCTGTACTTTCTTAGCAAGGAGCAAGTCCCAGTCAATGTGCTTGGTGAAAAATGGATGATTCTTGATATCGGCCACACCATTGGCGAGTGATCCGAGCCTTTCTTTCGGATTTCTCTGAAGTAGGCGTACCAGAATATCGCGTGCTTCATACTGTACATCATGAGGGAATATCAAAGGGTCGTTGAGAATTTTACGGTACATTTCGTTCACGTCTTCTGAGTAAAAGGGTGGAAGACCTGTGAGCATTTCATATAGCAGGACACCGAGCGTCCACCAGTCCACGGCTTTGGTATAGCCTCGCCCTAGCAGTAGCTCAGGCGCTAAGTATTCTGGCGTGCCGCAGAATGTATTGGTCGTTTCTTGATCCCCCATATTCAGCTTGCACAAGCCAAAATCACATAACGCGATATGCCCAGTGTAGTCCAGCAGGATATTCTCTGGCTTCAAGTCACGATAAATTACATTAAAGCTGTGCAAGTGTTCCAAGGCACAAAACAGCTCTGCTGCGTAGAAGCGCGATCGCTCCTCGCTAAAGCGGCCTTCTCGCTGCAAATGATGGAACAATTCGCCGCCATTGACAAAGGCCAAGCCCAAGTATAATTTGTCGGGGCTTTGGAATGAGAACTTGAGCGGGACAATGAAGGGGGAGTTCACTTGGGCCAACACCGTCCGTTCTGCTAGCGTATGTGTCACTTCCGAGCGCGATATAATGTGCGCTTTTCGGATGATTTTCAAAGCGTAGATCCGAGACGTATCACGCTTTCGTACTTGCATCACCTTGCCAAAGCTGCCTTTTCCAATGACTTTTAAAAGCTCAAAGGACTCAATGTTCAGCGACGTGCCGAGCTGTGATCGGAAGGCCATCTGCACACGAATCTTTCCTGTGCTACCCATGAGCGGTAGCCAGGTATCAATGGTATGAGAATTTTCGAATGAAGGGACCAACTTGGCCATACCCATATACAAGTCATTCCCACCCATGAACTGGTTTGCATTGGGCGAGAGATGCTGTTTCATAGATGGCTGTATGGCGGGTGGAGCGAGAATGGATGCCTGCTGCCCCGAAGAGGCCACTGCTTCACTGCGGAGATACACATGCAACATGACTTCAGCTTTTCGTGATACGTCAAAGTTGGCTGAAAACTGCCATTGAGGCGCCTCCAATGTACCTCCTGATGCCATAATTAGGACCTCATTTTTATCAAACTCCAGCACCACGTAAGGTAGGCTTGCATGGCGCTGACGTTGTGCCATCTTGGATGGGCCCGCTTGGTCCGTGCTTGGGGACGCAAGCGTCGTGCCTGACGGCAGGGTGAGTCCTTGGCCGTTGATTACGCTGACCGTAAGCAAGTCTGATCGTGTCGTATGTACTGGAGCAGCAGACACAGCGCCTGACGCTGGCGCTTTTGCGGCATCCAGCTCCGCTGTCGATTCTCGGGGGACAGAAGCTGGCGCATTGACATCCGATGTCGAAGCCGGGGCCGAGGCGGAGGATGACGACGACGACGATGACCCAAAGGGGAATACTGGGTTATCTTTGAGCTCTTTGTTACGTTAGTTTTGCTTGACCATCATACATACTCTTCCCCAATAACCACGACATGGCGGCCAAGCTCGGTAAGCAGTGCGTTTGGCCCTTCCCTCCCGGTTTAGCGGGGTCAGCGCAGTATGCTTTGTCAGCGATGTAGCCTGTACAGCCGAGGTAGGTTCGCGCCGATTTTTTTTTGCTGCTCGAATACCGCCATGGACGAGTCGGACGCCAGTGCAGTGCGAGGCAAGATCACCTTGGTATGTGGGACGCGTCGAGACCTAATAGATAGCTTCCTGGCCACGATGCGGAGTTGACTTCTGTGACTTTCTGTATCCTGGACGAGGATCATACTATGGGCAATGCTCTTCGCTACATGTTGATGAAAGAGTACGTGCGATGACCCAAGCATCCTTTCCCCTATGATTATAACCTTTTTTGTCCCGACACTATATGTCACGATATACAACAGTGATGGGGGTTACAAAAATGGAATTCTTCGTTTATGATGGGGAAAGATGTTTTCGCTTGTTTGATGCGATGCCGTACTAACACTAGACCAGTCCGCGTGTTGAGTTCTGTGGTTATACGTACGTTTCCCCCATGCACTGACATTAGTCTGCCGCATCCATCTGAGAACAAAATTCACATGCGTGTTCAGATGCAAGGTGTGTATCTCAGCTTCCAAGACCGACGGGATGACAACTACCTACCCCAGAGCCCTAAGGCGATGTTGGGGAGTTTATTTATACGCAAACCAATTGTTCCTCCTGATCGAATTCCTGGTTGCTCTCTGTAACAGTACTAACCTGTAGAAAACACTGTTACCGCCATGGTTGCCATGCGCGATGCCCTGGATGAGCTGGATCGTGTCTTCACTACGATTCAGGATAAGTACCAGGCGAGCATTTCGTCTGGCATGGAGCGTGAAGAAGCTCCGAAGCCCAGTGTGCCTCTTCGTACCGAATTTTCGGCGTAATATATCTTAGATACTCATGTACTATAGCTTAGGAAATTGTGACCACCATCTTGCCAATGTTTTTGTTTGCCTCCATTTCGTCATGGGCTTGCTTAATATCGTGCCAGTCAAATGCCTTGTGAATGATCAGCTGCAGCGCTTTGTCGTTCTTCGTGCCATCGGCACCGCGCTCAAGCGCCTCGAGACCACCGCTCTGCAAGAATCCTTGGACCAACTTTGTTTGGTACTCCACGGAACGACTACGCAATGTGCTTCCTTCAATGCGAAGTCGCTTGGCCAACAGAGGGGCTAGGTTGGTGCCTTGGGGCAGAGTGGACCCACCCAGGAATGCCTGGACGGACATACGTCCATCGCGCCGCAGGGATTTCAGGTTGTTGGCAAAGTACGACGCGCCGACAAAGTCCAAAATTACATCCACGCCTTGGCCGTTCGTCGCCTTGTGAAGCTCCGCGGCCCAGTCCGACTCTTTGTAGTTGAAACCCTCAGTCGCGCCCAGTGACTTGCACACATCAATTTTCTCTTGTGATCCAGCCGTCACATATATGGTACGTGCACCGCGCAAGCGTGCAAGCTGAATAGCGGCCAAGCCGACACCCGAAGCACCTGCATGAATCAGGACATTGTCGCCAGGCTTTTGCGAAGTGAGAAGCTCCAACGCCTGGTAGGCGGTCAGGAACGCCTCAGGAATGGCCGCAGCTTGCTCCCAACTCAGCTTGGGCGACTTTTGAAGTGTCATAGACGCAGGGACTTTGATATATTCAGCATAGGCGCCACCTTGTGCAAGGCCGAGCACCGAATCCCCTGGCTGAAAGCCCGACACGCCCTGGCCCACTCCCGCTACTTCACCGCTGAACTCCACGCCGAGAATCTCACTAATACCCGGGGGAACGGGGTACTTACCCTCGCGCTGATAAAGATCCATGCGATTCAGGCCAAAAGCACGCACTTTGACGATAATCGAGGGCGGCTCGTTCTCGACCTGTAGCACAGGCGTAGGGACCTCGCCTAGGCGCAAAGCACTCGATGGGCCCTTTCCCTGGTCAACAATCACCGCTCGCATAGAGGTCGGGAGCATCTTCGTAGAATATGAACGTGAGAGGAAAAGGTTTCTATACACGCCACGAAGCATCATGAGCCCAAGAGAACACCTTTCGTCTCAACAGGACACATGCGCCCGGGCCATGAAGGAATAGCCGCTTCGCAGCACCATTATGTAATCACAGTAGGCTTCTCGCGACCAGTGTGCTTCTGCAAGGCACTCAGCTCCAGTGCCACGTCGATGATCGGCTTGAGGGCCTGCTGCACGTCGGCCTTGTACTCGGCAGGGTCCGAGGAGTACTTCTCCACGTACAGACGGATCGTGGCACCCGCGCTGCCGGTGCCACTCAGACGGAACACCAAACGCGAGCCGTCCTCCATGCGGACGTACAGGCCTTGGTTCTTGCTCACACTGCCATCAATAGGGTCTGTGTAGCTAAAGTCGCCCGCATCCGCGACCTTAAAGGAACCCAGCGACGTGCCCACAAAGGACGCGTCGGCAAACTTGGAGCGCAAGCCGTCCATCATAGCATTGGCTCCCGCACTCTCCACCTCCTCGTAGTCGTAACGACTGAAGAAATTGCGGCCGTACTTCTCATAGTGTGCCTGCAGCACATCCGCCACAGACGTACCAGGCTTCTCCTCATTTGCCTTGGAGACGATGCTGAGCCATGCCACTACAGCCCACAGACCGTCCTTCTCACGAATGTGGTCCGAGCCTGTACCGAAGCTCTCTTCACCGCAGATCGAAAGGCGACCAGCATCCATCAGGTTGCCGAAGAACTTCCAGCCTGTAGGCACCTCAAAGCACTCATACTTGCGCTCCTTCGCAACGAGATCAATGGCACCACTCGTCGGCATGCTGCGAGCGACACCACGCACACCCGACTTGAAGTAGGGAATGGCACGCTCAGCCCAGTCTGCGATGATGGCCACACTATCACTGGGGTTCACAAACGCGTTCTTGCCGAGAATCATGTTGCGGTCACCATCACCATCGCTTGCAGCGCCAAAGTCCAGGCCCTCCTGCTGCACAGCATCGACGAGCGACTTGGCATATGTCAAGTTCGGGTCCGGGTGACCTCCACCAAAGTCAGGCGACGGCACACAGTTTTGCACAGCTGCTTCTGGCAAGCCAAAGCACTCGACAAAGAGCGCACGCGCATAGGGGCCTGTGACACCGTGCAGGGCATCAAAGCGCACCTTGAACGAGCCCGAGCGCAGGAACGACTTGATCATGTCAAAGTCAAAGATCTTCGAGAGGTATTCCACATAGTCCTTCACAGAATCGATTACTTCCACCTTCATCGAGCCAAAGGTCGTCTCACCGATCGAGGCCAGATCGACGTCCTCACCCTGCTCCACAAGGTAGTGGTCAATCTTGGTCGTCAGCTCGTAAATCTTGTTGGTGACGCCCTCCGGAGCAGGTCCACCGTTCTCCATATTGTACTTGATACCAAAGTCGGCATTGGGGCCACCTGGGTTGTGGCTCGCGGTAAGAAGAATACCGCCTGTCGCCTTGCGCAGGCGAATGACATGTGACGCTGCTGGCGTGGAGAGGATACCGTTCTGACCGATAATCAGCTTCGACACACCGTTGCCTGCTGCCAAACGCACAATCTTCTGAACAGCCGGCTGCGAAAAGTAGCGACCGTCACCACCAACGACGAGAGTCGCACCCTTCGCACCGCCGGGGATGGCAGAAAGAATGGACTGCACAAAGTTCTCCGTGTAGTTCTCCTGCTCAAAGACCTTTACACGCTTACGAAGACCCGACGTACCGGGCTTCTGGCCTTCAAAAGGCTTGGTAGCCACTGTTTGTGCCATGATGTAGGTAGGACGGAGGACGTGCCATGCTCGGACCCTTCACTTTCACGCAGCTGGCATCACGTGCACATGCCCACCTTATCCTGCATAGGTCTATGGCGCGGCGCGCCTTGACGCACACGAGATGCCTCAGCAGCGGATCGGAAAGAAAAACGCCATGCAATCGAGGCTGTTGCAGACTAGCCATAGACCTATGTACCAAAACCGGCCCATGCCAGACTCCAATATTCCACGTCGCCCCACCGCTCGTTGGTATCGTCGAGCCCCGCGATGCGCCGCTCACGCGCCTCCTCTTCGTTGACAATACGGGTATTCGCTTGGCAGAGCAGGTGCGATTTCTTCACGGCCGTGCCTAAGCGGCCTGATGCTACGATATGATAGGCCGCCATAGGTTGTTCGGGTGTCGCTAAGACAGCTGCTGTGTAGTGCGAATGGTATCGTAGGGGGTCACCTGGGTATACAACAAAATCACCTCCGAATCGCAGCCCTGTACTCATGAAATAACCACGCTCATGTAGGTCTTCAAATACAGCACAGCGAGCACGCTGCTCTAGCGTCTCTGGATACGTCCACACACCTGCTTGGTATGCCTCTTGCAAGCTAGTATAGGCGTTCACGTGTGCCTCCGTCCCACTCTCCGCCATGGCTTGCGTGCATGGACGGTAGCCTGGCAGGGTGGTAGATGGTCCAGGGGTATAATGGACGTAAGGCAAACGCTCTAGTGCTTCCGATGCAGGCATTTCAGGCACTGCAGGGGCATCCACTTGACCCTTGGCAGCCTGACGAGCACGTCGACGTTCTAGTGCGCCATTTCCGCCATCGGAGCGTAACTTTGCTTCGATACGTTCCCGTTGCTCCTGTTGTTGAGCAAGAGTACGTTCTTTCTGCTGGTGAATATCTTGCTCTTGCCTCTGTAGGAACGCCTCTCGCTCTTCGAACGTGGGGGTCACAAAGGCCTGTGCCTCGTCAATCAGAATGGCCGCATCTTTAGTTAGTGTCCATGCCAAGCCTCGTACATACTTTGTCGAAGCAGATACACCACTTCTTCGGGAATTAGGCGAAGTGGTAGGCCCAGAAATACGTTCTGCTGAGGAATCAAGGGCAACGTGCCGCTAAGCAGGCCGCATAAATGGTGCTGCGTGCGCGCTTGCTCGACATCTAGCCACGTCAAAGAGTATATCATACGTACCTGACACCTCCCATAAGTAGGCAATGCCATTGGATAGATGGATCGGGATGCGGTCTGGGTACCGCGCACGAAGAGCGTCCATCACAACAAAGCCACAAGCCAAGCGACAAAACTCCCTTTCCTCTTTGCGGCAACAAGTGGAGGTACAGTAAGCCCACTACGAACATTATGGACGGAAGTACTGTGCCATGTTATGCAATCGATCAAACATGGAAGAAATGTAGGACGTATCATTGAGTAAGCCCTCGAAGCGTGTAGCAGCTTGCTCCTCATTCACGTCCAGCATAAACTTTTCCTGGATTTTCACCACAGCCTTAT
This sequence comes from Malassezia pachydermatis, assembly GCF_001278385.1. Taxonomy (NCBI): domain Eukaryota; kingdom Fungi; phylum Basidiomycota; class Malasseziomycetes; order Malasseziales; family Malasseziaceae; genus Malassezia; species Malassezia pachydermatis. Next base: position 285,220 of record NW_017253144.1, read on the forward strand.
CCGGCTCGGCGCGAATGTCGGGTATATCTGCTTCGACCATGAGCGAGACCAGGTTGAGAATCAGGTTCGCATTTTTTCGTAGGCACGCGAATGCCGTATGGCATAGTTTTTTGAAGCGCATATAGTACATAGAAGAAGGGCCACCCATCGCATCGACCATCTCCTTACAGATCTTGACTGGAGGTGGGAAGGGTTTGGGATCGCGGCCAAGAATGTAGCCGAAGTCCACATGGAAGAACCGTCCATCGGGGGCGAGCAGCAAATTGTCCAGATGACGATCGCCCACGCCAAGCAGGTAGGTGATAACACAGTAGCCGGCTATGCAAGGTAAGTATACGTCAGCGAAACAACATACCACAACTGCGCACAAAGGTATCTAGCACCGACGCTTGCACATGGAACGTGGCCGCATTCGCAGGGTCAGGGTGATGCGCACGCAAGTAGCTAAGTAGATCACCATGCTGTGCAACGACGGCCGCAACGCTCATGCTGGGCACATACTGAACCATTCCATCCTGGGGTCCTGTGGCGAGCACATGGTACGGCGTAATCCTCAGATCCAAATTCTCTGCACGAAGCAGCTGGTCCATGAGGGCGAATAACTGGATCACCAGCTGGTCTTGGCGCAGATCGTCACCATTTTTCACAATCATGGTATACGGTGACGCGTCTTCGTTGGTCGTACGGCATTCCAGTCGGAGTGGGAATAAATTGCTCTTAAACACCGTACTGTTTTCGGGCACAATCCCGGTGATGTGGACTAGGGGATCCAAGGGCAGCGCCAACGGAGGCTGCAGGACACGAAGCCCTGTCTTTTTGTCCATAAGCCATGCATGCAACCGTTCAATTTTCTTCGGCCGTGCATCTCGCGAGCGACGGATCTCTGCGCTGCGTGTAGAAAGCACATCGACAAAGTGGCGTTGTCGTTCCAACATACTTACAAGCTCCAGGTTCTCCGAAGAAAAGACGCCCCACAGCGTATCAGCAATACGTTGGTATAATTCACCATGTCGCGCATCGGACTGCTCCGCTGTGATGTACCAGTAGAGTCTAGTCCCCAATTCGACATGGCGGGCTCCTCGAAGACATAGCCAATCGATCAAACGTAGCGGCGCTTCCAAGCTAGAGGCTTTGGTGTACATGTCTTTTTGCGTGGCGTCTGCAGTACGCCATGCTGTTTCATCAAACTTGAGTGCTTGCACAAGCTGGAGCAAGTATAGCATAAGCTCCGCATCGCTGGCTTTATGCAGCTGTCGTACAGCGTATGTCCGTACAGCCAAGTGGCGGAAGGTAGGGCCTAAAAGTTCCAGCGCATCGGACAGCTGCGGCTCCGCCCACATTGGCAACAGGTCCTCGGTGGCCTGCTGGGCTTCTTGCGCGTCGGACCACACGACAGACTTTACAAACTTGGTCAGACCCGCAGAGAAGCGCGTCAAATAGTACCGGAACGACCAAATCAGGTCCATTTCTTCGGAGGTCAGTACACGTGTAGGAGGGGAAGCGAGTAGTGACTGAAGCTGATCGCGCACTGCCGCCGTAGGCTTACGCTCTCGATCTGAATCAGGCAGACGTTGACTTCGCACGAGGCGGCGGTGCTTGGCCTCGACAATGTTCTCACTCTCAGCTTCCGGATCCGTCACCATGAAAAGAGAAGGTGTAATCCACGGTGTTTGGGCCAATAAAGAGCCTTGGCCTTGTGAAGAGGTAGGCGTGTCGTTTGCTGGCATGCGCACAGCACCATGGCTAGCCGGACGCCAAGGGCTGAGGACAGGCTCTACGTCGCCGAACACCACAGGCTGGTCCCATGCGGGCATTTCAATGGTGAGCACAAGGTCCTGTGATGCTGCAACATGCGCCTCGCGAATCTCGTCGATGCGGTGAAATGTAAGTGCATCGAGCCAGGGATCGGCGGGGATCGTGCCGCGTTGATGACGTTTGACGCACTTATCTAGACGCGCAGCCTCGGATGTGGTATCATGACGATGTGGCGTTGACGTGGGGCTATGTGGATCACCTGCTTGACCGCGCCAGAGCCCTAGACGTTGCTGTCCACGGCGGAGTGTGCTGGGAAGGTAAGTACACTACCTGACACGTACCCTCGCTTGCCAAAAAGAGGCATCGTCGTCCCACCCAAAACGACTTCCTGGAAAGGGCCAGCAATGTCAAGAAGTGTAAATACGAGTTGTGCATCCAGAGGTACGTCTGCGATGGGGTAAGGGAAATGAAGCCATTCGTTCCAGCTGAGAAGCCGTTAGACGATGTAGGACGTACCTATGCCGCGATCCCGGAGAAGAGAGGGATGTGTATACGGGCAACGCGAGTGGTTTATTGTTGGCGTACAGCTCACACCGCAGGCACAGAGGTGGACCTAGTCTACGATGATGTCAGTGCCGATCTCACGTACGGTTGGTTCACCCCGCGAAACTGATACATAGGCTCTGCGACCATATCGGCAGGGGAGTGGGACGGGAGCGGTCCATCAACGCACGCGCTGCCATGTCAATACATGTATAAGGTACCTACATTCGTACACTCAATTCGGTAGGCACATCGCGTGCGGCCACGAACGAGTAGAAATCACGGTCCATCGTGGTGCGGCGGCGTGCCTCGCGTGGCGTACGTGACGGGGGGTGTACGTGCGTGCGCACGCGTGCGTCTATGTCCTCCACATGCGCACGTTTAGTTGATTGCAGGCAGACAGCAGGGAGGCCGAACTACGCACACGCAAGCGAGCAAAACACGTCTAGACCCTTCTTCCTCTCTTGTCATGTCGCTCCGCGCATTGTGGGACGACCCAGATCTGTTTTACTGGGTCCGCCTATTTCTAATCTTTATTGCCACACTTACAGGATGCAATTTCCTTGCTAATGTTGCGTGGCGTGCTGCGCTACGTGACACGAATGGTGAAAAGCGTCGTCAGATCTTGCAAAAGCTGGGTCGTCTGAACGATGGACGTATGTACATGTTCGTTGGATTCCTGCACCCATACAGCCATGGAGGCGGAGGAGGCGAGCGTGTCTTGTTCGAGGCCATCAAGTACCAGCAACAAACCGATGCCAACATTATTTGCGTTGTGTACACGGGTGATATTAGTCCCCTCCAAGGTGGGGTATCGAAAGAAGATATGCTCGCGCGCGCTAAGGAGCGATTTGGCTTAGAAGTCGATGCTTCGCGTCTTCACTTCCTCCCGCTACGCAATCGCTACTTGGTCAGTGATACATTCTGGCCTGCCTTCACGCTTGCTGGCCAGGCGTACGGGGCAAACCGTTTGGGATACGAAGCGCTTGGTATGCTGGTACCGGACGTGTTTATCGACACGACTGGCTATGCTTTTGCCCTGAGCCCGGTTAAGAACTTCTCCAAACAGGTGCGCGTGGGTGCGTATGTCCACTATCCTACGATTAGTACAGATATGCTGCGTCGTGTGCGAAATCGCGAGGCTGGTGTAACCAACTCGTCGTGGATTGCTGCATATGCGCCTGTGTCGTGGGTCAAGTATGTGTACTACCGCATTTTTGCTGCCAAGTACGGTGCTGCGTTGCGCAAGGCCGATGTGATTGTGTGCAATGGTACGTGGACCCATGCGCACATCCAGGATCTGTTGCAGTACCGCGTACCTCGTCCCTGGTCGACACCGCAACTGCCCACGCTCCGCATTGTGCACCCGCCCTGCGATACCGAGTCGTTCGCCAAAATCCCACTGGATCATCGTCAGACGCGCTGGATGGTGAGCGTTGCGCAATTCCGTCCGGAGAAAGACCATGAACTGCAGTTGCGTATTCTTCGTGGACTCCTGGACAAGCATCCTGAACTCAAGTCTTCTCGTGGGGCCGATCGGCCTCTACGTCTGATTTTGATTGGCAGCTGCCGGAATGAGGCGGACCAAAAGCGCTTGGCCTCGCTCAAAGCCCTCGCAAAAGAGCTCTTAATTGAGAACCATCTTGAGTGGCATATCGATGCGCCGTACTCCGTGCTGCTGGAAAAAATGCGTCAAGCCAACATCGGTCTGAGTACCATGGTCGATGAGCACTTTGGTATTGCCGTTGTAGAGTTCATGGCAGCCGGTTTGCTTACGCTCTCTCACGCGTCCGCCGGTCCTATGCAAGACATTGCTGTGCCGGTGGATGGCATGGAAACAGGCTTCCACGCACGCACTCTCGATGAATATGTTAAGACTGCTTATCGTCTTATGTGTATGCCTGCAGATGTTGCTATGAAGATTCGTCAAGTGGCACGTACCCGAGCTACGACGACATTCAGTGATACAGAATTCCAGCGTAGCTGGCGCAAGAACATGTGGGACGAGCTCGTGCCGCCTGAGCTCATCGCCATGAACAACCGTCTCCTTGCCGAGCGTGCCAAGGCGCAACAGCGACTCGCGGCAGCCTCTGCGTCGGTGGTGTCTACACCTGCCTCCAAGACTCAGACGGAGGAAGACGCCGTACCGGATGCGCCGGCGGGTCAAACCCTCTCCGATGCTGAGGCCGTGACCACGGCCATGCCCGAGGCTTCAACAGCGACGCGTCGTTCTGTACCTTCTTCTTAGTGAATTTCAATCGAACGAGGGGCGCCAAAGGCCAACTTCGTCTGCTCATAGATCAGGAACTGGCCACTGACCAAGATGGCCGTCATGAGAATCCTAGTGCTGAGACCTGCCCAGATACCGATCGGACCCGTTTCCTTGGCCAGCACCACCAGCTTCTTCATGGCAGAGCCACTGCCGCCGCCACCCTTGTTGATCTTCGAAAGGAGCGTGTCAGCCGGGTGCGAAAGTACAGCAGCCGCAACACCAGCCACAATACCACAGCCAAGCTGCACACTGACCTCACCGACCTTGCCGTACTTCGCCAGGGTCTCCTGCGAAATCGTAATCTGAACCAAGTTGTGCATCATTTCGTTCGTGTAGAATTGACCAATCGCGTAGGGAACCTGCTTGCACAGGATCGGAGCGTAGCCTGCGTAGAAGCCACGTATACCCTCCTCCTTAGCCATACGCGACACGGCGCCGACAAGACCCTTGGCATAGCCACGCTCTGACACCAGACGGATACGCGCTGCCTCCAGCGGAGTAAGTAGCGTCGTAGCAATGACTTCGGCGCAGCTTGCCGACCCAAGGTAGACAAGCTGGCGGTATTCACGTGCGCGCTCCTTCGAACCCAAAAAGTCAATCGCCTGCTTCTTAAAGAACTCGTAACCGCAGAATTTCGCACCACCCTGGATCAAGTATCCAACAGCTGTGGGACCAAAGCCTGCGAGAAGGCCACCAGGACCTTCTTTTGCAATGATCCCGCGGGCCATGGATGCCATCGTCTCCTTGCTTCCTTTCGGCTCTAACTGCAAGCGCGTCTTGACTACATCGATGGGCGTCAGGCCTCCATGCGTGAGAGTGGCACACAGACCACCTGCCGCAAAAAACTGGGCATAGTTTTGCAATGTGAAGTTTGGTGTTAGGCCCCCTTTCTCCGACATGGTGGTCGTCCGACAAGATCGTTTGTGGTTCTGCTGCCTGTTAAAAGAGGCTTTAGCTCATTTTCCCGCGCGTTCGGACGTAAGCCGATTGGCGTAAGAGGACGCTCAGGCCTGCTTGTCACTCAGCCTCCTCTCTTCATCGGCCACGTGGCTTAGTCAGACCGGTCCAGGCGTCCGCCGGCCCTTGTATGGAGAGGGAGAATTCTAAAATGCAAATCTAAGGAAGGACCCTACAGGTGAATACATGACCCTTAGATACGGCCAGCCTCCTTGAGCTTGGCAATCAGCTCATCAACATTCTCGACCTTAGCACCACCCTGCCTCTGCGGAGGTTCGCTGACCTTCAGAGTCTCCAGGCGAGGCTCCACGTCCTTCTCAAGACCGAGATCGGCAATGCTGTACTTGGTCATCTTCTTCTTCTTGGCCTTCATAATGTTCGGCAACGAGGCGTAGCGCGGCTCATTGAGACGCAAGTCCGTAGTAACGACCAGCGGCACCTGGGTTTCCACGATAGCCAGACCACCGTCCACCTCACGAGTAACCTTCACCTTGTCACCCTTGTCGCCCTTGCCTTCCAGCTCGACCTTCGAGGCGAACGTAGCCTGCGGCCAGTTCAGCAGACCAGCCAGCATCTGACCAGTCTGGCTGGCATCGTCGTCAATGGCCTGCTTACCAAGGATGACCATGCCGATCTCATCCTCGCCGGACTCCTTTTCGACAATCGCACGAAGAATCTTGCTCACAGCGAGCGGCTCAATCGCGTTCGGCACATCCACGTGGATGGCGTCGTCCGCACCCATAGCCAGCGCCGTACGCAAGACATCCTGCGACTTGGTCGGGCCCGCCGAGACGACCGTGATACGCTTCACGGCCTCCTTGTTGCGCTCACGCAGACGCACAGCCTCCTCCACGGCAATCTCGTCGAAGGGGTTCATCGAGTGCTGGACGTTGGTGTCCACACCCTTTCCGTCGGAAGCCACACGGATCTTGACGGCTTACTTGTTAGATCCATGCCATACATACCATAGTCAATCGTGCGCTTCACGGGCACAAGTACACGCAGCTGGTTCACAAGCGAAGCACGCATCGTGGTCAGGATGAGCCGTTCACCCGGAGCAATACGGGGAAGTCGGGGGTTGACAAATGCCACGTGGCCTTTTGCAGATCCTCCTCGTGCACTCTGCAGAGCTGCATTCGTACTCGACATGAGCACCGTGCACAGGCCTTCGCCTCCCAGTGCGGCTGACGTGCAGACATGGCTTCAGCGGCAGTACCAGCTGTTGGAACACGAACGTCATGAAGAAGCTGAGCAGAATAAATTGCTCTTAGCACAGTGCTCACCTCGTGTGTTAGCCAGGCATGGATTGGCCCTGCTGGGCTTGACGGTCACGCAGGTTCGCACTGGGCAGGACGCCAAAACGTACGTTCACGTCAGCTACTTACACCAGTCTGGTGGAATTGGAGCATTCCACGGCGCTACATACGTCTGCCCTGTTTGGACCACATACATTTCGGCCAGGCGATATTTGCCTTGTGGAAGAACATGACGCGAAGAAGGGAGCTATACCTGTCAGTGAACGTGGCGTCGTTTTTCGTGCATCAGATACCAAGATTACCATTGCTCTGCAGGACCGATCCAAGACGCCAGAGGATGAGAGTCCTTCTCTGCCACCGGTCGTGCGCGTGATCAAGTTGGCCAATGATGCAACGTACGATCGCCTGGTGAAGACGCTGACATCGTTGGCCGATGCTTTGGGCATGCCACCCCCGCCATCTTCGGAGACCGCTATGTCAATAACTGCCACGCATCCTTTGTTTCGTGTATGTATGGGGCTGGATGTGCCTTCGTGGACCAGCCATGCCCCTGCTTGGACGCCTTTGCAGACACGTCTGAATGAAACGCAACTACAAGCAATCTCGTTCGCTCTTCGTGCAGAGCAGCTAGCCCTTATTCACGGGCCACCAGGGACTGGTAAAACAACTACCATGGCTGAGCTCATTGTTCAACTAGCTATCTTGCACCCCAACGCACGGATCCTCGTATGCGGCGCAAGCAACTTGGCCGTAGACAATCTGCTGGAACGAGTCGTCACAACGCCTGCCTACAAAGAAGCGTTAGCCGAAGCTGGCTGTGGTGTTACTCGGATTGGACACCCTGCGCGTGTTCTCTCTTCTTTGACAGGAGCGACGTTGGATGTACAGTGCAGTCAATCTGATGAGGGCCAGTTGATGCGAGATGTGGCGAAAGAAATCGATGATTTGATGATGGTCTTATCGCCACCAGCAGGGGCACGCGCTGGCAATAAGAGCGCTCGAAAGGCGCCTCGTCCTAAAGGCGCTGAGCGTCGGCAAATGTGGGAGCAAGTGCGTGAGTTGCGCAAGGAATACCGACGGCGCGATCGCGCGTTGGCTGGAACTGTGCTGCACAACACGCGCATTGTGATGGCGACATGTCATGGGGCAGGCAGTCGTGAGCTGGAGGGACGTGTATTTGACTACGTGATTATCGATGAGGCGTGCCAAGCCCTGGAGATGTCTTGCTGGACGCCTCTTCTTCGTCTCGCTGCGCATGGCAAGATAATTTTGAGCGGTGATCACCTGCAACTGCCGCCCACAGTCAAGGCCGACGCACCGGCGCTGCGGTCACGATCCGTGTCAAAGACACTACCTCCTGCATCGAGTTTAGAAGTGACACTGTTTGATCGTCTGCTGCAGTTGTATGGTGATGGATGCAAAGCTCTGCTCTCTGTCCAGTATCGGATGAATGAAGAGATTATGTCTTATCCCAATGAGGCATTGTACCATGGCAAACTATCTGCCCATACCTCTTGTGCTCATATTCGGCTGACAGACTTGGGCGTCGACGGTGATGATGCGGATGTATTCTGTGCGCCGCTAGTGTTCTACGATACTACAGGACTGGGCTATTATGAGCGTGAAGAAGAGTCCCTCTTGCAAACACATTCCCACATCAATGAAAATGAGGCCACGCTTGTGTTGGAGCATATGGCCACGCTTGTGTCGCATGGGATCGAGCCGTCGCAGGTAGCGGTTCTCTCACCGTATGCAGCGCAAGTGAGCTTGCTGAGCCAGCAGCTCCGTGCCAAGTACGGTGCGGAGGTAGAAGTCGGTACAGTGGACGGCATGCAAGGCCGTGAAAAGGACGTGGTCATTCTCAGCTTGGTCCGTAGCAATGACCAACATACCGTGGGCTTCTTGCAAGATCGTCGACGCTTGAATGTGGCCATGACACGAGCCAAGCGTCAGCTGGTTGTCATCGGGGACGCTGAGACGATTGGCGAGCATGGCAAGGACACGTCTGTGTCGCGTGTCTTTTTGCACAACTGGATGGAGCACCTGCAGACCGAAGCCCTGGTCGAGGTGTGCGCCTTGTAAAACAGAAAAAGCAATGTCGGTGTCTATGTATGATACAGAACATGGGGGAAGGGGATAGATACAGAGTGCTTAGACGAGTCCATCATAGAGCGAGAGAGCTTGGACAATCGATGGGTCTTGCTTTGAGCCTTCGCGGAATTCTTCAAATGACAACTCCGCATTCTTGTCGCGATCCATCAGCGAGAAGATCTTGTCGACGCGTTTTTCAGGCGTGTCTTCATCTTCGGGCAGCTTCACCATATTCCCTGTCATTTTATAGATAGCCTGGACAATGGTAAGCATCTCATTGTACGTGATAGACCCATCGCCATTGATATCGTACAGCTGGAACGCCCATCGAAGTTTCTCATCGAGGCGTCCTCGGCTTGTGACACTCAAAGCGCAAATAAACTCTTTGAAGTCAATCGAGCCGTTCTTATTTTCATCAAAGACATTGAACACGTATTCCGCCAACGGAGCTGGGTCGCCGAAAGGGAAGAACTGCTTGTAGATCCTTGAGAACTCATCCTTATCCAGCGTGCCCGATGGACAATCACTCATAAAGCCTTTGTACCATTGCTGCAATTCCTTGCGGTCGACTGCGTCTATTAGGATGATTCATACGTACAGTACGTAATTTTCTGCAGTTCAGATAGTTGCTCCGGCGAGAGCTTGGATTGCGTCTTTCCCATGGTGGTGGTGGCACCGGTCACGAAAGTGGCGCTTGCACATCCCTCCTTGGCGTTAGGCTTTAGCGTGGAGGTTTCGGCCGTAAGGGTGGGTGTGCGTCGTGTCGCGCGGCGCCACGCACGAGCCGATCCACGCGGAGGCTTACATTGGCTGCGCGTAAGAAAGGACCTGCTTCGTGCCATGTCACATTCGCTCGCTACATTCAAACCTTTAGTGAGCCAGTTGGCCCAGAGCATACCTGTGCCAGCCCCGCCCACAGGGGCGATGCGCCCCCCCAGTGCGCCTCTCTCACAGGACCAGATTGAGAAGCTCTTGGCCCACTTTGCTGATGTAGACTTTACCAGCAACCCCGCTCACCATGCGGCCATTGGCGCTGCGTTGACGTCGCTGCGTGTCAGTGGCATTGATCGCGAGCCCAGCACACTCACTTTCATGCGCAAAAAGTTCCTCGACCAGGTTATCCCAGTGCCTACCCCGACCATGGAGGCGTCGCCTGGCACTGACTATCATGGGCTGGTTGACCTGGTCGGGACGGGTGGTGACGGGAAGGACACGTTCAATGTATCCACTACGGCCTCTTTCGTCGCTGCCGGCGTCGAAGGCATGCATGTATGCAAACATGGCGGCAAAGCGTCGTCTTCTACCTCAGGCTCGGCAGAGCTTCTGTTGTCGTTGGGCATCCCTCTGCTGGACGTTCCTGCAGAGAAGGCAGCTGGGCTGCTAGGCCAAAGTTCCTGTGTGTTCTTCTGCGCGCCCATGTTTCACCGCGCTATGATGCCATTGGCACCGATTCGGGCCTCGCTGGGTTTCCCTACTCTCTTTAATATTCTCGGCCCATTAATGAACCCTGCGCGACCGCAACGTGGTGTCTACGGTGTTCACAGCTCGGGTCTGGGCCGCGTATACGCAGAAACGCTGCGTCTTGCAGGTATGGAACACTTTTGGGTCGTCTGCGGGCAGGAAGGCCTCGATGAAATTAGCCCTGCTGGCCCTACGGATGTATGGGAAGTGGTTCGTGGCGAGATTGTGCACCAGGTCATTACACCTGCCGACTTTGGCCTGCCTACGCATGAGCTGGATCAGGTTCAGTCCGGTTCCGCTTCGCAAAATGCGGCTGTTGTGATGCATATGTTCTCGCACCCTAACGACCTGCCAGATGCGCCTCTTGATGCACCCCTCACTGTTGATGGCCCTGTACCGACGGCCAAGTTGGAGCCTATCCCGACGGGCACCAACCTTCGCGCGATCTTTGACTACACGGTACTGCAAGCAGCCGCACTGCTGTACGTCGCTGGGTTCGGTCAGGGCGACAAGAAAGTGTGTGCCCAGCTGGCTAGAGACTCGATCACAAGTGGTCGCGCTCTCGCATCTCTGGAGCGTATGCGCACACTCATGCTGAACGCTCGTCCATCTGCCACGTAGTGGTCATGCCCACCTTGGTGCCTTGTATCTTGGCATTCTCTTCTACAAGCTCTATAAGTACGAATGCTATTTTATAGGGGAAATGGAATGGGTTTATGCGCACACTGATTTGCCTACAAATCGCGCAAGAAGCTGTTCTTCTTCATACGATATTTGTAAGGCATATTCGCCTTCAGTCGATCGGCATCGTCTTTGGGCTTTGCAAAGCCATTTGTACCCTGGCCGTAGCGCGGACGACCACTCGCTTCACGACGAGCGCGATCAAGTCGGATCTTACGGCCCAGCTCCGTCTCACCGTCGATGTGATCGATGGGCGCACGAGCTGCACCTTCATCGCCCGCCGCAAACACAGGCGGCTCATCCGCCTCGCCAAAGTTGCCTTGAGCGAGAATTACGTTCTCCTTTGTCGCCTCGACTTTACGGACGCCATCGGGGGTCTTGAAGGTGTGCTGGGAGGAGAGCAAGTCGCGGCCCGCCGCGCCAAGATGGCTCATAGCTTCATACTCTCTGGCGTTGGCCTCCATCTCAGGAGAGAACTGCTTTTCATACTGACTTTCGTATTTTTTGCCTTCCCGAGCGGCCTGTGCCTTCAAGCGCGCCTCCTCTTCGATCGAAGGAAGACCCTCTGCAAAGCGCTCGCGCTCTTCTTCTTCACGCTCAATGCGTGCATGGTCATTAAAATGCTTGATATCTTCTTCGTGGGAGTATGCTTCGTCCGTCTGGTCTTCTGGGCGGTTGTGATATAGACTCTCGTGGTGAACATAATATTCTGATTCATCGTCGTAATGATGGCCAAGCGCATTCTTGCCATATTCTGGGAACTGAGGAAGGCCGCCTTTGCCCGCGCGAAGGAACTCGGCGCGTGTAATCACACCATCTTTGTTGTAATCAAGGCGGCGAAGGACTTCACGCACAATCTTATCAGCCTTCTCATCGTGGATCTCGGCATTTGGCGAGTGCTTACGCGAAAGGGAGTGGTGAACACCATAGATGGCCTCGATTTCAGAACGTTCCAGGATACCATTGCGGTCCAGGTCATGCAACGCGAAGAAGCTGGCCAGGTCAAACGCACCGATATGGTGCTCGGCAGCCATATGCTCCTGCACGTAGTTCTGTGGATCCTTCTCCGAATAGACCTTTGCCATGTTGGATCGCGCCGTGACAATGCTTGTCACTAGTGCTGCCAACATGGCCCACTTACCAATACTCAACTGCATGGTCCCTGACGTGCGAGAACGTAGAAGTCAGTGAATGTGCGAAAACGAGCGTTGGGTCGCCACATTTCCTAATGGGGCCCTCCGCCACCTCCACCTCGGTGGCCTCTCTCCACGTGGAAAGCACTCGCACACACTTTCAACGGCCGTCCGTGCCTTTGCAGGACGACGTCTAACAATCTAATGCGTTCTACGTAGGATATTACAGTATATAGGTCTAAATTTACACTTGTTTCTCCAGGGCCTGCAGGGCCACAAGATTTGCATAAATGCCTTTATGGTTCATCAACGTTTGATGATCGCCTGACTCGGCAATCACACCATCTTGGAATGCGTAGATGCAATGGGCGCGAGCAATGGTGGCCAACCGGTGCGCAATGGAAATAGTAGTACGCCCCGCAGAGGCACGGTCAAGCGCTTGTTGTACAATCTTTTCAGAGTCAGAGTCCAAAGCACTGGTCGCCTCGTCCAGCAAAAGGATTTTAGGGTTACGAATCAACGCGCGAGCAATCGCAATTCGCTGCTTCTGACCACCACTGAGTTGGGTACCCTTGCCACCCACTTCCGTCTCGAAACCATCAGGTAGGCCCTCGATAAATTCCAGAATGTTGGCAGAACGAGCCGCTTCACGCATCTGGTCCATCGTAACAGCGCTAGGGTCCTCTAAGGCGCCCAGGCGCAAGTTGAAGCCGATCGTTCCATCATACAGAGTAGGCTCTTGCGACACAAGCGCAATATACTTCCGGAGAGATTGGAGGTTGAGAGTACGAATATCATGGCCATCTAGCAAAATGCGACCACCTGTCACATCGTAGAAACGCTCAATAAGCTGAATGGTCGTAGATTTACCGCAACCGGAAGGACCAACCAACGCCACATGCGTGCCTGGGTGCACGTCCAAATCCACACCGCGAAGAACAGGGATACCTGGGCGCGATGGATACTCAAACTGTACGCCCTCGAACTGCAAGTGACCCTCGCAGTGATCCAGCACAATGCCATCGTGAGACTCGATATCAATGCTGGGCTTGTTGTCTAGCAAGGCAAACATGTTCGTGCCTGCGGCCGCGGCATTGGAAATATCTGGCACGAAATTAAACACGTTACCAGCTTGAATACTGCCAAAGACCACGGCTGTAAAGATAGTAAAGAACTGACTTGCATTGTACTCCTGCCGGAGCAAGAGCTGGTAGCCGTACCAGAAACCCAGCGCAATGACAAAGAAGGAGGTGGCTTGCGCCAGCGCATAAAAGAGGTTGCCTATCAAGGCGGCTTTCTTCGCGACCATAGATGCCTTTTGCAAGGCATCCGTGTAGCGCTCAAGACAATCCTCTTCGCGCGTCAGCGATGCCACAGTCCGAATAGCAGCGGCCGATTCACAGGCCATTTGCGAGGTGCCCAAGTGCACCTTGCGAACCTTGACATCTTTTTGTACCACGAGTTTCAGGCGTACGAAGCCGGCTGAGAGCGTAAAGGGAACGCATGCAATCACAACCAACGCTAGCTTCCAGCCATAAATGAGGGCGATAATCGCACCAATAATCAGCGTCGCAATCGATTGCACAATCGCGCCCATGGATACGCCAATAAAGCTGTTAATCTTGAGTGTATTTTCCGCCAGGGACGACGTCAGCGTACCGCTGCTGTGGTCTTCCTCGTCAAAGTAGGCCACATCGGCACGCATATACGCACTAAGCATCATGCTGCGCAAACGCTGCATAAGGATAGCTGAGCCTTGCTGAATCAAAGAGTTTTGAAACACAGTGGTGATGGTCGACAAAATTGCAATGATGAAGAAATACAGAGCATGGTGGTTGGCCGTATGCCGCATTTGCGAGCGCTCCGGCTCAGGACATGCCTGGCCGCCAGGCAGATTCGGGCACCGACTGTAATTCGTCAGGGCCAAGCCAAAAAGGATAGAGAAGCACGGATAAGCAGCGCCTGTGGCGATCGCACACAGCACACCTGGCAGAAAGTAGGGGCCAATGAGATCGTGGCCAATTCGGCTTAGTCGCATGAGTAAGAAGCCAAGACTCTTCGTTTTCTGCTTCAATGGCTTTTCATCGTACGCGCCCATCTTCATGCCCTGGAACTTCATAACATGTGTCAACGTGCTGTCCACCGATGTCATGCTGACATGAGACTTGACATGCTTTAGGCTCGGCATCACAGGTTCGACAATATTCGGCTCCACGCCCATGGCACCTACACCAGAGACAGGCGCACTGATCATGGTCTGTGTATTGCTGTTGTGCACACGCTGGGCCGATACTAAACTGGCATACAAACCCTCAGGCAAATCAAGAAGATCATTGTGTTTTCCCTGCTCCATAATAATACCACCCTTCATGACCACGATATTATCGGCATTCTTGATGGTACTCAGACGATGAGCTACCGTGATCGTGGTACGGCCATGAGCGGCACGATCCAAGGCTTCCTGCACAATTCCTTCGCTCTGGGTATCCAATGCACTGGTAGCTTCATCCAGTAGCAAGATACTAGGATTCTTCACCACAGCACGCGCGATAGATACACGCTGCTTTTGACCACCGCTAAGTAGAGAAGCACGTTCACCCACGTGCGTCTGGTACCCTTGGGGAAGCTGCATGATAAAGTCGTGGGCATTCGCAAGCTTTGCGGCATGAACAATCAGTTTGTCCTTCTCACTCTCCGACCAGTGTTCGTACTGCGTGTGTAGCAGACCAAACGCAATGTTCTCCCACACGGTCGTGGCGAACAACACTGGCTCTTGTGCTACGAGGCCAATTTGCGTACGCAGCCACTGGATATTCAACTCTGGCAAGGGAATGCCATCCAAAAAGACTTGGCCCTCGTTAGGGTCGTAGAAACGTTCAACCAGCGAAATAATGGTACTCTTACCAGAACCCGAGGGGCCCACAAGAGCCGTCGTTTGGCCAGGGTGCATCTCCAGGTTAAAATCCTTTAAGATTTGAACATCAGGACGAGAAGGGTACTTGAAATCCACATGTCGCACAGATAGATGACCATAGCATTTTTCAGGGCGGAGACCGTCCGGGCTCGATGAGTCAATGGCGGGTTTCCGGTCGATGGTTTCGAACACTTTACCGCCAGCCGCCTGCGCAAAGCTCAAAGACTGGAGGTTGGGTGCCAGCATCGCCATACTAAACGCACCAATGAGCACCGAGAAAATGACATTCATTACGATACCACTTTGGACTTCACCGTCAGCCACCAGCTTGGAGCCGAAATAGAAGGCTAGGGCATAGGCACAGTAGATACAGAAGAAAAAGGCGCCAATTCCAATACCAGATGCCATGGCACGACGCTTGCTTGCGTTCAGCGCAATGCCATTCCGCGCTTGATAAAGCTTGCTGATATGTGCATTCATAGCAAACGCTTTGATTGTGCGAATCGTCGAGAGAGACTCTTCGGCAATGGATGCTGCTTTCGCCACATGCTCCAATTCCACTTGCTGGTATTTGGACACAAACATATTCATAACAATAGCAGCACCCACAATACAAGGCAAGATCGACGTCATGACGAGAGCCAGTTTCCAGTTGCGTACATAGGCCACGACGAAACCGGTAATAAACGTGGAAATAAACGCCACCATCAAAGGCAGCTTGTCGCTAATACCATCCTGAATCAACTGAATATCGCTCTGGATACGCGTGGTAATCTCACCTGCACCCAGTTTGTCAAAATACGCCACTTCCTGGCGCAAAATGGCTCGTAGATATTCCTTACGAATGCGTTGTGTGATAACTTCACCCGTATATACAAAAATCGCCATGTACACATAGATGACCACAAACGAACAAATACCAATAATGACAAGGTACAGAGCGTCGTGGTTTACAGAAGACACAGTGTCCAGAGCCTGACGAACCCACTCGTCCTGTGTCAATGTAGGGTCATTCAAGGCCAAAAACTTGGTCGTGAGATTACCGAAGAGAATGGTCATGAGAGGTTGGGCGGCCCCAGATGCTGCACCACAGATCAGGCCTGTCAAGTTGAGAAGACGTTCTAATGGTGTAGCATAACGGAACAATTCGCCCAGTTTCACGGGTTTGGGTCCAGGAGGCGTTGCTGGCTTTCCGGCTTTACCCACTTGACTCTTCTTGCCCAATTTTGACTTTTTCGTGGTAGGCTGCATGACATTTTCCGTGTCAATTTTCTCACTTGTGAGATTCGCAGAGCTGTCATCTTTCAGGCGCGTCTTCGAGGGACCTGTGCTATGTCGCCATGGAGAATACGGCGTCGTCTGAGAGTAAGGTTTGTGTTGCTGTGGTGTAGAAGGTGCCTCAGTGCTGTACATAGGCGACTGAAAAGCATAGTTCGTACCAAATCGCGGTGTCGACATGCCCATGTGTGGTGTGTGCATCAAATTGGAATTTTCATCATCATACCATAATGTGGATGCAAAGGCTGGACCCTGAGGCTCAATAGGACTGGCCATTGGGTCGTACACACGCGGTGTCATTTGAATAGGATCACCTAGTTCAGCCTTTGTGAGTGCTGCAATAGAGTCTTGCGTTGGGTATGACGGCATGAGGGGATGGGGGCCATTGGTAATAGACTGCATAGCGTGGCTTGGCTGCATGGGAGAGTACGCCAAGCCTTCGGGTTGCAGAGGCGAAGGAGAGTATGGTGGGTAGTTGGGATGTATGACTCCCTCCTGCCTGTATCCATTGTACAAAGTGACGTCGGTTGCTGATGGTGGCAGCATCGTCGACCATGATGACGCGTCACGAGGAAGCTCCGGTTCATTGTTATGCAAAGCCAGCGGTGCAGGTAGAGCAGGGCGGCTGTATCCAAAACTGCCATACCCATCATCTACCTGCCAGTCTTGCTGGACATCTTCCTTATCGGAGCCACTCATGGGACCGAGAAAATGTGAATAGGGCGAGTCGCCTGCCAAGCACTAGTCAATGGAAGGTCAGATTGTTTGACGGCTAAAATCCTATACAATATTATGCACCGGGTTGCACCCCCACGGGCAAGAAATTGCGATTGGTCGGAAGCGTGGAGGGAGGCGCAGGC
Source organism: Malassezia pachydermatis (assembly GCF_001278385.1). Lineage (NCBI taxonomy): Eukaryota > Fungi > Basidiomycota > Malasseziomycetes > Malasseziales > Malasseziaceae > Malassezia > Malassezia pachydermatis. The sequence goes on from NW_017253144.1 coordinate 302,421, forward strand.
CGTGCACCAGCCAGCTGAGCCTTCGCTTCGGCCAATGAGTGCACATTCATAAAGATGGCAGTGGATTTGTCCGCCTCCGCTGTGAACACGTTGGCGTACCAGGGATCGCGCGCCAAAGTTACCAAGTCCAGGGGAGCCACGCTAGGAAGCACAAGGACATGGATAGCAGGCTGCATTTGTGTCGGATCACTACGCTGGGCCAACTTTTCAGCACGTGCCAAGGCGGCGTCAATGCCCTTGCGATCGCCACGAGCCTGCGCACCGACAATCACATAGATCTCGAGACGGCCGTCCACCAGAGTGATAGCATTCGACTGAATAGCGCCTAGTGAGAACGGTACAGGAGCGGATGATGAAGCAGGAGAATACATCACAGCTTCGCGCTGCGATGGTGGAAGCGAAGTGCGGTGACGATGGTGCCAACCGTCAGCGTAGACGTCATCTTTAAATAAGGCAAAGAACGACGACGAATCAAGTTCCTTGCTGGAAGAACCTAGCAAGCGTGCCCATTTCGTTGCATGTTCACGCTGCTCAGATCCACTGCCTAAGCCGTGCCACACAAAGAGACCCCGAGACGTACAAGCCACAGCACTAAAGGCGGCACTGACTGACGCAGCGGCAAACGCTACCTCGTCGATATAGATGCCATGCTCGCCATGACGCACAGTGAACAGCTGCTCTGTTGGCTCAGACGCATCAGGCTCACCCTGTCGCGTTACTAGCACACCGCCAACCACTTGCAAAAAGGTGGTAGGTTCACGGCCTTGATGAATAATTGTCGCAGACGCTTGGATCTTTGCGCAGTCCCCCTTGGGCAGCACAGCATCCCAGCCGTCTGTGACAGCATGGCCAAGCCATAGGAATGGTGTGGCTCCTTGGACCCAGATCACGTCTGAGTCGTATACAACAAGGGGTTGAGGCACAGGCGTCCATGACTTATCCTTGCCCCAACGTAAGAAAACAGTGGGCTCTTGGGAGTGCACAGGTGGAACTGGCTCGACAGCCATCTCTTCTGCACCTGCAAGAACCTTGGCAGCGGCTTCAACGATAATTTCATGCTCAACGCTGTGCATCCTGGTTTCAAGGTCGTCCAGAGAATCCTCCTTATAAATAGGCACCTTGCGCACAATAATAGGCGCACCGCGGTCGACCTCAGCCACAACCTTGTGCACCATAACACCTGTATGCTCGATCTTTCCTTCTTGGAACGCTTCATAGGCACGCTCAATTGCTCCCGCACCATCGAACGCACCAGGCAGCGCAGGGTGCAAATTGATGATGGGGATCGGGTGCGGTGGACGTTTGCTGAACGCTGGCGGCGATGCCAACGAGGTCTCATGACCCAAGGCGCTCAAAAAGGTTTCTGATACAATGTGCATAAACCCAGCCAGGACAATCAGGTCAGGGAGACGACCTTCACCCAAAACGCGCTCGGCGAGCACGAGATCATAGTCATCGCGCGTCTTGCCAGGGTTGCGGTTTTGGTAAGTTTTCAGGCTGTGGACTTGAGTAGGAATCGGCGGCTCTACATTCCTGGCACGTTCAAGACCAAATACCTTCATACGGTTCGAGATGACACGCACGATTTGAGCGTCTGGTATAACAGGCTTGTCGCCGCATGTAGCATCAATTAAAGCTTGGAGGTTACTGCCAGAGCCTGAAATGAGCACGACCATTTCTTTGCCTGATGTGCTGCGCTTTGGAAGCGATGTCACGGAAGGTGTCTCCTTCTTCTCTTGCTTTGCAGCAGGTTCGGGTCCAAGTTCGGAAGGTGGGCTGACAGCCTCCTTGGCGTGTTCCGGGAACATTTCACGCTGGCGCTGCTCCATAAAGCTGGCCATAGAACCTGGCTTGGCCATACCCGGCAAGCCCTGGAACTCTTTCTCACTGTCTGGACTCATCGATGTGCGGCCATCACCAGCCAACTTGCCAAGCCGTGGGGTCTGTGCCTTGCCGCCGATAAATGAACTAAGAGACACGGGCGACTCAGAATCACCCATCGATGCATGGCCAGTCGGACCATTCTCACCGCCATAGCGCGAGAGCAACGACTTGGCACGCGAGGGGGATGTGTCGGCTTTCGAGTCGGAGACACCGTCAGACATAGTCGCAGACGAACAGACCACCCGCACATCCACAGCGACGTACCTCCGCCCCAGATCGCTGTCGCATCGAAATCACGTGGCTCGAATCAGAGAAGAGTAGTATAGTATATGCGTCTATATCAATCTAGTACTAGTAGAGATGGAGATGTGTGGTACAAGGAACAGAGAATGGATCAAGGCTGGATCATGTCATTACAAAGCGCTGGCGACTTGGGTTTGCACAGAAGCACTGCGCGCAGCCGTCTCTGTGAGCCATGCCAGCGCAGCCGAGGCAAGCTTTTCTTGTGCCTCCGCCTTCTGGACATCGGCACGACGTTGAGCAATGGCAACGCGGAACTTCTCCTGGATGTCCCAGCTAGCGAGACGGAGAACTTTACGTACTTCACGCGTCGTCCGCATACCATGCATAGTGGCAAATACGTTGGAAGAGTGGCGCAGCAGAGCAGCACTGTTGCTCGGCAAGTGCACGACACTGTGGCCGTTCATCAGCTCGTGCTTCAGGCTACGGCCCACGTTCCGTGGCACAGCGTTCGGTAAGTCTGTTACCACCCAGGCCACAGCACCCACACCTACCATGAACAGAACCGGCGCCGCCCAGCGACGAACCACCCGGCTGCCAAGTAGGTCGGTTACACGCACAATAGCCTCAGCAATGGTCTTGAGGTTGAACGCCTGCGTACCCACCAGGCTAAGAGCACCCAGGCCAATCGTCATGCTAGGCACAAGGGCCTGGGAATCCGCATCATTCTCTGGTGTCTTCTTCGATTCGTTCGCACCAATAAGCACAGTAAAGTGGTGCGGCACATCAAACAAGTCGGTCAAACGAACTGCCACAGCGTCCGTGCTTACACCCAGGCCCGTAAACATAGTGTTCTCAGGCTTCTTCGCAAACATGGCCTCAGGCACGAACACACGCTTCGGGACATCAACATCCTTCGGCAGGAAGGATTCACCCGTCTGGCTGATCTTAGTAACAGCCTCGGTCGTTGCGTTGCGAGCCAGAGTTTCACACTCAGTCACAGCGGCCTGGACACTCTCCAATAGAGCATGACGCACATCTTGGGCATATTGCCACAGGCTGAACAGGCCAGGGTACGCAGGCAACGTCACCGAGGCATGGGCCGACTCGCCGCGACCAATTGTCTCCAGCGCAAGAGCTACAGCCTCTTCCGTGGACTGAGCCACAGCAGAAACCACTTTGTCCTCTTCACCCTCGACCAGACGCTGAGCCTTCACAGCGCTTGTTTCACACTTCTCAAGGGCAGGGCGGCTCTTGCTTAGGTCCCGGCGTGCCGCAGCAAGATCGGACCTAGCAGCTTGTTCATTCAGTTGGACCAAGAACATGACGTCCGACAGAAGCCGGTCCATGTATGTCTTGGCTGGTAGCAGCTTCGACTTGGCACGCCGGCGAAGCACAAAGTCGTGCAGGTTCTGTTCCAAGTTCTCAAAGCGCTTCACCTGGTCGCTCAATTCCTTGGCCTCCTCGGCCATGTCGCATACCGAGCGCGAGTCAACAAAGTGCACGAGCTCTTCCGCCTCTTCGTATGTACGCGGACTCAGCTCGCGAATCTGTTCAAGCACACGGCGACGGCACTTGTCTTTGTTGCGAATCTGGTCGTACTTGTTGACGACCACAAAGACGTACGCCTTCTCGTTGCTCGCATTCTGAAGGAACTCACAAGCACTTAAAGTGAAATGGTTCTCAGCACTCACAACGAATACAACCACATCAATCTCCTCTTCACGAGCAAACAGAGCCGTGGTCTTCACGCTGTCCTGGTTCAGACCAGGAGCGTCAATCAGTGCAATATCGACAGCACCGTTGTGTAGCAAGCTTTCCTTGGCCGCCTGAACGTCGCGGCAGAACACCTTGAGCACTGGAAGCTCAGTGTGTTCCCGCTCTTCTTCCTCGGCGAAAACAGCCTCCAGTTCGTCAAGGCCACGGACTTCAAAGGTCGAGGGATCCTTCGCATCGTACGAAGCCATGTCACGAATGAGATGCACTTCCTCACGGTCCTCATTGTCACGCACAGCATCATGAATCTCGCAGAAAACAGAAGTGCATGGCTGCTGGTCGGTCGGCACCAGCTCGCGACGCATCAAAGCATTGATAAAGGTAGACTTACCAGCGTTTAAATCACCAGTGACAAGTACCTTAGACTGAGTGTCTGTGATACGAACTCGAAGGTTCTTAAGGTGCTGTAAAGAGCGAGACATACGCTCCTCCAGAAGCTGGCCCACGGTCGACTTCTCCATGGAATCAACGAGAGTGCTAGCATTCTGAGCTGCACCAAGTTTCAAGTCCAGACGTAGGACGGACAGAGGCATCGACTCGCTGCTCGCCTTGGTAGGGTAGCGAAGCACCCACTGGTCCTTGTTAAACTGGCGCAGGCCACTAAGGATTTCGTTGGTAGCATCAATAGAGGTTACAAGGCGATCACGCCCTTCCATATACAGTTCTTGATTCATTTCAGACGTAGCGGCATGAGAGAGTGCCTGAGAAGGCACCTCCTCTATGACGCCCGGCTTTGAGGTTGGCTTGGTCTCCAATGATACCGAAGCCATCGTAGCGAAAAGGTGGCCTATCGCTCTTTACCGGCGAGTCCGTTTATCCACCTCACGGTGGCGTTCTATTTTTTATTTTCAAAATTACCCATGACTCAGACTATAGGCCCATCCACCCGGCAAGTCTCGTGACTGGACATAGACCCTACGTTGATAACTTTTTTGGAACGCACGGTCCTTGCGTTTACTTCACGGTCTTGGCACAACATGAGGTCCATGTTCGGTGTGGCTCGCAATGCTCTTTTGCCACGACCATTCGACTTTGTGCTGGAATATAGTGAAGGAACAGTAAATGCTTTGGCAACCTTACTTCGGCAGAAATGCCCCAGCCTCGCTGGGACAAACCAAGCGTGGCCGACACGTTGGCTCCCTTCTGGACATATGCAAACCGTCTGGTCAGCCGTAGCAGACTTCACCAATGTGGATAAGGTGGAATATAAACGTAAGGTGATCATGACACCAGATGGTGGTTTGATCTCCCTAGACATTGCACCGCTTGCATTGGCGGAACCAACAGAAGAGGAGGCTGTGCCGACAGTCGTCATCTTGCACGGTCTCACTGGTGGATCCTACGAGAGTTATGTTCGGAATACTGTGGCAAAGATGGTGAAACCAAAGGAAGAGGGGGGAGCAGGTATGCGCTGTGTGGTTGTAAACTTCCGCGGGTGTGCTCACACACCGGTGACATCGCCGCAACTATATTCCGCCTGCAAGACAACGGATTTAGAATGTGCGATGCTATTACTGACGCGTATGTTCCCTCAATCGCCCATGTTAGCAATGGGTTTCTCCCTAGGTGGTGCTATCATGACAAAATTCATGGGCGAAGTTGGGAAGTCTACTCCATTCATTGGTGCGATTGCTGTGGGTGCTCCGTTTGAGTTGCAACAGACAAGTGACTGCTTGGAATCTACGTGGGTATCCATGGTCTATGCTTATGCCATGGGGACAAACCTCGGTAGCATGGTGCGAAACCATGCTGATACTTTGGCATTGTCTCCTGCTTTTTGGTCGCCCTTGGAAATGATGTTTGGCACAAAGGTTGATCCTGATCCAACGAAACCAATTGCCATGCCATCATTTCAAAAGCCACGCAAAGGTACTCTGCGATTTGTTGACCATGTTATAACGAGGCTTGGGGGTGGTTTGCCCAGCCCTTATGGTGATTTTCCGTTCGAATCAGCAGAAGCGTACTATCAACACAGCTCGCCGCTTCGTGTAATCCATAATGTGGCCCGTCCTCTATTGGCACTAAATGCAGATGATGATCCAATTGTATCATCATCCACATTGCAACATGTTGTCCAGGCCATCCAGGGCAATCCCAACGTTGTTTTAGCGCGCAGTAAGTGCGGCGGCCATTTGGGATGGTTTGCTGGGCCGCAGGGCGAGCGATGGATCTATCATCCCATTATTGAAGCTACACAAGCCTTATTTACAGCGCATGATGAAGCCAAGTCGAAACCATCTACAGGAATTGGCTCGGGAGGACCACAGATCAATCCTTGGCGAGTAAGGCAGGTGGACAAGAAAATGGTACAATTGGAAGTCTTGCCGCGCTCAGCTTTGCCGAGTATTTTTGAATCCAAGTCAGAAGAGAAGAACCCATCGCCATTGGTTTGGTTGCGTACCCAAGTATTGCAACACATTCCGTTGCTGCACCCGAACGACTCGCCCAAGGCAGAAGCCCCCATCGAGCAGGGAGACATGCTCACAGTGCCTATGTATACGGAGGCTCTCCATCCTGAAGTGGGCTTTGCAGAGATACCCAATGACTTGGCCGTTGGTGGGAATGGGACCATTATAGTGGGACATGCCCCACCAACTATGCCCTCTAGCGTGAAGCAGCTGGCCGGACTATGAACAGACTGCCAGGCTAATTGCCAGATGCATGCCGCATTTTATGAACGGACGATATGACGGACATACATACACACTCAGGATAGCGAAGAAGCGCACCTTGTTGAATTTTCATCCACGGTTGTATCGCCTACGTACATCACGAACAGATATAGTGCTACTGTACAGTGACGTCTTTTGGTTTGCATGCCTAAAAAAAAGACATGACTTTAAATGAAACCAATGCGGTTGGACACGTCAAGAGCATCCTGGTCAGCAGTGAGGCGAATAAACGCCTTCTTCTTGCCGTCCGGGCGGATGAGGGTGTTGATCTTAGCAGCGTCCACATCGTACACCTTCTTCAGGGCCTGCTTAATCTGGTACTTGTTGGCCTTGCGGTCCACAATGAACACCAGGGTGTTCACCTCCTCAATCTTCTTCATGGCGCTCTCAGTGTTGAGAGGGAAAAGAAGAATCTTGTGGGCGTCAGTGCGCGGCAAGTGGGGAGCGCTCTTGCGAGGGTATTTCGGGTTGCGCGCAAGACGGAGGGTCTTCGGGCGGTGGAACGAAGCCGAGGTGCGCACCTTACGCACACGCAGCTGACCCGAGCTGCCCTTCTGGACAACCTTCTTGGCAACATTCGCCTTCCGCGTAGACGAAACCTTCTTGTCTGTGGTGAGAAAAATGTTAGTATCCATGTTCATTCCAATACCAAGCTTTCCGTATCACACGTCTCTATAACAGCTTTGCCATAGCGACGATGACACCGATAGCACTATACGTACCAGTGGCCGGCGACATGATAAATGACAGCGGTTGTGTAGTGACAAAGGGCCTTGAAGTTGCGGTCGTACTGGAACCACAAATGGGAAATGTGTCACGTGTCATATGGTGGTCATGTGATGGGTATAGTTTTGCTATATGGTCCGTGCATATACAAATGTAAGATCAATGCAAGTCTTGCGGCGACCACGCATACACCAACACTTGGTGTCTGCATCCTACATAAAGACATAATTGGAATGCAGTCTGAGTCGAGTTTTGCGTAGAATAGCCCCAAGAAACGGCCTTTATATTGTTTGGAAATTCAGTGATTGACGAGCTTGTGTATTTTCCAGCACCTCGGGAGTAAGGAAGAGTACAAATTGGCTCAGACTCCGATAGATGCCATATACGAATCTGTTTGTCGTCGCCCGCGCAGCATACGAGTTTTCGGAGAGGGTCAACATCAAATCCCTAATATATATAAGAATCTCATTCTTTACTTACCAAGCCTTGCATAAAATGGTTGCGATGCCCGTTAAAAATCCGTGTAGGTGTATCCATACATTTGTTTAAATCACTCAGCAGGAGAGTTCCGTCAGTATAGGCCACAATGAATTCAGATGTTGCCATCAAATACACATGGCTAACAGATGCTTTGTGTCTCGTATATGAATATGTTTGATCAGGTGGTATGGCATCTTTAGAAGACCAGTTCATGGATACAGATAGGGAAGTATGCAAGACTAGTCCAGATCGTGTTCCTGCCATAAGATGAATCATCGTAGGGCTATTGGCACACATTGAGACTGCCATCACGTCACTTTTTGTACATTGCATTCGCATTCTCCATTGTGGCGTTTCCTCACGAAGAGAAACATACAATACAAATACATGGTTCCCGATACCGAGTGCAATCACAAGACCAAGGTTGGCTGAAGACTCAAGTTCCCACACATCCATGCACCGTAGATCTGAATGGGCAGTCCAACTAGGCCCATTGTATGATATTTGCACATTTCGTGAGCTTGTAGCAGTAGATGTCACATGGACATTTAACCGATCCTCAACAAAAGCTTGGACAAGCAACCCGGAAGATTTTGTGAGCTGATACAGTGTAATAGGTGCAGTTGACGTGAGAAATAGGTTCTGTGTAGAGTCAGAAAATGACGTAGATGCGCGGTTAAAATAATAGCTGGTATGAAGTTGTGAGAACTCATCTAAAATGTGATCTGCTTTCATACTAAAATAAGTAAGGCATTACATACCATAAAAGTTTGCCATCTTCAAAGAGTACACAGAGAGAGTTGTGAGCAGGAGAAATTGGTGCAGCCTAGATTGTGAGTTTCTCGAAAACATACAAGGATCTTTGTAATATGCTGGTACGTAGACCCTATGCCATTCACATCAATTGTTTGGCATACACCAAAATGTTTTACCATATTAAGAATCACACCTCTGAATCATAAGCCAATAGTGAGATACGTACCTTTGGTATTGATGTACATATGACAAAGGAATATGACCAGTTTGAACTCCCGGTGAGCGGAGAGGTCTTGGTGTGTGCGTTCTATCCAAAGAAGGCACACTTCTCGGACGTGGTGTTGGTTTGCTCGTTAGACTGTCATTGAGACTAGTCGGATTGACTGTTTTGGTTTTTTCACTAGTTTTGAAGAATCGCTTCCTTCTTTTTTAGGTTAACCTTGCGATAAAACGTGAACATACGCTGGATCCCAGCTATAACCAGGCAAAGAAAAGGGTGGATTGTCCCCCATACAATAAAGTCGATATTTGATGTCAATGCAGCACATCTGTGGAGATAAGTATTTAGTCGGTTTTCGCTCATTTTGGCCATCATCTCTACATCGGCACATGAGCAAAACCGAGTGATCATCTCCATTCCCAATTCCTACACAGAATCTACGTGAGATACGAACGAAAGGATGAGATTGAGAATTAGTTCGATGCTATTTAAGAAAAAAAATCGTAGAAACTATGACCAAACACAATTACATTGTCTCCATAAAGGTGGATTTCATTTGTGTCCCGTATGATGTCATTCAGTTGCAGATGTTGTTGTAGCAGAGGTCGTAGTAGATCGGCTATTTTGCGGCACAAGAATACGTCTTCGGGCATTGACAAACCAATTGGAGATCTGGCAAATGTCAAGTCCCGTGTAGTCACAAAATGCCCGCTTTTCCTCTTCAGTTGGATAAGGATGGTCTGCGTGTTCCAAAAGCCACGATTTAAGCATATCTGTAATATGCTTTGGAAGTTTTCCGCCTCGCTTAGGAATGGTTTGGGCAGACTTTTGCTGCTCTGATGAACTGGAAACATTCGCGTGGTCTTTACCTTTACTCTGTTTTCCTTGTACTGACATCTGGCTCGATGCCGAAGCTCCTGCATGATCGTGCAACTCTCCTTCATTCTTCAGAGGTGCATTATTGTAATACATAGATTCCGTCTCAGAACGATAAGCAGTGGGGTCATTGGCATAAGACCTGTGTTGGCTGGTATGAGGGTAATCGTAAGCGCGCATTCCTTGAGGCGACGGTGTTCGACGACCAGCCATTGAGGAATATTGGGGTGGGTAATGACCACGAGTGTGCGGAGAATAGTTAGACATTCCACCATGACCATATCGATCATACATATCGCTTGTACTGGGCCAGCGACGATCTGGATGAAAGGAAGTACGCGCACGGTTGTACGGCGCCATGCGATGCCCGCTGTATGAAGAGCTAGCATACCAAGAACGATGTTCAGGAAGAGAAGGCCGCGAATACCGCGTCATTGTTTCCTCACTAAGTCGAGGTAGTTCTGGCATGCTTGGACTGGTGTACAATTGGTCGGGGGGAGAGTGATTGTCGGATGTCATGGGTCTGTCTCTCATAGAATTGGATGAAGAGCGAGTCATGAAAGAGCGAGGAAGTCTTTGGTGAGGGGCTTGATGTTCTTCGATTGTACCTGACTGACTGTCGCGCTGAGATACAGGCCAAGAGTCCGGGTGTCCATCCCATTTCCAATTATGGTGAGGGTGCATGTAGGCACGATTAGTAGGTGACTCAAAGTACATGGAACCCGACGTGCGACGCGACTCTGAGCCAAACCGAGATTCATGTTCTCGGCCAAATGAACCTGGGTTATCAAGAAGACCACGCCAAATAGGACGGCTTGATTTGGTACCAGGTGGTGATCCATAAACACTTTCCCGCTCACTTTCATTGCTGCGCGTTGCATGCGGCGGCTTGAGTGTTGCAAGCACCGGCAATGAATGGGACTTGTACAAGGGCACCCGAGCCGTGGGGGATGTAGAAGAGTACCGTAATTGGGATGGGGCCGGCGTCGCTCTGTAGGCGTCTATTGGCGGGAGCCTACAGGCAGCAGGTACGGCAGAAGGAAGGGAACCGTCCTGATAAGGCCTTTTATGCGAAGTGGGATGGTCATGAATGTTCAGATCTTTGATATCATCACTGGACGTTTGTTTTAGAGCAGACCTGTCAATGGACGGATTCAGTTTAGAATCGTCCATGTTATCACTTTGTATAATTGTACCTCTTCCCTCTGGTCTACAGCAGGACGGCCGTCTGCAATACCAAGAGGGAGAGAATGGAGCTGGGGGACAACCTGACAGCGGAAAAAAAATCAGAAATTGTATTAGTCCCGCTTTAGTTGACACCAGTGGGTATATCGGACATCTGCACCTTACAGTCTGTGCAGCTTTCAATTAGACCCGCCGTGCGTCAATCAAATGCTCAATTCCCCCACTTTTCACCGCGTTTATTCGGAAACTACAATAATTTGTTCCAGCCCATTAATTCTGAATTAGATCGAAGCCAATAATAGATCTATCTCTATCAGTGAAAAGGGGTATGGTGACAATCTGTCATTTGTGAGAGCCTATGGCGATAGGTTGTCGTTGAGCTATATTGCAAATCTCTCTCTTGTTGCCTACGAGTGAAATAAGACTTTACTTTCACTAGCCCAATCAACTAGGAACTTAAGCATTGTAGTCTAGAACGTACCATGTAATTATGCATTCATGAGGCCCAATCGTTTCAATATGTTTTAGCATCGGAAAAATACATAAACTGACACGTGAGCCAATCAAGTTTTTTTTAATAGAACAGACATCATAATCTTGATTGATTGCGTAATCGATGCCCCTCTATAGCCATCATTCATTTTCTCACATAAGCGACATATGCGGCTCGACGGCGTCACATAGTAATTGTTTCTATTGTACCTACTTGGGCTGTCCGCCTGGAGGTAATGGCATTGAACGGTCAGTTTGGGCCCGCATCGTCCTGCTTGGCTCTTTCTTCAGAGACTGGGCAGTTCTAGTTTGTGACGAGCTCGTAGTTGTGGTTTTCGATAAAGGAATAGAGGATACGTTTAATGTTCGTGCGCGAGGCGCAGCGCTTGTCGAGGTAGGCAGTCTCGAAGAGGCAGTGGGCAACCGTCCAGCTACTCCTGTAGTCGGCGTTGTTTTAGCGGATAAGTCTGCAGATGCTGCATCGGTAGACGTCCCTCGCGTCATGTTCGAAGGCAATGTGCCAATGCGTGGGAGTTTCATATTATTGCGTGGTACAATTTGTCTTCGAACGGGCACATATGGTTCTTTCTTCGTCACAATGCGTGTACTTCGGCGCAAAGCCATGTCCGAGTCGACATTAGAGGCAGATGCAGCCACATTGGTCACTGATTTCAAGTTAGTCAATGGTGCCCTCACCGGATTTAGATCTTGCAGATGGGCCGACTGTGAGGATGTTGAATCCAACGGAGCAGAAGTCAGCGAAATTATAGAACGTCGCCTTGGCTCCGACAACCTGCTGGATCGACGGCGCTCTACATTTGGCTGCGTTGGCGCAGGTGCAAGGGTCGGTGCAGCAGATATTCTGGTATCATTAGGCGCATCGGCATCCTCTATCACAGGCGGCGCTTGGTCACTTTGCACTGTCTCTGTCTCTGCTGACACCAGAGTCGAAGGGGGTTTGTCCACTTCCAAGGTCGTCCATGCCTGTGCTAAACTTAGATCTGGTAGTGGAGCCATCGTACGTTCCTGTGCATACACCAAGTGGCGGAAGTCAGAAAGAGCTGTATCGACACCAGCCACTGGTCGTGGCTCGGAGAACATGTGCTTCAATACACGCATATCGGGAGTGGGTGGCTCTGGCTTTTTCTCTTGGAGACACTCGACGGCCAGAGTGGATCTGCCTGCTTCGATACTGGTGTTGGAGACGGGCTCTTCCGCCACTTCTTCTGCCACCTCTTCCGGCTCCGCAACTTTCGGTGTCTTGTCCGTTTCTTCGTCGTCCCTTGTATTTTCCCCCTCTGGCACCACATCACTTGTGTCCATCATAGAAGGATATTCCCTCGCCTCCATGTCCTCTGCCTTAGATTCTGCCTCCGATTCGGCGGATAAAGAGCTAGGCGACAGCATATTTCTAAGCCATTGCCATGATGATCGATGACACGGCATTGGCGTCCTCTTGTCATTTTCCTTTGTGGCTTGGATGTCCGAGAGACGACGAGTTTCGACCTTTGTTGGCTTGTCCGCTTGGGGTGTCAGGAAGTGTGGGCCGAGAGGCTTTGGCTTAGGCGACGGCGTAGTACCAACCTCTGTGCTAAGTTCGAGGCTTTTCTCCACTTCCGCTTCTTCTTCGTCATCGCTGGATGGGGCATCTGATTCGTCATACGCTAGGTACGACGAGCTATTCAAGTCCATATCTTTTGAACCCATAGATGCTTGTGTATGGGGGGAACTGTCTAGCATTGATGCTGATGACTGTCGGTCTCTGGGTACATCCATGGGTAGAATAGGGTATTGCGCACTTCGTTTGAGCAAGGTCGCTGTACGAAGGCTTACTTTTCGCGACTTTGATGGTGACCAAACCAATGGCGTGCTCATCATCATCCCCGATAAGGGGCGTGAATGGGGGACGCGTGGTGACAGCACAGACGAGTTCCTCGGTGAAAAGGGGCTGGACGGAAGAGATGGAACAGCTTGCAGCTCAGCGTCGACAAGGCTCTCTTCTGCTGTATTCAAACACAAAGTTTCTGTACTACCATCGATGCTGGGGGTTAAAGTGTTTCCCCCATCCATTTCCATGGACATACTCTTCTGATCCATATCTTCCAACGTAGGATCGCGAGCTTTGTCTGACTCTTGCACCGCAATCGAGGAGCTTGTCATACTCTCTTCTTGAGGCAGGGAAGCAGATAAATTTTGCGTACCGTCCACAGTAGATATCGATGTCGTATCCTTTTCAGGTATGTCCACATGTTGGGATACCAAGACAGGCCTCTTGGCATGCTCCGGCGTCCATGCACTACGCATCGATGGCAAACTAGCACGAGCTTTCAGACGCGCACTCTGACGACGGGGAATGGTCGTTGTTAGATGAGAGGCACGTCGTGCTCGCCTCGGTGTGGACGTAGCTGACGGTGCAGGCTCATTGTAGGTCTTTTCCGGTATCAAATTTGTCTGCGCCGTACCATGGCCTTCGTGGGAGTCCGTGGTAGCGCTTGTCTGCGAGACTGACAGATTACCGAGTTGTTCTCCCAGGGGAGCCGTACAGGCAGGTAGTTCTGGATCCTGTTCTGCTTCGTCTTGCGTAGGTGTGGGAGTCACATCATTCTCAAGATAGGAGGATGACGGGCTTGGTACGTTGTCTTCTCCAGGCACACACGTCGTATCTTGAATATCCTCTGCTTGCGATACCATACCTTCTTCTTTTTCTTCATAGGGTGTCCCATACGCAAAGCGAAGGAGATGCTTTGAAATTTTTAACTGGTCACCGTCAGCCAGCGACACACACGTGTTCCGATCCTGTGGTTTGAGAAGCGAATGATTATGCCATACACCATTTGCGCCGTAAATATGAAGAGTTGCATGATTTTCTTTGTCGAATACAATACTGCAGTGCAGTCGACTAACATCTTCGAGCAAGAGACGTACGTCGTTGGAAAGGGCGCTGGGATGTGAGTGTTATTTTCTCTACGCACCGACCTAGGGATGTTGTGATCTTTGACATGACGAACCTGCCCTTTTCTGATCCATCATGTGCGAGTAGATGCAGTGTCCCACGCACACGCCGCGCATCTTGTGCCACGGGCTGCTCACGGAGCGGCGCTGCTGCCATCGCTCGGGGCACAGGGGTGTTGGTGTAGGACGAATGCATGCCTCCACGCGTGGGTCGACGCGAAACGCTCTCTATCACGTGATAGGAAGCGCTGCTTCGAGGCCTGTCTGTCGACGACCATGGCGCCTGCAGCGCTCTCACGCGCAGAGCGCAGTTTCTTGCTGGATGGCCTACAAGCCTCACCAGCGCACCGTCCGGATGGACGTACTTTATCCGAGTTTCGAGCCATCGAAGTTGAGGCGCCTGCGTCGCAGCAGGCCGATGGATCTGCACGTGTATTGCTCGGCAGTACTGAAGTGCTGTGTGGTGTCAAGGCCGAAATTGAGACGATGGACGCACCTGTGGTGCCTATGCAGGTAGGCTCCTCGTCAACCGAGAAAGCGTTCCGTCCATGGATGCCGTCGATGCCCCGCGTTCAGGCATTGGTAGAATATTCACCTGCCTTGCTCCATGAGCACAATGCCACTGAGTTGGGCATGATGACCAGTTTGATCCAAGATATGATTCAGGCATGCTTTGCTGAGGCTGGGACCATGCTTGGACCTTTTACAGCGCGGCAGTTTATTGTTGTGCCGTCGTCCAAGTACTGGAAGTTGCATCTTGATGTTTATGTCATGTCCTGGAGTGGCGGCAATGTCCTGGATGCCGTCTTTGCGGCTGTCTACTCAGCCCTGTGGGATACACGTTTGCCTTCGACCCAGATTCTTGCGACAGATACTACGCAGGAGGATACCAATGTGGGCGAAGACGATCCTGCGGGCATCAAGTACATTACGCGTGGGCATGCGAATGCGCCTGGCCATGCCGAGTCGCATGCTGTGGACTTTGCGCTGGCGAGTGAATGGGACGATGGCGTGCCCCTGCATGGCCGTGACGACATGCCTGTGTGTGTGTCTGTGTACCCTGTCCGTGATACCTTTTTACTTGATCCTACGTTGGAAGAAGAGTCGGCGCTGTCATCGAGTATCGCTGTATTGGCCTCGGCCAGTGGGCGTGTCTATGGACTTCGACAGCGTGGCGAGGGCGAGCTGAATCTCGATACGATTCATCAGGCGACCGAGGTAGGCGTGTACTATGCCAAGCAGCTTGCGAGCACCTTGCAAACGTACTTTGATTGATATAGCATGGAAAATAGCCTATGTACCATGTAGGAGTGCAGTCCATTTCTCTACCAGTCCGTGGTCGGCTTGGCCATGCGAGCCTCCGCCGCGGAAATGCCCTTGCCGTAGACCACACCGTTGAGCCACGGGGTATCGACGCGGCCCTTTTCGAAGGCGCGAATCTCCGCCTCTTTCTGCAGCGTGAGCGCAATATCGTCCAAGCCGTTGAGCAGGCAGTGACGCGTGAACGGCGCGACGTCGAAGCTGAACGCTGTGCCGTCCTCGCAAATGACCTTTTGCTGCTCGAGATCCACCGTGACTTCCTTGCCGGCCTGCGCGTCCTGGAGCACACGCTGGATTTCCTCCGGCTTGAGGATCACAGGCAGCTGGCCGTTCTTCGTCATATTGTTGCGGAAGATATCCGCAAAGCTCTCCGCAATGACGGCGCGAATGCCAAAGTCGAGCAGCGACCATGGCGCATGCTCACGCGACGAGCCACAGCCAAAGTTGCTGCCAGCCACGACAAGAATCTTCGCATGGTCGTACGGCTTCTGGTTGAGCACAAAGTCCGCAATCGGCTCACCTGTTTGCACATCGTACCGCAGCGGCCAGAACAACGCCGAGCCCAGACCCGTACGCTTGATCGTCTTGAGAAACTGCTTCGGGATGATCACATCCGTGTTCACATTCGAGCGCTCCATCGGCGCAGCAATGCCCTTCAGCACCCGGAACGGCTCCATACCCTGCGCGCCCGCCGCAGGCTTCGCCTGCGCCGAGGCCTTGGAGGTCTCCGCGTGCGATGTGTGCACAGGCGGCGCGGACTCGGCAGGCGCACGCACCGCACCCTGCTCGACAAACTGCAGCGCATCCTGCTTAGCAATCTCAAAGCCAGCCTCCGAAGCGGCAAAGCCTGGAAGCGAGCCAGCATTCAGCTTGCGCACGTCGGTCAGGTAGCCCGTCACCGCTGCGGCTGCGGCCATCGCCGGGCTCATGAGGTGCGTACGACCACCAGCACCCTGACGACCCTCAAAGTTGCGGTTTGACGTCGAGGCGCAGCGCTCGCCTGGCGACAGCTGATCCGGGTTCATACCAAGGCACATCGAGCAGCCCGCCTCACGCCAGTCAAAGCCGGCCGCCTTGAATACAGTATCGAGACCTTCCGCCTCCGCCTGCTTTTTCACCAGACCCGAGCCAGGCACCAGCATCGCCTGGACATGCGGCGCGACCTTGCGGCCATGCAGCACACGCGCCGCCGCACGCAGGTCCTCAATACGCGAGTTGGTGCACGAGCCAATGAATACCTTGTCGATTTTGATTTGCTCTACCGGCACATTGGGCTCCAGGCCCATGTACTTCAGTGCATGCTCCCACTCGTTCGCCAGCTCCTCGCTCGGGGCGTTCTTGGGGTCCGGGACGGTACCGGTGATCGGCACTGTGTCCTGCGGGCTGGTACCCCACGTCACAGTGGGGGGAATGTCCTTCGCATCGATGCGCACGACCTTGTCGTACTGCGCGCCCTCGTCGCTGGCGAGCGAGAGCCAGTACTTCGCAGCGCGATCCCAATCCTCGCCCTGCGGCACGAGAGGACGGCCCTTCAAGTAGTCCAGGGTCTTCTGGTCAGGCGCAATGAGACCGGCACGCGCACCTGCCTCAATGGCCATGTTGCACATACTCATACGCGCCTCCATCGAGAGGCCACGGATCGTCGAGCCGGCGAATTCAAGCACACCGCCAGTGCCACCCGCTGTGCCAATGAGACCAATGACATGCAGGATGATGTCCTTGCTGGTCACACCTTCCGGCAGCTCGCCATTGACGTCAATAAGAATGTTCTTCATACGCTTCTGCAGCAGCGTCTGTGTGGCAAGCACATGCTCGACTTCCGACGTACCGATACCGAACGCCAGCACACCAAACGCACCATGCGTACTTGTGTGCGAGTCACCACATACCAGCGTCGCACCGGGCACGGTGAAACCCTGTTCAGGGCCGATAACGTGCACGATTCCCTGACGCGCATCCGTCAGGCCAAAGAACGTAAGACCAAACTCCTTCACGTTCTGCTCCAGCGTCACACACTGCAGACGCGAGTCCGGCTCCTGCACGAACGACTTGGTGTCCGTGTACGTCTTACGGCTGATCGTCGGGATGTTGTGGTCCACGGTGGCCAGCGTGCAGTCCGGACGACGCACCGGACGACCGGCCATACGCAGACCCTCAAACGCCTGCGGCGAGGTCACTTCGTGGACCAAATGGCGGTCAATGTAAATGAGACAAGTACCATCTTCCTCCTCCGAGATCAGATGCGAATCAAAGATCTTTTGGTAGATCGTGCGCGGCTTCGTGGACGACGTCATGATCTCTCGTGCCAAAGAAGCGTGAAAACCTCCGCATGACTCAGTAGCCGGCAGCCACTTCTTCTCTCCACACCGCGCCACTCCACCGCTCGTTGCGTGCTGATTTGCAAGCAGACCCACACCTTGTCACTCGCTCGATTTCTCTGTCTCACGTGACCTACTGCGGCCGAAGCGGCGGGCCCGTGGCAACGTGGGCCTACGAAGGGCGGGCGGTGGCTGCCGGGATCGGTGGTAGGCACGCACGCTCGCTCATCTTGTTTTCTTGCGCTTCGTCCAACGTTGCATAATGAGTGACAGTATTAACATGGATCTTTGCCCTGTATACGCGCCGTTCTTCGGTGCTATGGTACGTGCAGACTTCGCTGGCGAAGATCGGAATGCTAACATCGATGTGCTTGTCGACTTGCTTCGACATGTTGTATCGACATGGTAGGGTGTGACGGCGGCCATTGTGTTCACCTGTCTCGGTGCCAGTTACGGCACCGCCAAGTCCGGTGTAGGTATCTCGGCTATGGGTGTGCTTCGTCCGGATCTCCTCATCAAGTGTATTATTCCTGTGGTTATGGCTGGTATCATTGCTGTACGTATCTTTTGTGCACGGTGAAGAACATGCAGGCTAACCTCTTAGATTTACGGTCTTGTGGTCAGTGTGCTCATTTCGGGTGACAGTATGTATTAGGCCGTGGTCCACTGACACGCACAGTCAAGTCGCCGATGACTCTCTACGCTGGCTTCATTCAGCTCGGTGCCGGTCTCTCTGTCGGTCTCGCTGGTCTCGCTGCCGGTTTCGCCATTGGTATCGTTGGTGACGCTGGTGTGCGTGGTACCGCGCAGCAGCCGCGTCTCTACATTGGTATGATTCTGATTCTCATTTTCGCCGAAGTGCTGGGTCTGTACGGTCTAATTGTGGCCCTGATCCTGAACACGAGGAGCCAAGATGCTATGAGCGTACGTATTCTTGGGCTAGGCAGCGATGTGCCTACGGCCCGTCGCCTTGGACACGATACTAACGATTTGCAGTGCACGCTCTAATGTCAATGCGAGTGCATATATATATAGCCTTGCCCGTATCTACCCACATCTGAACTGATTTTCTGTAGATGGGCGTGCAACCTCTCTTCGATTGAGTGCTCTGCCTCGCTGCACATGTGGGCCTAGCCACCTCACAGTCCAAAGCGATGTCACATGTCCGAGACTATCATGTTTCTATCGATTTGTCCGAAGGGAAAGCGATTAGTACAGGAGCGTCGACATGTCAGCGCGGATGCGGTTGTAGTCCATCAAACCCTCCACGCGGCCAGTCGCGGCAATCGCAATGTCCTTGTCCCACAGGTACTTCTGCGCCACACGCTGGATCTCAGCCGGGGTGACAGCGTCAATCGCAGCCTCAATCTCCTGCGGCGTGAAGCGCTTGCCAGTCGTGACAAGCTGGCGGCCAATGTCCTCAGCAATCGCAGTGGTACCGTCAAGGCCCAGCAGCAGCGATGCCTTAAGCTGCGCCTTGGCACGAGCGACCTCCGCTGGCGCAGGGCCCGTCGAGGCGCGCTGCCACTCCTTCAGAGTAAAGTGGATCATGTCATCGAGGTTCATCAAGTTCTCGCTCACCATGTACACACCCCAGAGACCCGTGTCCGAGTATGACGTGCTAAAGTGCATGAACGAGTTAGCAAGGTTGTTCGACGAGATGATGTGCGACAGGCGGCTCGAGAGCAGCGGCGAGGAGCCGAGCGAACGGTCCCAGTTGCCGAAAATCGACTGCATCACAAGCATAGGGAAGTAGTCAGGCGACTTCCAGCTGCAACCCTCCACGGCAATGGCCACGTTGCAGGTCGAGGCAGTGTCATCACGCACACGGACCTCCGAGCCAACAAACTGGCTCGGCTCGTACTGGCTCTCACCGAGCTTGATCGGGTTCTGCGACACAGGCAGACCGCTAAAGTGCTGCTTGGCCAGGTTCACAAGCTCCTCGTGCTCAACACCACCGGCACCAACCAGGACCATGCGGTCAGCCGTGTACTTCGACTTAATGTAGCTGGAAAGGTCCTCACGGTTGATCGAGAGGATGTTCTCCTTGGGGCCCAGAATAGTACGGCCCAGAGCCTGGCCCTGGAAGGCCACCGAGTGCAGGTGGTCGAACACGACCTCCTCGACCTGCTTGTCAACCTCCTCCTGCTCACGCAGGATCACATCACGCTCACGCTCAATCGCCGAGGCGTCGAGCTTCGAGTTCTGCAGAATATCCGAGATAATGTCCACAGCCTTACCGACATCCTGACGGAAGGCCTTGGCGTAAAAGACGGTCTGCTCACGCGAGGTGTACGCGTTGAGATGCGCACCAAGGTTCTCCACCTCAAGCTCCAGCGCCTGCTGCGAGCGGTTGTTGGTGCCTACATGTAAGTCTGCCGATATACATACCCTTGAACGCCATGTGCTCCAAAAAGTGCGCAGTACCGTTGGTGCGTGCCGACTCCGAGCGCGAACCAGCGTCAATCCACGCACCGACGGTGGCAGTCTGCGACGTGGGGTTCGACTCAGTAGCGACCGTCAAGCCGTTGGGGAGCATAGTCACCTGTGTCAGGGGCTGGCATACATGTTAGAATTTGCCTTTCCAAAGACGCGCTAGCAACATACCTGGCGGGCGGCAGCCGAGGCCAGCGAGCGCGAGGCAAACGGCACACGCACGTTGCCCTTGAGAGTGTTTGCCAAGAACAGACGGGCCGACATCACGACAATGTCTTTGAAGCGGCTGAGATGTGGGCGACTCGAAAAGTCTCAGAGAGAAAGGAGAAGAATCGCTACGCTCGCTCATGGAGCCCGGCCCCGCTGGGCGGGCAGGCCTCGTCAAAATACCTGATTTGCTAATTTACCCCCAGCACGGCCCCCGGTTTCGACCGACGCGGCATCTTCGGTTGATTGCTAAGCGGTACAGCTTGACTGGACCCCTACTGTGGAGGTGCCAGGCTTGGATTGCATGGCCGCTTCCTCCACAAGAACGCACACACGCATGGACACTTGAATGCACGTCGTGCAACGCCCATGTGATTCCCCCATGCCTTCAGAGGATTCGCATAGTGTCAGTCCATCTGATCCTCAGGGGCATTTTTCTACCGCATCAGGATCAGAGTCTACGTCTGCTCCAGCTTCTCCCTTTCTCACTTCATTACCACCACGCCCTTCTGTGATTGAAGTGAGCGATGAGGGGGAGGCGGAGGATGATTGTTACGTAGAAGCCGTGCGCAAGCTCACTGCTGCGGACCTGCGCAAACGAAAAATCGAAGCTGCTCGTGAAGCTATGCGCCGTGCAGCGACCGCGCCACGAAAGCCGCCCTCTGTGCAAAACGCCCTCTTTTCTACCTATCGATGTCCTATCTGTCTATGTCCTCCCCAAAACGTGAGTGTTACACCCTGTGGTCACATTTTCTGTGGCTCTTGTTTGTTTGATTCTCTGGCTACCAATGCTAGGCAAGAGCATGACGCGCCTCATGAATTCGCTTCTGCGGCCTCCGCACAGCATTTATTCACGCCACTGGGCAGTGGCGCTGCTATGACCCTGGCCAATGTTGCTGGCGTATCTGTGGATAATGCGCGCGAAATTTTACAAGAAAGGCGGCAGCAGAGGCAGACACAGGCTACGATGGATCCGTCACCCTCGCGTCGAGATTCACAGCTCTCAGCGACACGACTACGCGCGACCAACGGCACGGAACGCATCAAAGGCCTTTGCCCTGTTTGCCGCAGTCCGATTCGCGGTGGATTCACGGGGCCTAGTCGCAAAGGTATTCTTGGCTTGGAGATTCTGCTAGGCACGCCACGTGAATCTCCATCCTCAGATACGACACCGTCTAGCAACATTACGACCTCTCCCACGCCGCCTGCGAAGCGTGCACGACACGATGTATCTTAATGCCCATATGTATTATACAAATCTATCAAAGTAGATATTTATGACTCTATCATGGCCTCTGGTATTACCGTATCCTGGTTCTCTGTACTGGTTCCCACTGGCGGTGCGTCTGTTGCCGATGCTGATGCCTGCGCAGTCGGGGAAGGTTGATCAGCTGTCAAAAACCGTCCGTAGTATCCACGCCGCGGATTGAACGTCGACCGATGCTCACGATGCAAGCCAAGTGTAGTACGCAGGCCGAGTAAAGAGGATTGCTTTGGTTAATTGAACTGGAGTACCTACCAATCGCGTGGAAAGAATCGTGTACATATCTGGCGCTTGATACACACAGTCGTTGATAACATAGTACGCTGCTAAGGGAGGGTCCACTGGCGGATGTGAGTGTGTAGGGTATACCTACCTCGATCAGGACCTCTGCGCCACCGTTTATGGATCACAAAACAGCCAGGGGGGCGTGCATGTACCAAGGCAAATTCCAGACCGGTAAAGCGTCTACTGTTAATGGTCCGTCAACGTACTTTAGCTCTTCTTCGTGTCGTCTCGCCATTTTCTTTAGGACTTCTTCTGATGATTGCGGTTGTGTCGCCATGATCTCTGCCATCAAAGCAGCACTTTGCATGCGAACATGCTCATTGTTGCTGCGCCGGTCGTAAAACGGAGACGAGCTAAAGTAATCCATGACATTGGATGTGTCCAAGACAGACTGGCTGACCCCTGCCAGTCCCTTCTGTGCGCTTAAGAAGGCAAGATACTCTGGATTCTTCCATTGTACATGCAAAGGATTCACATCCTCAGCATTCGGCTGCGCCATGGCCCTGCGAGAAGAGGGCGTTGCGTCGCGCCTAGGCGGTGGAGAGTGGAGGATGTTCAGGTGTGCGTGGTCATGCCTAGTAGGTCTTTCACATGCTTTCTTTTTTAGTGGGTCACGCAGGACGCGTGGCATTTCGCGCGTAAGTCTTGGAAGCCGATTAACCACCATGACGAGTCGTCAACGTGGTGCGAACGAGGAGCTCCTCTCGAAATATGATGATATTATGGACGAACAGGGTACGGAATAATACCTCCACTGACCATGCCAGAGCAGGAAAATGTGATCCAGCAGATTCGCCACGACAATGACAAGGCCAACTTCGTCTACCGTGCTGGTATGCTGGTGGTGTACACGCTGGTGGTCTTCCTATACCTGACGCCGATCCCCTCCTACTTGTTGGGCAACCACAGCAAAAGCCATGTTACGTTGTACCTGCAGCACCATTCAATCATTGGAACGGAGGATGACTTGACGTATCTGCCGGCGTTCCCCATTTATATGTTTATCTTTGGCTTTCTTACCTATATCATGTTCTTAGCTGGCCGTGAGTGTGCTTCCCGCGCAGGCCTTGTGAAGATGAAGGGCGTGGCTTTCCCTGCGCAGCCTCATCCTTTCGGAACTGCGCCTGGATGGCTTGTGCCTGTGCTGCGTGACCTTCGCCTGCAGCCCACGAAGAATGTGAAGGCGGACCCCACGCAGCAGTCCGAGGGTCAGCACCTCGCCAAGGTTCTGCCGCCTCAGATTGTCTACTTGGGCTTCCTGTGGGTGTGCACATGGCCTGCACCGCTGCTTACCTTTGGTGCCGGTGCCTTCTTGGATGCGGCTTGGTGGACGTTCCCCTTCGGCGCTTTGGGCATTCACCTTCTTATTGAATGGTGGATCCACAAGGCGGAGCGCGAGACGATTGGTTTGTCGAATCTGAAGTACAACTACAAGGGTGCGTAAATCGGCCCCAACTACCACATGACGTCCAACATATCGCCGTCCTCCAGGTCTATATCTTGTACACTGGAGGTCATAGACAATAGTTCGCCTTCAAAATAGAGACGGGCTTTGGCCTTTTCTTCGGCTGTTAAAGACGAAGCATGCGTCTGTAAAAAATGCATTAGCATGGTATCCATACGAGTAGTGGCCCGGACTTTGACTTGCACGTCCAATTGACGCGCCCCACGTAGGGTGACAAGTAGGGTATCTGGATCTTCCTGCGCAAATGCCGACGGCTGCGGCGCTGATACGGCGGTATCTTCCTGCGTCGAAGAAACTGTTGGCTCCTCATCGGACGAGTCATCCACAATGTAGATTGGCGCTTGCGAAGGGGCCTCGTCATCGTCTGAGACTTGTACGACATTGGTGGTCGTTTCTTGCTGAGCCAATTGCTCTTCTCTTGCCTTTTCACGTGCAATCGCTTGTTCACGTAACTTGTGTGCATCATGGCCCCGGTAGTACTGTGCTAACCCTGCATTGAGCTCGAATGACGTATCACTGGAATTATCGTCCCACAGCCCCAAATCCACTTGAAGCGCTGCTAGTTTTTCGCGATGCTCACTGGTTACTTGGGCGATGGCATTTTGGGCATAGATCTGCGCTTCTTTTTCAAAATCCGGGGGAGGAGGTGAAATACTTAGGTCTCTCTTCTGATTCTGAAGAGAGTCAGATAACGTGGTTGCTCTTGCGAGTGTGTTGGCGGCAGACGGAGACAGGGGTGTCTCTACAGACAAACGCTGTACGTCAGTGTGTGACGTGGTATGTGGCTCTTGCGATACCCAGTCAAAGTCTAGCGCCTTTCTCTTACGTCGATGACGATAGATATCGTCTCCACACTCGCGTGAAAGATCACCAGCAGTCTCTGGACTGGGCTGGAAGGAGGAGTCCACTTCGTCATCGACCAGCAGCTTCGTGTTCGTCCGCGCACGCGATGCTACGAAAAACGAGTCGTCCGTATACGTATTTAAACCTGCATCTGATTTTGTCGTCCCTGAGAGCGAAGACGTCTTACGAAATACGCGCGGCCTTGGCCGCGTCGCCATCGTATGCTCGCCAGACCTGACGTAGTATGTGGGGGAAACGCACGACGCGCACGACCACGTGGCACGTGATACACCGTGTCCATGCGCTCTTTGAATGCATGAGAAAGTCGACCCCTCTCACTTGGCTGTACTTCCTATCATCGCGTTTCCGTCATGTTTGCTAGTGTGGCAGGTACGGTCACGCAGTCTTGGCGCCGCCAGGCTGCGCAGTTTGTGCAAATGCTTCAAGTTATCTCTCTGGCACTAGCTGTGTGGAAAGGTGTGAGCTTGCTGACCAACACTGAATCGCCTGTGGTGGTTGTGCTGAGTGGTAGTATGGAGCCTGCCTTTCATCGTGGTGATCTGCTTTTTCTCACAATGCCTAGCAAACCGATAGAGGTTGGTGAAATTACTGTATACAAGGTGCCCAACACAGAAATCCCTATCGTGCATCGCGTTGTGGAAGCTCGTGACAATGGCAAGAAGGGCCAGCTTTTACTGACCAAGGGCGACAACAATGCTGATGATGACATTATGCTCTACAAAGGCCCACGGTGGATTCGTGACGATCAGATTGTAGGTCGTGTGCGAGGATTTGTGCCGTACGCAGGCTACATCACTATCCTGCTGAATGACTACCCGGCCGCGAAAGTGGTTGTCCTTGGCTTATTGGGCCTCTCTTTGCTCTTGGAACGTGAATAGGTTCCTCCTTCTTTTCTTTGTATCGTACGTCCTATATTCCTACAACCCCTTTGTTCCTACATGGACCCCATATTTGACGCATGAGCAATCGTCTGCACATGAGGTATAAGCTGGTCTCGACTAGTAGGCTGGTCTCCTTCATAGCTGTTCGCGGTATGATTCGAATGCAACCATCGTCTGCCGGCAGAGATGGATGTATGACGAACAGGGTACGGCGTAGAAAATGGATCCGTTTCCACTGTTCTGGAAGAGAGGGGTCCTCGGAAGGGATCATCCAGCGTTTCTGACCGACTAGTGACGCGGCTGGGCATACCTCCATCAGATGAACCCTCCTGCAGAGTGCTGCTTGAGGTAGCAATTGACAATGTGCTTACAGGATCGATTGTATTGCCAAACGAATTAATGGTATCGGTCCGTTTCAAGGCACACCTGGACCGTTTCTTGTTCTTTAGCACAAGCCAAACTACCAGGCCCAGAACAAGGAGCCCTCCTACACCAGCAAAGCACCCAATCAAGGCCTTTTTCGTCACTGGCGACAAATCCTTTGCCTCAGACAACGGCACCGACGAGTAGGAAAAGAGGGAAAACGATGAATCCACCTCTGCTGCCAGTTGTTGGGATACGGGGCCGAAGGGGGCGTGGTAAAACGAGGATGACGGGTCCTGAATAGCATGCTTTAACGCCAGGCCCATGTTCTTGTCGAGATAAGCCAAGTACATTACACGATACGATGCATTTACAGATGACTCATTTTGAAACTGTCTTAGCTGGACAGTTTGGACATCGTCTTCTCGGCCACGAATAGCGTAAGCAATGATCTTCGGCATATACGTGAATATCTGGGCTGTGGTAGCTCGCTGTGCTACGACCCATGACCAATCCATATCATTCTTGAATAGGATCGAAATAAGCACCATGGTCTCATTTGGTGTCGGTTCTGTACCGTTAGGGACGATCGACTTCGGAAGTTGGAGCTCTTGTGGAGATAGCGTCATACTCATAGTGCTTTGCGCTCCAGGTGTGGAAGTCACAGCCATAGGATCGGGGAAAGTGAGCGTCGTGCCTTTCGCAGTAGCTGGGCTGGCCTTAGATCGTCCATTGCCCGTGGACGACGAGGACGGCTGAGTTCGCGAGAGCAGAAGTGTATCCGTATTGACAAATTGATACTTGAAGGACTCCAACTCTTTGCTATCAGAAAAAGTGGGTTCCTTCGCACCACTACTTCCTTGAACGATCGATGTCGGCATGCTCTCACTCGCCCTCGCTGTTGATGTCGTCAATATCTTTGCGCTTTTACTGTTGCTTAAAGACGATGTGGGCCATGTCGTACTCAGGCTGTACGTAGACCTGGTCACTATTGACGTCTTTGATGAAGTATGATTCACGAATTGTGTCGTTGCAGACGTGTGGCCGGACGCCGCCTGTGTAGTCCGTTCTACTGTTGGAGTGCTCAGCGTTATTGTCGACAATGACGTCCTCGTCCCCGTCTTGCTGACCGTATCGATGTATGATGCCGTACTAGTCTCCGTCTTTGTCTTTACCTTGGTCGTATGCCGAATGGACGTCTTGGTCGACACGGAGGTCCGCGTCTCCGTTTCGGTCAACCGTGTGGTTGTGGTGGTCGACTCAACATGTGTCCGCGTACTAGTATCTGATACAACTTTTACAGAAGTCGTCGTAGTGGGCTGCTTCTTGGTTGTCGTAGCACCTTTATGTGCCATTGTAGATGCAGCCGATGTAGTCGTCTGTGGTGCCTTCTCAGACGTGGTCAGCGAAGAATTCGAACTGGAATGCTTCGCACTTGTGGACAAGCGTTGCCCTCTGCTGGATGACGACGAATCTTGCGATGACTCGGTCGCCGTGACTGTCGCGGATCTCGACGATGTAGTGTCGGACAACTCCGTTGACGACGCTGGCGTTGTGCTCGTTTCCCTCTTTGGGGTGGATGTACTTCCTGTCGACTCTAAAGTCCCACTCGTGGGCTCCGTCTGGGATACAGTCACTTGCTCTGTCTCTGACGTTGTCCGCGCTGAGCTTGACTCTTTTCCATGAGGTGTCGTCGTGCTCTTGGATTGGGTAGATTTGTCACTTGCCTGTGCAGTCTCCGGTATGGAAGAGGGGCGCATGGAGAGGGTCGTGTGGGCCGACTTGGACGTCCGACTTTCAGGCGTGGATCGTAAAGACATGGAGGACGAAGGAGAGGCACCCTCTTTCTTTGTACTCGAGGCTGTAAGATTATGATCAGCTAGTGAACGAGGCACAGCCTGAAAGAAATCCATATGTCCAATCCACGGTGCTGATACATTGGGGAGTGAAGGGAGAGGGTGTTTCACTTCCATACGGGCCCAGACTACGCATGTCCATATGCCTAGGAGCCATGCGGTGAAACGTAGAGGTTTCATTGGGATACCTTGCCCAGCAGTACGGGAAGAGGGGCCGGATAGAGCCCGTTCGCTCCTTTTGATTTTAATGTCGCTAGATCATGTCAGTGTGTTTCCGGTTTGTCATGCCAAAGGCTTGGGCCGTGTGTCACAACCTTCTCAAGGGCGGAGGTCAAAGCACGATACGCAGACAGGTGCATGTCATTGCATTTCATTATACCTATTAGGCCATACATTTATGTAAAAAGGGGAACGTTCTACGTCATCCCATCTGCCAGAGCCATGTACATGATAGGGCATCAGGTATTACCTCATCACGTAGACCCGGACGTGCTTTCGATAGGTGCCAGGTCTTCTGCTTTTGCCTTCTTACTGGCTTCTTCTTCCTGCGATGTGCCAGCATGCTGCTAGTGTGAGACATAATGCATAAAACGGACATACCTTGTTCTTTGACCGCTTGCTTGCCACCTTGCGAGGGCGTGGGTCACCATCAAAGACGTAATCGGGCAGGTTGGTGCTGTCTGTAAGTCTCCTTCCATAACATACCCTTTAATGGACCGCACTACGATGCCCATAGCCGACTCATCAAACTGATCCCATTGCTTCACCTTCTGTGTAAAGTCAAGAATAGGGTACGAGATATCAAAGCGACGCGTAGTGCCTTCGTGGGGTTGCCGAGGCTCTACCTTAAGACCAATGTAGAACGTCGTTGTGTAAACAGTTCGTTTACCTGTCTTGTCATCACTGGCTTGTGTGGATTCATCCTTTTCTTTGGCCGCCTCGCCTTCTGGCAACTCTTGCAGCGTGGTACGTGCTGCCACTTCGGCAGGCACGTCTCCTGTGGCTACCTGCCTTACTTCTTCATCAGATAGACATACACTTTCTTGATTAAAGCCCTTGACAAAGGGGTGTGCAAGAATCAGCGACGGCACCAGTTCCAGTTTCATGATCAGCTGACGGAGACGTGATTCCACCGTACCTTGCCATTTGAGTTGCAGGTCGGCGGACCCCGAAGACGCGATGACTTGGAGGTAATACTTATACTTGTGGAAAAAGTCATGTTTTTCAAACAACTCACTCCAAGTCGCTTTGCCCAGGAAAATCCGGTCAACAATTTCCGAGCCACGTTGGAATTCCTGAGTCATGATCATCTGTGTAGATTGCGAGACGTTGTGTGTAGCACACATAGATGGGTATGCAGGTGTGATGATAGGCATACGATGCAAACGATCAGTTGGGTACAGACGTGGGTTCCACACACGAATCGGCAGCGGCCCATCCTCAATGTTCTTGAGCAGCACAGGTTGCGGCCATTTCCACTGCAGGAGAATAATGAAGAAGCGGCTCACAATGGCACCCGCCACTTCGTTAGGATACAGCTGGCAAATCCGTGCCACGAGCATCGCCCAGGCCACACCACCAAGGAAACCAAGCACGTTGGAGTAAATCGCCCGACGACTGGCCCACAGCTTGATACAGCGCAAAGCTAGACGGAACACTGGGACGTTGGGTACCAAGCTCAGAATCTCATCAGTGACACGCGAACCACCAAGACTACGCACTTCGCGCTCATCCAGGTTTTTAAGCAAGCTGTCATCACGCAAATCCAAAGAGTCATCAATGCGCGGCAGCGCAATGGTTGCAAACAAGAAATCGATCGAAATGCCCATGAATTTCGTCTTGATCAAGGGGACGTAGGCCTCAGGCACAGGCGCTACTTCTGTTACATCATCTCGTTCTTTCAAAAGGGATTCAAAGATAGTGAAGAAGTCTTCGCGATGAACATGCTTGGGCGCCACGCACAAGGTATCAATATCGGAGCCAGGTCCATGCACGCCCAATCGGTACGAGCCGAATGTGAAGATTTTACCACCAGCTGCACGTGCTGCGCTTTCCGACAGACCATGAGCCATGGACGCACGGTACACAAATTCCTTGACTAGCGCATCTACGCGACCTAGTACCACTTCGCTGGAGAGGAGTCAGCCTGGAGCAAACGTACCGTAACTTGGCTTCTTCCGGCGATTCAAATACATTGTTCGCTCGAAGCTCATCCTCGAGCGCCTTCGTCACTTCAATATCTCTCTCAGTCGGTCCACTCAGAGAGATCGGTGGCGTGACACCCAACTGCTTCGTGCTGGCGCTCATGGACGTCGTCGTGCGTGGCTCGCCGTCGCGCGTACTAGGCGCGTAGTAGTGGAGGGATCATGCTCGGCCGAGCACCTCCGCTCGTCCAGACCCCATGTCTGTGCGAGAGCATGACAAGTGATCGTCCATCTTGTTCATGACGCTGGCTGTACCGCTGCTGTGTGTAGGCGTATGGTTTGTGCTCTTCTCACTTCAAAGGTATGGGCTACGTCATGTCACTCTAGGAGAATGGAGCGTGTCCATGCGCCTAGGTGTTATCACAGCTGAGACGATGTCGTGGAACGAATGGCCTAGTAGTATTGTCGAGCCATGGCTTCGTTCCGCGTACCGGGCATGGGCTAGTGCTTGGTACGATGTAGGTACGGCTACTGCTGGCTTGGCCATGGCTGGTACTGTAGCTCTTATGGCCATTACATGCGCTCAGGTCTTGCAGTATGCTTTTTCTTCGCCTTCCGCGACACACGCACTTCACAAGCGTGTCGATATAGGTACAGGGCCTGCGATATCGTCACCTTTGTGGATGAAGCCTATGGTATGTACAAGTATACTTACCGTAGATTCCCGGATGGACCATACCTTGGAGTGATGTGCCTTTACTTCTTATCGTCGTATTTCTTTCTGAATTTGTGCATGAAGCGGGTCATGCGATAGCCGCAGCTCTTCATCGCATCGAGCCTGAGAAGGTCGGCCTGTCCATTCTATTCCCATGTCTTCCAGTCGCTCATGTGATGCTCCCTGATCGACTTGCTCTGCCTCGTATCCACCTGGCGCGTGTCATTAGTGCAGGCGTATGGCACAATGCTGTCCTTGTTATCGTATGCGTGCTAATACAATGGGTGGGCTCTCTCTTTCTCACTGATGCTGGTGGTTTAGTCGTGACAAAGATTCGCGATGCCTCTTTGGCCTCGTATTTCTCACGTGGGCGTACCATTACCCAGCTGAATGACCAGCCTTTACGCTCTCTCACACCGGCACAACGCACCGAGACATGGCTGCTTTTTACTGAACATGCGGCGGAACCCGAGCATGGATGGTGCATGGATGCTAGTGATTGGTCTTGGGCCGAGCCGCATTGCGATAGCTCGTCCTCCCTCTCTTTGTTCGCAACAGACCACAACGTGGAAAAGTGCATGGATCCTATGGCTGTCATGACGGAGTCTCGCCCACGCTGTCTTTCCACGAAGCAATGTGGGCAAGCCGTATGCATTCGTCCCGCGATTTCAGCGCCCCTCGCTCGTGTATATACATCGTCGGATGATATGGTCGTACTTCGAGGCTCTTTACGAAGTTTACGGACTAGCATGTCTTTGACTCAGCAACAGCTGGGAGGTCCCTTTCGGTATATCCTAAGCGCCAGCCTACGCACCTGGCTTGTGCAGCGACTACATACCCTGTTGTCGTTTTTTATCATGGTGAATATGGCCTTGGTAGGCTGGAACATGTTGCCTTTACCCTTCTTGGACGGCAGCGCGTACCTCCGTCTCGTGCTGGTGGAATACTTTGCGAGGCAGGATGACCGTGTCTCTCCATCGTACATGGCAGAGTCGGACGATGAAGAAGAAACATTGGAGGCAAGTTCCACAGAGCATACCGTGTTGGCCGCGCATGTACGGTCCTTAATGAAGTTGTGCGAGCGTGGTGTGCTTCTTCTTACAGGAACGGCCTTGATAGGTAGCATTTGGGTGACATTGTCAATCGTTTCACATTCTTCTATATATAGTCACTAACTGGTACCCTACAACAAATCAAACAAGTCTTTCGAAGCGCCGCTCTGGCTCGATTTAGGGGCTGTCGACGAAGCCCACACCGAGTTGCTTGTTTGATCCTTGGCCAGCTGAGCCATGGATTTCTTTCCCTTGTCTTCGGCATTGGATGCTTTTCCGCGCGATTCAGCCCACAAGTCATCAAAGAGAGACACCGAGGGCTTGGGCGCAGTCGTAGGCTGTACAGGTCGCGCCATTCCTTTCGAGGCAGTCATCGGAGGCATCGCTGCTGCCGTAGTGGTCGACGTTGCGCTTGTTTTCTTGTCATCCAGCAGGTCAAAGAGAGCGGCATTCTTGGGGCCGGACGAGGTCGGAGCGGCGGCCGTAGTGGGTGGCGAAGTCGTCACAGGCGCTGCCGACTGGAAATCGTCAAAGTCATCCTGAGCCGATGCGGCTGTAGCTAATGCTGGTGCTGGTGCCGTGGTAGTTTGAGGCGCAGCAAGCGGCTCATCATCATCGTCAAAGCTGAAAAGGTCAGCGACGGCAGGCTGCGACGTGGCTGTATTCTTAGAGGCCGACGACGTGACGGCTGTCGACGATGAGCGAGGCGCTGATTCATCCGCACCCGCATCGTACTCATCGTATTCAGGTTGCGACGGTGACTGGGAACCATAAGCAGCGGCACTGCCGCTATGGCCGACGGAGCCACCACTAGCATAGTATGCGTCGCTACTGAAGCCGCCATAACGACCACCCCCACTGCCCGGCACAAAGTCCGTGTTGCCCGAGCCCTGGTACTTGGTCCGATTAGCCCGAGCCTTCCGACGTTCAGCGCGGATCATTTCGACATCTGAGAGCAGCGCTGCAAGCTCTTTGGCGCGGTTGCGGACTGAATGGTCAGGGTAATGGCAACGTACTGTTTAGGCCTTGATCTTTGCCTTGATCGTCAATGTAATGGAAGCTTCGAAGAATCTTGATCGTAGAGAGGTGTGCACGCGCCTCATCCACAACGCGTTCAGATCCGTTCTTCACAAGGTACTCCAGCAGCTGCAGCGACTAGACCATAAGCACGAATTGCCGACCTACCTTGTAAATTTGGCGCCAATCGTGCGCTTCTTTCTCCATGAATCGCCGGAAAATTGTCGGCATGATCTCATTAAAGTCATGGCTGTGATGTTAGCGTGGACATAGCGTTGTCTTCGTACTAGTTGTAGGTGCTGTTGAGTCAGCTCGTAATGTATTGATACATACGCTTGCGCAATCTCCTGCATCAACGTGGAACTGGCACCCCTGTGGAATAAGCTGAGGTCACCTACCTACCATGGGTCATCGTTCGTCGCCTCGCGGACCTTGGCCTCAATTTCACTGATGTTCAGTGCATAGTTCTTCGCCTGCGTGTAGAATTGCTTCAGGTCGTAGAACGTCAGGTTCGAGAGCTTCTGGCCGCTGAGATATTAGATCATGTATGACATACATTTCCTCCAGATCCTACCCACTGTTAGCCATATCCTTATGTCTGTTACGTACCATGATGCACCACCACGCACACAACTGTTGTGATCAAGGGCGTGTGTCAGTGTTGCTTGGCTCCGCGCCACGGTCGCGCTGGGCGGGTGCGCTGACTAAGCGATGCTGTCGGACAGTGATCGAGGAGCAGGTCTCCTACGTACGCGTCCAACGACTTGCCTCCTGTACGGTCATGTTTCTGACGCGGTCTGAGTACGATCGCGGTGTGAACACCTTCTCGCCAGAGGGTCGTTTGTTCCAAGTCGAATATGCGCTGGAAGCTATCAAGCTAGGCTCCACGACTGTGGGCATTGTTACACGCGAAGGCGTCGTGCTGGGTGTTGAGAAGCGTGTCCAATCGTCGCTGCTGGAAAGCAGCTCCATTGAAAAGATCATGGAGATCGATTCGCACCTGGGTGCTGCGATGAGTGGACTCACGGCCGATGCACGTACTATGATTGATCATGCGCGTGTGACTGCGCAAAATCACCGTTTCGTGTACGATGAGGAGATCAAAGTGGAGAGTGCCGCGCAGGCCGTGGGCGACCTGGCTTTGCGCTTTGGTGAGAATACAGAAGATGATGAGGCCATGATGAGTCGGCCGTTTGGCGTGGCGCTTCTCATTGTGGGTATCGATGAAAATGGACCGCAGCTCTTCCATGCGGATCCCTCAGGCACATATGTTCGTTACGATGCCAAGGCGATCGGCAGTGGCTCGGAAGGTGCACAGAGTGAGCTGCAGGAGAAGTACAAGAAGGATCTGTCTTTGCATGAAGCATCGCTGCTCACGCTGCGTGTACTCAAGCAGGTCATGGAAGAGAAGCTCGATGAGCACAATGTCCAACTAGCCCAGGTCACGCCCAGGACCGCCAAGGATGGGCGGATGACGGGTCAATTTGAGATTCTCAAAGAGGAACAGCTCAAGGCCCTGGTAGAGGCTATGTAGTGTGAATATACGCAAGGCATGCATGATCCAGCCGCTCGATCGGGCCTCTGTCATGGTCCCATCAGGGCGTTGTAGTCACGTGCACTGACCACCTTCGTGGATGCACGCCGATCGTGGGGTTGATTGAGTAACACTGTGAGGCGCAGTGTGCCTCCCTCTAGCATGTCGACTTTAGATATGCCGGCTGTGCCTGTCACGTATGCGACGCACTCCTCGTCGCATGCGAATGTGCAGCTGGCGCACGCGATGACGCTTCTTACAGAGCAGATGCCCTTGCGAAATTTGCATTGGCGTCCATCCACGACTGTCCAGTCGTTGCCCTCGACGTCCATTTCCGCGCATGGGAAGACGGCGTCTGCGCTGCGCACATTGCAAGAGATGCCTATTCATCTCGTGCCGTTGGCCTCGCACGATGCATCGACGCGGTCCGTGCCTGTCCTTTTTCGCTTGCCCTGTGTGCACTTGTACTTTGTATCGTGTGACGACAGTGATCTGTACCGTGCGCAAGTGCGCAACGAAATCCGCAACTGGATGGCATCGCTGCCGTCGCATATGCCGACGGACTACGAGGATGAGCCAGGCAGTGCCAAGCCCGTGCTTACGCCTGAGTACTTGATTGTTGTCTTGCCCCATGTGCCTGGGACGCCCTCTTCGATGTCTTCCTCGTCGTCGGCTAGTGGTAAGATGGGCCGCTTTTATACATCGAGCAAGAGTTCTGTTTTGGAGAAACTACGTGCTGATTTCAATACAAGTACGGTCGAGCGTGTGCTGCCGTTGCACAAACTTCCGACCAACGTCCAAGATACCGATCCGACTGTGTGGATTGAGCTGATAGCCCGGATGAAAGAGCTCATACTAGCGTCTCTTGGGCGGCTTGTTGACGTCCAGGACCGACGTATTGTCACGGCTTCGGCCCACGAAACGAGTATCTGTGATCTGCTCTTGCGTTATGAGGCTCTCATTCATACCATGGAAGGTCTGGATCTCATGCACGATGCGCTGCATTTGTACGATCAAGTTCACAACAAGATCATGCCGTTGTTGCTCGACAAGCCGACCACGTTTCCGCCCGGTGGACAGGAGCCTGGCGACGATAGTCTGCTGCTGCTGGGCCCACTGCGCAAGCCGTACGAGCAGTTGCTGGCCAACGAACGAATTACGTTGTTTGATATGATGTGCTATTTGTATGCACGCTACTCTATGCTGCTTGGTGCCGTAGGCGACGTTGTGCGTGTGATGCAGCAGACGCCTCTGTTTGTCGTTCATGTCGCGCGCCTGCTGCGGCCGTACAAATCCGAGCTGGCGCAAGGGTTTATTGAGGCCTGGTCGTTTTCCGTGGCGGTGGATGCTGTGGAGCAGTGCCAGGCGTGGCTAGTCGAGTGGCAGGGCGAGTCTGAAGATGCGAAGACCACGCAAGCGTTCCATGCGGCGAAGGCAGAGCTGCTCGAGCTGGCTGTACGGCAGCTTATCAGCCTCGGCGTGCAAACAGGCCATGTACCCAGCAAGCCGCCGTTTGCGTACTTGGCACCCACCTCGGCACGGTACCGACGGGATGCCCATCTTACACGCAAAGAGCTGCTGGAAGCGATTAAGAAGCAGGATGTGTTTGACTCGCAGTGTCGCAATGTACTGCACCGCGCGATTCTTGCAGCGACACTCAGTCAGCAGATGCCCCGAACATTGCGTTTGAAATACTTGCTCGCGTGCCTGGAAACCGAACGTGGGGCGTATGCGGACGCAGAGAAGCTCTTGCGCGAGCTCTTATCCCAGGCGTCGTCGCTCTCTGCCTTGCTGGGCCCGACGCATGCCATGTTCTTGCACTGCCTTGATCAGCAAGGCCTGGCGCATGGGCCCCTCTATACGGAGGCCATGGTAGCTGCCGTACAAGCTCTGTGCCAGTGGCGAGTGCAAATGCCGCACCTCCCACCGCCGATGGACGAGCAGGCGTTGCTCTTTACGCTTTGTCAGGCAAGTGAGGCACAACATGTCGATACCACACTGCTAGGCTACAATGGCTGCGACGTACGTATTGACGATACCAGCGTGCGGCGTACTCGCGATGAAGTGTCGATCACTGTGTGTGTCACGTCGTACTTGCCTCGTCCTCTCGATGTCGACCTCGTGAGCGTATGCCTGACGAACTATCGGCAGGATCAGATCCTGCTCACATGTGGGCCCACCTCGCTTGTGCCTGGCCCCAACACGCTGACACTTACATGCACAACAGCCTTCCAGGGCCTTTTCCATATCCAGACGACGCAGCTCCGTCTTGGCCGCGTCATGCTGGAACAAGTGCATGTACACACACTGCCCTTGACGTTGGCTGATGCGCAGTACATGGAATATACGCGCCATCGCCTTTGCATTCCAGCGGATGGCGCGGCGATGGATGTACGTCTCGAGGCGCCGAAACATGTCTCCCTGGCCCATGCACGTACCATTGACGTGGTCGTCCAAGCCGGTCGTACGTCGCTATCACGCGCCATCCTTCGTTGGCAGTCTATGGACGAGACGCGATGGACGCCGAGCTCGTCGTACGAAGCCACCTTGCCGGACGGCTGCGCGCTGCAAGTGGGCTCGCAAGAGGACGCCGAGGCCATCGTGTTGACGTCGCTACGAGCGCGCCACCACGCACGTATCACAGTACCGCTGACGCATGTCTCACGTGCGGCCCGAGTGCAATGGCATATCACGATGCGGTACCAGGAAGAGGGGACATCGGCATGGCATACGTGGCAGCGTACACTGGCAGCGGAGCTGGGCTTGCCTTTTAGCATCAACATCCAAGACTTTTTCCGGCTGGATACGCTTCTCTCGAAGCTTTCGTTGGAAGCGATGCCTGGTCCTTCGCTGCGGATGGCGCCTCTGCGTATTACGCCGTCGTCCGCATCCATGCAGGCCACGTTGCCGGCGCCGACTGAGGCTTATACCTTGGCACCAAAGGATACGAGCACGTTCTTGGTGCAGTTCGCCAAGACGGGCGACCAGCCACGCGAAGCCAACGAGCCGCCATGTACTTTGCATGTGACGTACCGGATGCACACCGACGAAGTGCAAGGTCGCGGGCTGT
This sequence comes from Malassezia pachydermatis, assembly GCF_001278385.1. Taxonomy (NCBI): domain Eukaryota; kingdom Fungi; phylum Basidiomycota; class Malasseziomycetes; order Malasseziales; family Malasseziaceae; genus Malassezia; species Malassezia pachydermatis. The sequence continues at coordinate 339,471 of NW_017253144.1, forward strand.
ATGCGCTCGCCCTAGCGCTCGCCACGGTGCCTGCATGGGACGATGGCGATCAGGCGCTGCTTCATGCCGCGATTCGCGCACATGTAAAGACGAGGACAACGCTGCCTACGACGCTCGACGAGGCGTTCTGGTCGCAAACAGTCCGGCAATGGGGTTGGCCACGCGATAGCGAACGTGTGGAGACACTGTATGCCCTCCTGCAGCGCTGGCATGACGCGTGTTCGCACGTCGACGATGCGCTGACTCTCGCGCCGCCCGACGACAAGGGTCCGTCGCCTAGCTGGGCGAACGAGGCCCAAGCCACGGCGTGGGCCGCTTCTCAGGCATCCCTGGCATGGCGGCAGCTTTCCCTACCGCTGGATGTGCCTGTCGTCGACGCTGTGAACGCCGTCACGATGCGTGCATCGACGGCGTCGCATGTACCGCTCGGCACACCTGTGCCAGTGCGTATTGATATCGCGACGTCGTTCCACTGGGCCGTTGACACGTTCTCGGACGTGGAACTGCAGTACAACATCCTGGGCGACTATGATCACTGGATCGTATGGGGCCACAAAAAGGGCGTGTGGACTGTGGATGCCTCGGCGCAGATGGCGCACCATACAGTCGAAGCCACGTTTGTCCCTGTGAGCACGGGTCATTTGGCGTTCCCTCGCGTACGCATCACCCCTGTTACCTCCTCCTCCCGCCCCTTCCGCTGCGAGACGTTCATGACCAACGCCGCGGAAGGCCTCTACATCACGTCCTCCTCCGCGCCGCGCATGTACTGGGTCGATCTTCGTCCCTGCGATAGTCTCGCTTCCTCCACATAGTCCCCCACCCCCTTCCCAATCCTTCGTGGAGACGTTCGTTCGTCATCATGGTGCGTGAGCAGGTACGTCCACGTGCCGATGCCATGGCACGCGCTGCGTTGGACGACGAGGATCTGGTACAATGGCCTCCGGCGGCCAAAGTTACACGCGCCAAAGCGCCTGCGGTGAGCACTGCGGCCGCCTCGGCGGGGGAGGCGACAACGCCTCGTCGCGGGCCGATTATGGGCGCCATCATGGAGCGCACATCGGCGGAGGCGTCTTCCGCCCATCCCACGGCGTCGCTAGATGAAAAGCCCATGTCTGCCTTTCGACGTTCACGCCTTTTGCGCGCCCAGGGCCAGGCACCTGATCGTTCGCGTCCTCTTGCCTCGTCTACGTCTGCTATCGCGGAGCGGGAAAAAGAAGCGTCCCCACTCGCCATGGATCCCACCCGCGATCCCGGCGGCGGAGCCGGGCCTGACGCGTTGTCGTCTCTTATGCACGACATCTCGGAAGAAAATGAACGGAAAATCGCTAGCATGAACTATGAAACCATGGAAGACGAATTACGTGATGCCGAGGCGTTTTTCGGCAAAGACATACTAGCGCGCTTATCGGCACGACGTCAGGCGTCGGCACACACGACCAACTACCTGGAATGGGACCCGGGCCATGCAGCCGAGAGCGACGAGGTGGCCGACCAGCCTGCTCGTCCGACGGCGCGTACGCCTGACGTTGCTCAAGGCGCAGCGTCATCGACATCGCGCCGTCCACCTCAAGGATGGCCCTCGTTAGAGCGGTTTGCCGAGGACGTGGACACAACGTCGGCGCCTCCTGCGGCTCCCTCGGCACCACCGCCGGCCGCGGCCCAGACCGACCTAGCGGAGCAAGCGACGCTCCAGTCTTTGCATGATACTTATTTCCCCGACGAACCTGACGTCGTACCTCCTGCCTTGGAATGGACCGTGACATCGGATTCCCCGTCCTCGCATGTCTTGGCACGCTTTGATTTCCATGGCCACTTGACCAATGGCGAGCGTACGACATGGTCCGAAGCGCCTGATGCGACCTACCTAGCCGGCTTGCATCATCACGGTAGCGACCCACATACGCCAGGGTACACACTCGACGAGCTTTTGCATCTGGCACGCAGCCATGTCGCATCGCAACGGATCATGGCCTTGCAGATTCTCGAGCGGATTGTTCGTACGTACCCTTTGCAAGAGCGTGAGCGCGAGGACGGCATGACTGCGCACCTGGCGTACCAGGATCTCGAGGCCGAGGCACGTCGACGTCGCGCTTCGATTCTGTACTTTGCCCGGTGGCTCTTGGATGATCGGCATCGAAGTGTACGTAAAGCTGCTGGCGAATGTCTTGCGTCAGCCGTACAGTCTGTGTCTATGGTGCCGTCGCATGCCCTCGCTCTCACATCCAACCCCCTTTGGGCCGAGCCAGACCTGAATTGGCTATGGCATGCGTCGCGATCAGCGTCGGAGGCGTGGTCGTGTCATGCCCAGGCCCCGGCCTTTCATCATCCCGATGCATCGCCGCTCGAGATGTGGCAGCACAACTGGGCCGCCGCGTTGCTCGTATCGAATGTCTACGAGGCGCTGTCCACATGGCTCGAGCAGGATGAGACTGCTGGCCCCACCGTGGTGAGGCTGGTGTATGGCCTCGTGACTCATTCCAACGAGGCCGGCACCACCTTGCCACGCTGGCCCCGGCTCGTGCATGCGTTGGTCTCGTATGGTCTGACGAAATATGCATGGCCTTTGGGCGATATGCCATGGCCCATGACCGAGGCGATGGTCGCCCTGTACCGCTGCGTGCAGTCCTCTCGGGCGGCCGCCCAGGCCTTGGTCGAGCAGGGCGCGTTAGATCCTATGCTACGCTACATCTTACTTCCTCCCCAGGATGTATTGACTGGGTCAGCCTCGAGCAAGACCGACTACGAGCATACCCTTGCCTGCTTGGCTCTACGTACGCTTGCTGTGCTGGGCCGATTCCGATGCTTGAGTGTGAGTGTGCGTGAGATATGGTCGGCTCTACCGCGTTGGGCTCAGTGGGCGTCTACGCAGTTTGCATCGATGCCCAGTGCCGAGGATGTTCGACTTGCTACCATGCGTGCTCTCTTTGACGTGTTTGAAGCGTGGACGCACGCTGCTATTGTCGCGCCGAAACACGGTGATCTCGGTGTGAACTGGCCCCTGGTCGAATCCTGGGGCGCCTTGGCCTGTGATATGCTGCGTCTTCCTCCCACTACCCTGACAACTACGTCATCGGCTGCCGCTCTGGGTGTATACGCCGCAGCTCTTCGGCATGTAGGTATGTGGCTGGACGCCGCATGTGCGCTCCAGGTCGACACATCGTCGATGCTTAGCACGGTAACGTCGTTGGAAAGCTCAATGACGCGCTGGGCCGATCTTCTTGACACCCTATTGACGCCCACGCAGGCCCTAGCACTTACGTCGCAACGTCCTGTCACGGTGCACCATACAGCGTCGCACTTGACGCATGTAGCAAGTATGCTCGGTGGCTTGACCAAGGTGTTGCGATATACCCAGTGGCTCAAGTTGGAGACACGCGTCATCGCTTGGAAGACAACGTTACTGCAATGGCCATTATCTAACTTGGTAACCCCGGCCATGCGCGATTGTGGCATTGTGCCGGCTCAGCATGCATGGATCGTGGCACATTGCTGCAGTGATACCACGCCCGAACTTCAGCTGGCTTCCGTACGTACAATGACTGGTACAGAGGGAGCAATGGCTCGGACATGGCTTGAGAAGATTGTCAAGGCCGTCGACCCGGAAGTATGGTCCGTCTTATCGCCCTTTTTCCTGGCCAATATGCCCCCTATCAACGACACATCCATGCTCGCTGCATTGCGGTACGACGTAGAGGACGTGCCGTCGTTATGCCTGCCGGGCCCTTCACCATGGCCTCTTCCGATGGACCCGCAAACGGAAGCGGAATTGTGGCGTAGTCCTGCCGCAGGTCTTCCCTTGCGTCGTGATTGGGCCTGGCTGGCCTTGGATGATCTGCTGCATAGTGCAGAGGCGGTCGCACTCAATGCCCGCGATGCGCTCCCGCCTTCGTGGGATTACAGCGAAGCGCAGATTGTCGAGTCGACGCTGCAACTGGTGGAGGCGGTGGCCCACTACGACGACTTGCCCAGTGCGTTCTTATGGCTTGGCTTGCAGAAAATCTTTCTGCTGGAAGCCTCGCCGGCCTCTACGCCGCAGGCCACAGGCGCAGCTACAGGGCGCGATTTGTATGCGCGTCCCAGCATCGCTCAGCGTATGCGGTCCGTCATTGAATGGGCCAACAAGCATGCATCTCAGCGGCCGCAACCCACGCTCGAAGAGGCTGCTTTGCAAGTGCATGGTACCGCGGTGCCGTACTATCAGATGTATACGGACCTCATTGGCCTCTATGAGGCTATTTCCATGAACGATCCGCTCTTTGCGCAAGTGCTGTTGCCTCCCCTCGCTATGATCTACCCGGTGGACTATAGGCGTTTGGTATGGAGCGATTACGCTTCGCTCCTCCCGGGTATCACGATCAAGTCTGATCAAGCGCCTGTCGTCCGTGGCGAGCGGTTGGAGGCATACTTATGGCCCTGCGAAACCGATGCCATGGTACTCGCTCACTACGCTGATGCGCTCGTAGCGAAGCGTGTAGGTACGGCCCAGCCATTCCTGTACGCCATTGCGCTGCATCACGTCAGTGCCGCCTTGTGGCATGATAAGGAGGTATGGGGCGCGCCCCTGCGTCTCGCACCGACGCTGCAAGCCTCATTGGCGCAGCAGATTTGGTCGCCATCAACACCATCAAGTATACCCGACGCCCTTCTTGCGTACGAGCCAAAGAAAGGCGCGCCGTTCGACGTAGACGCACGTCGCGCGCAGCTCAAAGTATGGGGTATTGCCTTGTCTTAGGTAGATGTCTTAGGATCGCCATGGACCAACGCACCTGCACTGGCCGCCACATCCTCTACACCGCCAATGCGGCGCGCTTCTTGCACCATCTTGTCAGCATACAGCAGCTGCTCCAAGCGACCAAGCTTCTTATAGTCATGCCGAAGCGCATGCTTAAAGTCATCGAGCTTCGCACGATGCCGATATGTCTGCGCCGCCGATGTTTGGCCAATAAGTGAGGCACTCGTTACAGGCTCGCCGAACGACTCAGCGGCACTGGCTTCAAGCTGCGACGAGGAGAGGCCGAGGGTATACAAAGATGGCTCGGCCCGTAGGCACAAGTCGGTAAGGAAATCCACCGTAATCTCTTCTAGTACTGCCACACTTTCAGGAAGAGGGTTCGCCACGTCACCATAGGCGTACATCAACACGCGTAAGTCTTTGTGAAAAAGGCCTAGTTGCTGGAACGGACGGCGGCCGCGCCCTGTGGCCTCTGTTCGTTGCGAGGCAGTCGCATCCCCAGCTGCGTCTATACCGCTACGCCTGTAGGATGTATCTGCGTCATATGGCGTGGCTCGAGATCCTGCATAGCTACGGAAGGGCGTAGCTGGCGGCATCTGTGATCGTCGTGAGGCGCGATCGAAAGTGCGGTTGCGGTGCGTTTCCATCTGGTCGGCACACGCCAGTTCCTCCACATGGATATCACGTGAAGATGGTCCGTGGGCTGGGGCTGCGCAGGGGAGGGATCCAAGGGAGTCGTTGCAATATACATCTGCGCTTCTAGCAACCGTGCCTCTTTGATCACCATATCCAACCCTGCTGGTCGTTTACAGCAGGTATCTATCCACTTAAACAACAACAGTCACTTACCTTCTGTCAATATGCCACCTATCGAGAAACCCAAGACTCACTATGACATGCTTGTCATCGGTGGCGGCTCCGGTGGTATGGGAGCTAGTCGTCGTGCAGCCAAGTATGGCGCTAAGGTGGGTGTGATTGAGGAGTCAGGCAAGTTGGGTGGCACTTGTGTCAATGTAGGCTGTGTGCCCAAGAAGCTGATGTGGCATGCTGCAGACCTGCAGGACAGACTGAACGAGGCGGCTGAGTACGGCTTCCGGGAGGCGGGACATTCGTTCAACGTGCCCACAGTGGACTGGGCCTACTTGGCGGAAAAGCGCGATGCTTACGTGCATCGTTTGAATGGGATCTACGATAGCAACCTCCAAAAGGACAATGTGGATTACATCTCCGGTCATGGCAAGTTGCTCGGTAACGGTAAGGTCCTGGTCACACCTGGCGTGGATGGCTCGCTGGAGAAGGAGGTGACACTCACAGCTGACCACATTGTGGTGGCTACGGGTGGCCGTCCTAGCATTCCCTCAGATGATCAGATCCCTGGTGCTAGCCTTGGTATTGACTCGGACGGCTTTTTCGCTCTGCGTCAGCAGCCGAAGCGCGTCGCCGTGGTCGGTGCTGGCTACATTGCTGTAGAGCTGGCTGGTGTACTGAATACGCTGGGCTCTGAGACGCACTTGATCATCCGCCACGACAAGTTCTTGCGTAACTTTGACCCGATCATTTCAGATACGCTTATGGATTACATGGGCAAAACTGGGTTGACTGTACACAAGGAGACCAATGTGAAGCGCGTGGAAGGAGAGCGTGGAGGCCCTCTTCACCTTACCTTTGATACAGGCAAGACGTTGGAGGTGGATTCACTGATTTGGGCGATTGGCCGTCACCCCAACACGTGGAACTTGGGCCTTGAAGATATCGGTGTGAAGCTGGATGAGAAGGGCCAGATTCAGGTCGACAAGTACCAGAACACAAGTGTGCCTGGCGTATACGCTGTGGGCGATATTCAGGGCAAAGTCCTTCTTACGCCTGTCGCTATTGCAGCTGGCCGTCGTCTGTCGAATCGCCTGTTTGGTGGACCCAAATTCAAGGATGACCATCTCGACTACGACAATGTGCCATCGGCCATTTTCAGCCACCCAGCTGTGGGCTCTGTTGGCTTATCGGAGCCCGAGGCGCGAAAGAAGTTTAGTCAGGACAAGATCACCATCTACCGCACTCGTTTCACGCCTATGTACTATGGTCTCCTTACCAAGAAGGCGCCTACAGCATACAAGATTGTGTGTGTGGGTGAGGAAGAGCGTGTAGTTGGCGTGCATATGGTCGGTATGGGCTCGGACGAGTCGATCCAGACCGTCGGCATTGCCGTGAAGATGGGCGCTACGAAGCAGGACTTTGACAACACTGTAGCTGTCCACCCCACGAGCGCGGAGGAGCTGGTAACTACCTATGAGCCGGTCAAAGAGTAATATGTCCACTAGGACAGTTATCTATAGTGATCTATCCTACTATATGTGCGACTCTCCATGTTAGGAAAGCGAGGTAGAGGGCCGCCGCTAGTGTTATCGGCAGATCCCCCGACGCACTCGAAAACGTGCAGATGGATGGGCCAATGCGCCTGCCCGTATTTTTGTAGCTGCCAAAAATTTTCACGTGGAGGACGCAGGGCCGTGCGGCGCCAAAATGCCAGGGTTCGCAACATACACCCTTGATGATTCGATTCAACGCTGGCGTTCTTGCGGTTGCCTGCGAGAGGCAGGCAACAGGCCATGTCTCTCGCCTAGCGCTACGCCGATGCCAGCCTGTGACGAGGCTGGGCGCTCAGTCGCTGCATACGTCGCCGATGGCTGCGCTGCCTCCCAAGTCGCATCCCAGCACGCATTATGATATGCTTGTGATCGGTGGTGGCTCAGGTGGTATGGGTGTCAGTCGCCGTGCTGCAAAGTATGGTGCAAAAGTCGCTGTCATTGAGGAAGCAGGCCGACTTGGTGGTACTTGTGTGAACTTGGGCTGTGTGCCTAAGAAGATCATGTGGCATGCTGCGGATCTGCAAGACAAGATGTATGATGCCATTGACTACGGCTTTACAGACGATGGGATTCCACACAAGATCCCTACGGTAGATTGGGGCGTCTTGGTGGAGCGACGTGAGGCTTACATCCGTCGTTTAAATGGCATTTATGACCGGAATCTGGAAAAGGACCATGTGGACTACATTTCCGGTCACGGCAAGCTGCTGGGGAACGGCCAGGTTCTTGTCACACCTGGAGCTGATCAGGCGCTGGACAAGGAAGTGACACTCACTGCCGACCACATTGTGATCGCGACAGGCGGTCGCCCTACTGTCCCAACGGAAGAGCAAATCCCTGGCGCGAGTCTAGGTCTGGACTCGGATGGCTTTTTTGCCCTGCAGAAGCAGCCCAAGCGCGCCGCCGTGGTTGGTGCAGGCTACATTGCTGTGGAGTTGGCGGGTGTGTTTCGTGCTCTGGGCACCGAGACGAGCATGATTATCCGCACAGACAAGGTGCTGCGTAGCTTCGATCCCATCATCTCAGATACGCTGACAGACTACATGCACCAATCGGCCTTGGACGTGTACACGCACTCAAGCGTTCAACGCGTGGAAGGGACCAAAGGCGGTCCTCTCCTGCTGCACCTCGATACGGGCAAGACCCTCGAGGTGGATACGTTGGTGTGGGCCATTGGCCGTAGTCCGAACACGTGGAACTTGGGTCTGGAGGAGATTGGCGTCGAGATGGATCGCCGGGGCAATATTGTGGTGGATAAGTACCAAAACACTAATGTGCCGGGCGTGTATGCCATTGGCGATGTGCAAGGCAAGGGGCTACTCACGCCTGTAGCGATTGCGGCGGGCCGTCGTTTGTCGAACCGCCTGTTCGGTGGCCCGAAGTTCAAAGTCGATTACCTGGACTACGACAATATTCCTTCCGCGATCTTCAGTCACCCCGCGGCAGGTACCGTGGGCTTGACGGAAGCAGAGGCGCGGGCCAAGTATGGTGATGACAATGTGACGGTGTACCGTACCCGCTTCAACTCTATGTACTATGGCCTGCTTACGCATAAAGTGCCTACGACGTACAAGATTGTGTGCGCTGGCGAGGAAGAGCGCGTCGTTGGTGTGCACATGATTGGTCTGGGCTCGGATGAACTGATCCAAGTGGTAGGCATTGCCGTGAAGATGGGCGCTACGAAGAAGGACTTTGACAACACTGTGGCTGTCCATCCGACGAGTGCAGAAGAGTTGGTGACGACCTATGAACCAGTCAAGGCATAATCTATAGATCAGAGCTTGCTAGCTTTCGGTGCATTTGGTAGTGTGCTTACCTCTTGTAGGAAACTTTGCACAAGTGACCAATACTGATCGTGGAATGTTCGGCCAATCGCACAGTGTTTGGGCGTTGTCCAGCATGCCCGTCGGGTGCGCACCGTAGACAGAGGTGGCCAGGAAACGGGGCCTTCCGTACGCTCCATATCGATGACGGCAGGTGGGCCTTGGTGATTGGTTTTCTGGGCATCCTCTGCATGTTGTGATACGGCCTCAGGCTTGATAAAAACATCCGCTTCAGTGTGCAAGTACAGACGAGGAGGAAGCATAGTGCTTACGTCGTCCTTCGATCGCCACGCCCACAGTCGGCATTTGTTCGTGACGCGACGCATCCACTCAATGTTATTGGTATCCGGGCCAAGCAAGCTTAGACCGACGTGGAGGAAGTGGACTGCGGAGACAAACGCCCGGACGCCCAGTCGCTTCACAGAGTCCAGCCAGGTGTTGCCCGTAAAGCGCATCAATGTAGCACCTAGCAATGTGCTTAGCTCGCCATACCCTGGCGACGAATCCAGGATGGTGGCCACTGGGACAGGGAAGTTTTTCGCCTCATAGTTCAAGTGCGAAGCAAAAGCGCTATATTGGATCATACCACCGTTGGAAAAGCAGTGCACTACAGTCGAAGTAGTGGACCCATGATTCATGCGCTCATCGGCAATAGACGCTAATTCCTTTTGAATCAGCGCCGAGGACTCTCTCCACGCAGCACCTGTCTTCACAAAGCACGATTCGTACGACGACAGAATGATCATGACATGCGCATGGGGGAACATGCCGCGGTACTTCTCCGCATATTTGTACACGTAGCGCAATTCAGCATCCATCCAGCCAAATAGCATCACAACATCAGGGGCATTCATACTCGACGCGCTCCCTAATGGCACGGGCCGATCAATGTAAAAGTACGGCGCATGTTCTTCGAGCGTCCTGTCCCCAAGCTGAATTGTTTTGGAAGATGACATGATAGTTCGGAGTGTAGGACCACGGTAGTTCGGGAGGCGACGATAGGCAACAACGCTCGGAAGCCTGCGTAGCATGAGCCTAAGCCTTACAAGGTGGTGGCTACAATACGACTTCGGCTACCTCCACCTACGTCAGACCAAGAGCCAAGGCATGTGAAAGAGGTTCTTACGCATACGGCGAGTACCGCCGCTTGCCCACGTCCAGGCCGGCGCGCTTGGTACGCCCGCCATGAAGCGAACTAGGTGTTGCAGAGGGGGCTGGCGCTTCTGGCGCTTCTGATGTGTCGAGAGACCATGCCAACAACCGCCCATCTTCGCCCCCCGAAAAGAGACGCTGCGTCGTTTCGTCCCAATGCACGCAACGTACAATGTCGTTGTGGGCTTGTGCTTGCGTTTGGCCGCTGGGGAATCTAGCATGCAATGTCCACTGCACTGTATCTGGGGATGACGATGCAGGGATTTCTAGGCTCATTAGGGCTATACCACCTCTGTAACGGCGTTAGTGTTTGCGAGACGTACTCTTGGTCGCCGCCATAGACGAACAAGCCCGTCGACGACGTGCTCAATACAGAACATGGAGCTGTGGCTGAGGCATCAATGACATAGTCCGTCACCCAGGCGGGCCGGAAACTGGTGGGCGCACGTGCATCCAACTCACTACGTAGACAGTCCATCTGGAGTGAGAACATGTAAGTACGTACCTTATCAGCGTCCCATAGGCTCACTGTCTGCATATTGCTTACAGCGTATACTGGACCCAGATGAATTCTCCGTGGATCATTAGAGAGGGCAGTATCCTTTTCATCCATGCCAACGTCGGTCAACGGTTCAGAGGGCGTGAAGGCGTAGGACGTGGGCTTCGCGGCCCATCCAATGCGCGCCAGACTGGCATTGGTGTTTCCCACAGAAATTACAGCATCTTCTTCCTTGGCAATGGATGTATCAATAGCACACACAAGACCGTCCATACCACCGCTGAGAAGGACATGAGCATGCGCAGTTTGGTCATCATGGAAAACCAGGGACGTAACATCGTCTGAATGGGCTTCCACATAGGTATGCACCGGTGCATTCATCTGCCGAAGATCCCACAAATCAACATACGCATCACTGCCCTGCAGCTCTGTACCTGCCGCGACGGCGAAATGGCTGGTGGCAAGCGACAAATAAGGCGCGCCGCTGGGCCCTTGCAACTGCCCGATGGGCGTTGGCCCTGAACGCGCATCCCATACGCACATGGAGCCATTCCGAGATGTACCAATCCATGCGGAGGGATTGCTAGAGATAGTGTCCAGCGCTGTCAGATCCTTGGTATGCCCATCGCGAATGGTTTGCATCGGAGTCACGAGACGGTTCTTGTCAAACATGCGCAGAGCGCCATCGTCACAAAGGGACAACAAGTGCACAGGGGAAGCCAATGGTGTCACAAGTTGTGTAATGTACGGTACACTCTCTCCCTGGCTTACGTATCCGTCCACCGCACAAGGAGGACATAGGACCTGGGACGGCACCTGCAGCGACATGGTGGGGACCGACGTGCGTGCGAGAGGAAAAAAATGAAAGTGGAGGCCGCATGGGTCCTGACCACGGCCGCCATGATCAGTACGTTGAAGGTGAAAGTAACATGTAGTTGTTGGTCTCTCTGGTGGTATTGCCTCCGGCAAGTCCACGGTATCGAACATCCTGAAGGAAAATAAAGTACCACTTGTGGATTTGGATGTGATTGCGCGAGAAGTTGTCCAGAAAGGCTCTCCTACGCTGAAAAAGCTCGCGAAAGAATTTGGCCCCAGCATTCTCCAGGAGGATGGCACGTTGAATCGGGCTGAATTGGGTCGCTTGGCCTTCGCGAACAAGGAAAGGACCAAGGCGCTGAATACGATCACTCACTCAGCGATTCGTCGCGTCATGGCATGGCGCTTGGTACGTCTGTGGCTGACTGGTGCGAAGCGCGTTGTCGTGGATACGCCGTTGTTGATTGAGGCAGGGCTATACAAGTGGTGTGCCGAGATTGTGATTGTGTGGTGGTACGTACGAAGCGACTTACAGAAGTGATGAGAATCAGCAGCTCAAGCGTATGCTCTCCCGCGATGCCAACAAAGGGCTTACCGAGTCGGATGCTCGCTCACGTCTCGCGGCCCAAATGGCGCTTTCGCAGAAAGTGGAGTATGCTGACGTCGTCATCGACAACTCAATTGATGCGACGGAATCATCGCCGCCACGTCTCCGTGCTGAGGTGGGCAAGTTGCTAGCGCGATGGCGACGTGAGTCACGTCAGCCCTCCTTCACGCTGTTGTGGCTCCTCAGTTGGCTCGTCCCACCGTTTGGTCTTTTGTGGGGCCTCCTAGTGACATTTATGCGCTCGCGTGCGCGTGCACAGCGTCACAAAAAGGAGTGAATTCCATCATCATATAGCTAGCTACTTAGTTGTTATTCGCACCACCAGCTGCATTCTTCGTGGTGTTAGGCGCCTTGGTTCGTGTGGGAGGAATAGGCATGGAGCCAGGGAAGGGTACACGCAAATTCCAATTGCGCTCCAGATGCAATTGAATGTCTTTGACTTCCAGACGATCGCCCTTTCGGTGCTTGGCCAAACGACAGCCAAACGATGTGACGCTCTCGATGAACTCGTCTGCAATTTCCAATAGAAGATCCTCCACGTCGCCATCCAACTGCTCGCTTGGGTCGATCTCGCTGACAAGCTCCTGCACTTTGCGCTTGGTAAGAAGACGGTTGCTACCAGCGGCAGCTCCTGACAAATTCAACGAGTTCGACGACGAAGAGCCTAGCAGATCTGCCAGCTGTGAAGGCAAATTCTCTCCATCAAGACTCAAGTGTAGATTGTCGTCTGTCTGCGCATGGTGATCGGTCGACGACAACCCCAGGAGATCTTCCCAGCCTTGCTGACCACGGCCAGCCGTAGCTAAGCTTTTTCCAAGGATCCCTGTACGGCCAAGCGGGTTCGGTCGAACAAGCACAGGCGGCGTACTGGTGACAGGTGTGGCACCCAGGCCCTGCGTCAAGGTAGGACGAGGACCAGAAGCATTCGGGAAGGGCTGAGGTGTAGACGTTTGCTGCGAAATCAGGTTGGCCAACGGACTATTACTCGACACAGCACCTTGGCCGCCCGTAGGCAGAAGGGAAGAGGGCTGAGCAATGGCAGCGGCAGGCGCGCCATTGGCCCAGTTCGCTTGCGAGGCAGAGGGGCGGATCGCAGCGGCCGCTTGAGCATTCGCAGCCGTGGTAGGAGTATCCTGTCCTTCTTTTCGTGCATGAAGATCCGTGGGAAGAGTGCGTGAGCCACTTTGCGGCGTGGAAGGGAAGGCATTGGTGCCCATCTTGGGTGTGCCCTGGGCATTGTTCATACGGTCTGCGCCTGTATTGGCAGAAGCACCTTGAGTAGAGGCGCCCTGCGTCGATTGCGATGGACCAGAAGAGGGTTGTGATATGGCCTTCTGTGCAGTACTTTGCTGTGGTGCCTGCTGTTGTGGTGCCTGCTGTGATTGCACCTGCTGTGGATGCATATGCTGCATCTGTGGCTGTGACACTTGTGGTTGCTGTTGCGCCTGATGCTGCTGTGATGGCTGTGGGGGCTGCTGCGGCTGTGCCTGTGGTGTCTGTGCTTGTGGAGCCTGTGACGATGGCTGCTGTTGCTGCTGTTGCTGTTGCTGCTGTTGCTGCTGTTGCTGCTGCAGCAAAAGCTGGAACTGCTGCTGATCCTTAGCACGGGCCTGCTCACGAGCTACAGCTACTTGCCGGGCAAGACTCAACTGCTTGCTTTTTAGTTCATTGTACAGGTTTTGTTGCTGCTGCTTTTCCTGCGCAGAGAGGTTCGGGTTCCGTAGGGACGCTTCAATTTGAGAAATATTTAACATCAGGGGAGACATGACTCGATTGAAGTTTTCCATAAGTGTCGCTTCATGACGAGGCAGCTGAGCATGAGGTCCAAGATTAGGTAGAGGTGGGCCTTTCTGCTGTGCTTGTGCTTGCGCCTGCTGCTGCGCCTGCTGTTGTGCCTGCTGTTGTAGGTAGTTGTTTTGGGGTTGTGCCATGCCATTGGCATCATTGCCATACATCGACTGTACAGGCCGAGCGACATTGACTTGTTGCTACAGGTGAGCATGAATACGACGTACTTGTACTGCATTTTGACGCTGCTGTTGTGCCAAAATCAGGCGGATCTGGAAAGATGTGAGGAACAAGGGCGATGACATACCTGCTGAAGCTGCTCTTCACTGACGCGACCTTGGCGAGCGGCATTCACAATCGCCATGAATTCGGGGTTGTTGGCCAGGGCAGGCTGAAGCGCCTGCAAATTCGACATAGGCATCCCTGGGTTTCCTTGCGGTGCACGTCCTTGCATAGGAGGCGCATTGGGTGGTATACCGCCGTTCCCAGGCGGGCCGTTCGACGCCATCGTGCAAGAGAGCGTCCTAGGCGCGACCGCGCCGACGGTGGTGATTCGCATCACGTGATACTACGCTTCTGGCGTGTCGTGAGCGACAGGGCTTCTTATGACCGTGCGCCGCGCATGATCCCCACGCCGGAGATTGCGCACCTACGTCGGAAAGAGTATGCGGATCATGTCTACGATCCAGCCGAAGATACATTTGCGTTGATGGATGCAATCGAAGAAGATGGGGGCGCCTTACAGGCCCTTGGCGCTTCGCTTTGCGTTGAAATTGGGTACGTGTCGTCTGGCTAATCCAAGGTCTGGTAGTGGCTGTGTATCAGCCTTTGTCGCCCGAATTTTGGGATCATCAGCCGGTATGCCTGAGGTGACTTATATTCAGTTTATCTATGTACAGACATCAACCCAGTTGCAGCCGCATGCACAAAGGAAACAGGTATTGTAAATCAGGTACGTGCCAATGGTCTTATAAATGAAGACGACACTGCAGCCTATTCTTACGTCCCTCGTCGACGCATTGGTACCACGCATAGAGGGCGCAGTAGATCTATTACTCTTTAATCCTCCCTACGTCGCAACCACGGATGAAGAAGAAGCGTTGGAACAGCAACGCGCAGACTTGGGCGGTGCATGGGCAGGTGGTGTGTACGGCACCAAACTGCTTGACGCTATGATGACAGAGGGGCTGGTTGAGGTATGCGTATGCGGAGCTAATTACAGCGTCTATTGCGACCAGGCGGCCGGTTCTACCTCGTTGCCATTAGGCAAAACGATCCACCAGCGATTGTACGGACACTTCAGGCGCATGGCTTGGACGCAGCCATTGTCCTGCAACGACGCGCGAATCGCGAACAGCTCTTTATCATACGCGCTATTCGACCATAACTATACATATTCCCATAGACGCGCACAATCATCTACGGGCATCGCACGTCGATCTTGCTCCAGCGGTGTATCGCCCTGTGGCAGAGCGTCCGTCGGAAAGGCGTACAGCCGCAAGCGCTTACGTGTCTCACGACGAACGGCAACGTCCGCATGCCCTGATTTATCAGCAAGCAGAGGCGGCACAGATAGTGTGATATCCAGCGGCGCTACGGCCGGTGGGACCACGGGCTTGTTCGCGCGCTGACGACGCTGGAGTGTCTTTTTGGTTTCTGTCTCGAACATGGTGGTGTACGTCGAGTCCAAAAAGTCTTCCAGCTCATACTTGTTCTGCGTGAAAGGCTCGGCAAGAATCGAGGCAAAGGTCGTGACGGAGCCCAAGTAATGCGTGTCACCACCAGACGTAGTAGCTCCTTGCTGACTTGCCTGGCTCAGGCGGTAGGCGCCAAACGTGGACAGTTCCCAAAGAGAGCTTTGAAGGGCGCCGGTATGCAGGGGGTTGGTCTCCTGTGCATTGAATCCATCTTGGACACCACTGGGTCCCAATGCCAAGTGATCTCCTTGCCACTCACGGTGAATCATCGGCATGCAGCTGGGATGGCGCTTAAGCAGGTTCCAAACAAACGGCACGATCTCTACGAGCGCGGCTGGAGTGGCTCGCAGGGAAAGACGGCTAAGCCGCTTGATAAACGACGCAATAATAGCCACAGGCAGGTGCGTAGAGGCTAAAAAGGTATCGAGCATACGCATGAACCGACTGCGGTAGCGCGTATGCATCACGGAGGCGTCAAGCAGGCCATACAAGCGCGTATAGAAGGCAGGGTAGTCGAGGTTGTGGTGCACAATCAATGTGAATAGACCATTGAGGGCCAAGAGGGCAGTCGTGCCCTTGGTATCTAAACAGTCGACCAAGAAGTCGTGCAGCATGGTCGGCTTGGGCAGATGAGGAAGAATCTGCGCATGCAGACGCACGAGAATATCATGGGTCTCGGCCAGAGTCAATGCGCCACCGTGAACGATCAGGTGGCCCTGGGCGTCCGTGTGCGTTTGAGGCAGAAGTAAGCCGAGCCAAGCCGCTGCAAATGCCTGGCGCTGCGCGGGCAAGGAGTGAACCGACTCAAGAAGGCCTGCATTACGCGCCCGACGCCGTTTCTTGCTGGCTTGAACAGCAGCGGGACGCTCTGCCTCGTCTTCCTCGTCTTCAGTATCTGAAAAGATCGGCGCGGTCTGGACTTCTTCGTCATCGTCGTCACTACCTCCATCTTCCGTGAAGTGCGGCTTTGATTTCTTTGCTTTCCTTTTCTTTGGTCCCTTGGCGAGGTGCGGCACTAGGAAATTGTTCAGGTGAGACACCTCGGTAGGAATGGCCGTGATGCGGCACAGCCATGTGCGTGCATGGGAACGAATGTGTGCATGCTGCAAGGAAGCGTCGGGGACGTGGCGCAGGAGGCGACTGATCTCTTTACAAAACATGTACCGCACGTCGTCGTAGACTTCCAGATACGACTCGGCCAATGTATCTATCACATCGTCGGCCATCGTGCGCCATAAGCACGTTTGCACGAGAGAACGGAAAGGCGTAACAGACCAGCGCCCTGTGCTAGACTGCTTCGCAAGTGCATGACGATGCAGCGTTTCCGATGCGGCCGTCTGCAATGACATACTTATATCCAGCGCTGCCAGACGCACCGACGATGAGCCCGACAGAAGCAATTCGTCATGGAGCAGCGAGAGGAACGCATTCCATTGCTGCTTGAGCCACTTGGCCACCTTGCCTTTCGCATCCGTTGCCTCCGCCCAAGTAAGTCGGCCATGCTCATCCACATGCTCCAGGTCCATGCCATCCTTCTCGCAAAGGCTCACAAAACTCTGGCAGACAACACGCACAGCGAGGGTGAGTGCCTTGATGAGGGTACGCTCATCCGCTGAACGTTCAAGCTTCGAATGCAAGCGGCGTGCATCTGTGATCAATGTCGCGATCGGATTCAAGTCCGTCGACGAAGCCAACGACGCTTGCAGGGCCTTGATCCTCTCGACTGGCGTGGACGGCAGACCGTCCTTCTGCGAATGACCCTTGGCCATGCTGGGTGGAGGAAAAAAAAAAATAGGAGAGCCACGAGGCTCAAGACAGGGCCAGGCAGGGCGCGTCATGCATGCATGAATGAAAAAAGACAACACACACTCGCGCCGCTGGGGTAACGTAGCGACAATGCGCTTTCGATGGGCTGGGTACCTTGTGGTCGGACTTGTAACGACCGAGGGCCTCGCCTATGAAAAGGCTCGCCTTTCGCATGAAGGCTTATACCTCAATTTGCCCTATGATGCGCCTATGTACTTGTATATGGATGCAGACGCCTTGCAGGTCGACAATGCGACCTTGCGTCTCTCTGCGGTGCAAGAACGTACATGGGCTGAAGCCCAAGCGTGCCAACCCAACACAACCTCATTCCTGGAGGCCTGTGAACACAAAGACTGGGCCATGTACCAGCCAGCATATACCCAATCCCTCGCACGATCTCTGCTACAACCTGATTGGGGTGTGATCGTGGCTACGAGTCCTATCGCGCAATTGCGTGCGCCGACCAACGAATCCGTTCTTCGGTCCCTTGCCATCGTACTGGATACGTATACGCTCAGCGGCGAAAAGGTGCAGCTTCGATGGTGGGTTGGTCATGTCACACAGCCGATGGAAGCTCGTGCACGCTGGCCCATTGCGCCGCATGAGTACGTGAGCCGTGGCGATGCGCCTAGTCGACGTCCTGTGCAGGCATGGGACGGTACAGAGCCACCTCGCTTGAGTGGATGTACGTTGTGATACCGACTTACCGCAGTAATGACCGATCCTTTTATGGCAGGCTCACATCATACATATAAACTCACGAACGCGACATGGTGTGTTGATTTTCACTGACATTAGGTCGCGCGGTGTATCCATACGTGTACAGACGAACCAAACAACAGGCGTTCCCATTCGTACCTCAGTGCATGGCACGATAGTATGGAGTGGCAGCGTCCATCGGGCGCGGCCGCCCTTCGTCGGCCCCGATCAAGGCATGAACGATGAGGAGATATGGTGTGTGATGGTGCGGGATGCTTGGGGGTTTGTGCACCAATATCTTGGACTGGATGCTGACCATGTCCAAGTGCATGTGGGTGACAAGGTCCACGTCGGTGATGTCGTGGCCTACGCTCCAAACGAACCCATTTCGAGGATGCCAGCATCTCAAACCGTGCCGGCTGATCCACTGAAGCGGTACATCGAAGAAGGCTTTGAGCCGTATCCCTTCCGTGCACGCCAACTGGAGATCCGTGTGGCCCGCCCTGCCCTGAGCTGGACGACCTACGCAGAGCCGGAGGCGCATGGATGGACCTATTTCCATCCACAGCTCGCCTATCGATCCTCCCAGGGCACGTCGGAAATAGTTCCCTTTGCGGAATCCACATCCCTTACTGTGGCAGCGCATGGGGAAGACCCGCCGCAGACGTTTCATGGGTTCCGTGGTAGATATGCCTTGCCATTACGAGGACTCATCGAAGTGTTCGTGAGCTGGCAGGCGTTTGTCGAGACGCCGTACGATCCCTCGGATGCCATGGACCCTGTATCTGTGTACGCGATGGACTGGGCGGTTGTGCCTACACGCATGCTAAAAACTCCATCGCTGTGCGATGCGCCCGATGTATACTGGCGCCGCTCGTTTGAGCACAGCAAGTTGGCGCCACCGACGAATACGAGCTTGGACGACCCCTCGTTCTTGTTTGCGTATTATGTACCCCTGGTCCAAGTTGGTGGTCTGTTGGGCGGCGCAGGCCATGTGCAATGGCGCTCGCAGTTTGACGAAAAGGTGCGCATGTTGATTTACAGCGTTACTCGGCGCACACTTGGCGCGCCAGATGTGCGTGGTGGCTGGAACATCACGCGAGAGCTCGAGTTTGGGCGGTACCGCCTCGCGGTCCGCGCACGAGGTGTGGCAGGTCCAATTGGGTGCATGGAGCACCGCGTGTCAGTAGGCGATCCAGATGCGTGGACCGATTTGCGCTTCCTCACCATCTATGAATTGTTGACGCTGCCATTATGGCGTATGCCCTTGCCAGACTTGTTTACCGGTTTCCTCGAGCGCATGGCGCATTTGGTCCGCCTGGCCGTTCGTATGCTTGTTCAGTAGCTCCCTATCTCTACATGTAGGCACGCAGGGCATAGAGCAATACGCGGCCACGCGTATTGCCAATCGCCATGTACTCGCTCTGCGTCGAAAATGCCAAGGAAGACACGTGGCCCAGCGGTGTGCCTGCCGTCGGCCAATTTGCGTAGGTTTGCAGCGTAGGCACGTGGATCATACGCAACGCGTCTTTCTTGTGTCGGCTAGCAATCGCCATGAGCTGCGCATCGTGATTAAAGTGGATCGACGTCGTCGCCGTCGTCAACGATCCAAGACTCTTACGCGCCGTCATACGCACATCGTCGGCCAGTGTCGAGGAGGCAGGTGTCGTAAGCAGCTCATCCAAGGCCGAGCTCTCCGTCGCTCCAGTGCCCACACCACCGTACATGTTCACAATGCCATAACTTGAGCCGATCGCCCAGTAGCTCGGCATGGTCGGCGCGACTTGCAGTCCTTTGGCGCCGTAGAGCCCTGTATCGTAGGCTGTGACAGGACACGAGCGACTACGTACGTCCCATACGTGCACACGTCCTTCCGTCGAGAGTGTCAACAAACGATGCTCGTTTGCACTGGCTTCGTCAAGCCCTTCCACACTGCCTGGAACGGTAGCCCATGCCATACCTGCGAGGGGCGCGTTCATACGCAGCTCACCAATACGCTGACCACCCGTCTGCCCAGCGGCCCCTGCACCCCAATCAAGCAAATGTACTTGGCCACGGCGACCACCGACCGCCACCAAGCGCGACGCAGCGCCTGGCTGGAACTGAATGAAGCTCAGGTCACGCTCGGCCCCCGCGTCCGCTTCTGTGCCAGTGGCACTAGAGACCACACGACCTGCACCTCGCCATGGGCTCGACCGCAGGGTCTTGCCCGACCGGATATCATAGGCGTACAGGTATGGACGTGGGCCTGCAATCAGCACAGACGAGCCCGATGGATGGAACTGTGCCGTCTTGACTGGCAGGTCAGGCACATGCAGCGACTCTAGCAGCGGATTCGACGTGCCATTGATCTGGAACAGACGTACACGACGGTCGCGTGACGC
The DNA here is from genome assembly GCF_001278385.1 of Malassezia pachydermatis. NCBI lineage: Eukaryota > Fungi > Basidiomycota > Malasseziomycetes > Malasseziales > Malasseziaceae > Malassezia > Malassezia pachydermatis. Next base: position 359,837 of record NW_017253144.1, read on the forward strand.
TGTCATCAGCACATGCGAGCGCGCACTGGGATGAAATTGGATTTGCTCAATGGCCGCCGGCTCTGCCATACGACCTTGCGCTTCGTTCGCATCGCGAAGCCGTTCCACATCCAAGCGATCATATGTGAGCCGTTTCAATGCGCTGTGTGTGGCGGCCAGCCCAGCATCGGAGCTCAGCAGGTCGCGCAACAGCGACGACTCGTTGGTATCCTTAGCACGAGTCCCGAGCTTCGCCCAGGCGGGTCGTGGATGCAATCGCTCAAACCTGGAGTCAGTGACATAGATACATACTGCTTGCGCAATCGGCGCTGGTACTCTACGCCGGAAATGGACGTCTCGCCTGCACTGGTACGCAGCTTGCGCAGACGTTTTGTCCCTCGTACGGACCCATCGGGCGCACGCGCGCCAGGGCCTGCTAGTGGCACGGTAATCCGCTCATCGTCGGCATCATTCCACAGCGATGGTTCGTTGACCGCTGTGTCTGTCGTCTCCGTGGCTTCTTCGACCAACATCGGCATATCGCCGCCCGAATCTAGCGTGAAGAGCTACACGTTAGCACAACCTCACGTACCATATCATCATCCATATGCTTTAGTTGGTGCTCAGAAAGGTCAGGCACCGAAGCACTGCCGGCCCCAAACAGGCGCGCCGAGAGGGCCTGCTCACGCGCAGCCGCGCGCTCGCTCGATGTCGACATACCACACCACGCTGCACAGACCGAGTACGTCGCAAGAAAAAAAGCGGCGAGCAGGGGCTGCACGTGATATATGCGGCCGGAGGTACTCCACCCTGGTTCTTCTCGTGCCATGACTCTCGAAGCGGCTGAGCCCCACACTGATGTGCCACAGTGTCCTGTGCCACATGCCAAGGACACGCCGCTCCCACCAGGCCATCCCGAGATACCTGTGGCTCCTCCCTCCAAGCTACAGAATCCGTCGGGCGAGCATTGCATCTTCTTTCGGCAACCAGAAGATGGCCAAAACCTCTCGTCGATGGAAGTGACGACAGAGAGCCTCACGCCTGACCCAGTGGAACTGCAGGACCCCGAGCATTTGCTTGTCTTGTCCAGTCGAAAAAGTGCGCTAGCTGTGTGCCAGGCGACGGAAGTCCAACTCATGCTGGAAGCGCGCTACGGCGGCAACTCGCCAGCGTTTGCCCCCCACGCTGCGGAGGCGGCGGATACCAACGAAGAAATCGCCGGGGTTCACAGGCTGCTGCGTGGCTTTGAAGAAGACAGAACAAAAGAACTTGTGCCATACCATTTCCCAGTGCGTACCATGGCGACACTGGGCGACAACAACCAACGCTCGCCGCTGTACGTGATCGGTGGCGAAGGCCGTGCTATCTGGACGAAGGAATTGGAAGTCGCGCTCGTTGCTGGTAGTGTCGATGCCATTGTGCACAGTCTGAAGGATGTACCTACGACGCTACCGGATGGCCTAGAGCTTGCTGCGATCCTGGAGCGAGAGGACCCACGCGACGCCCTGGTCGTCAAGCAAGGTCTGCCGTATAAATCAATCAACGATCTTCCTCGTGGTTCTGTGGTAGGCACGTCGTCGGTACGCCGTGTAGCGCTGCTGCGCCGTGCCTTCCCTCATCTGATGTTCAGCGATGTCCGCGGCAACATCCAAACACGTCTGGCGAAGCTCGATGCCAAAGACGGGCCTTATACTGCGATTGTCCTCGCGGCAGCTGGACTGAAGCGGATGAACTTGGAGGATCGCATCACGTCCTATCTGGTCGGCACCGATATGCAGTACGCGGTCGGCCAGGGTGCGCTGGGCGTGGAAGTACGTACGCCACGTGGCCCGAACCAAGAGCGTGATGAAAAGGTGCGGACGCTCATTCGCAGTATTTCCAACTGGCGCTCGACCTGGCGCTGTGTCGCAGAACGGGCCTTGATGCATCGCATGGAAGGCGGTTGTTCAATTCCCCTAGGTGTGACGACGCGCTTGGAAGATCACGACGAACTGGAAGGCAAGATGCATGAGCGGATTGAGACGCCCATGGAGCTTGCACAGAGTGGCGTGTTGCCGACGCGCGTGCCTATCCCTCCCATGCCGCCTGCAGAGGGCTGTCGACTCACGCTAAGTGCGGTGATTGTCTCGTTGGATGGCAAGCAGTCGTGCCAGCACACGGAGACGATGTTGTGTCGGTCTGCAGAAGACGCAGAGCGTCTCGGTATTCTTGTGGCGGAAGAGTTGGAGCATAACCAAAATGCACGTGGCATTTTGGATGAGGTCGAGCACCACCGCCGCCTGGCGGAGGTCGCCGACGAAAAGCGCCGCGCCGCGCAAAACGCTGGCGAGGCGACCCTGGCGGTGCCCGAAGTGGACCGACGTGGTATGCCGCGCGACGATGGCGAGCCCAAAGCATGGGAAGTGTAGTGTGTATAAGTTTACAAATAAGGCGCCCATCCTACATACATTTGACCGAGGTTTTGCGAGCTAGTTGCGTCGCAAATGAGCATGTGGACAAGATTTTTGGTCGTATGTCGCACTTCATCAGAAAGACCAGGACGACGTAATCGCCCATCCAGCTTGTCAGATACCGATTTGAGCGCTTTGCGGGCTCCCGCACCAGCCGCTGCTGTCGATGCGGTCTTATCGCCATGCCGATGACGTGCACGTCGCTCCGTCGCGACCCACTCGCCAAGCGGATCATGGACCATGGCCTGCAATACGCTCATGAGCGACTCTTTGTTGTCGCGCAGAATCCCCATCGTAATTTCGGCCGTCCGACGGAACGCCCCTTCGACCCCTGCCACGCCCAACGCATCTACCATGTTGTGCGTCAGCCGGAAAGGCACACGCTCCGGAATTTCAAATGTCATGCCTTTCTCAAACAAGCAGTTCAAATCAACGTGCACAGTATCGCCTGAACCAGCATCAAACAGGATGTTGTCACCATGCCGATCGCCCAGACCCAGCACAAACCCAACGATCGACATAACAGCCGCCGTGCGAGCATACGCCGATCGTGCTTTGAACCACGCACTGGGCTCCGGGAACGTCTCTAGGAACCATGCGTGGAATACGGGGGGGTAGCGCGACACGACTTTCGTGTCAAAGATCTGCGCCGCATTCTTGGGGTTCGCACGCGCTTCATCCAGCAACGTCTTCAGGTCTGATGTGTACATGGGAATGTCCAACGCGGCATAGTGCTTGGTCAAGATTTGGCGGTACGCAATGGTATTGGGCACCCATTCAATCAGACCGCATTCTTCATTGAGAATGATCACAGCATACGTCCGGATGTACAAACGTCGACGACGTGACTCTGAGTTGCTTTGTAGCAGCTTGTTGATCATCGAGTCAAACTCCATAAGACGCGCATCTTTGCGCAGGTCATCGCGTGGTTTGCACAGGAAAGGATACTTGTGGCCATCCGAAGCATGGATGACCACTTTACGTGGCTTCTGCAACGAGTGCATAATCTCAATGGTATCATCGAAGCCTTGGATCGTCGGCAAATTCCGTGGGAACGGCCGGTGATCAGTGTGCACATGGTTATCAGGCGGCAAATTGACGTTGACCGACGATTGCAGTGGCAAAATCAGTGGCGTGGTTTGGACCGCGGCAATCAAGGCAGGGAAATGACGCTGCATACTCAGCGTCGCCTCTTTGTGCACATGAAACTCGCACAGGTGAAGAAGCTCGGTTGACACACGCTCCGCCGCCTCGATAATCGGCACGACATCACGGTACGCACGCTCCGGCACCGATGAGATTCGCTCCATAATGCGTTCGTACCGTTGTTTCCGGCGCTTGTCCTTGGAGTGGGACCCTGCAATCAAGGCCCACACGCCTTGCTGCGGATAGGCAACCACTACCGCCACAATAATCTCGAGCAGGACCTGCCATACGGCCTCGTTTTTGTGCACAATACGCGCAACCAGTTGAGGCAGAACAGCGAACCATTGGTATCGCGCTAAATGACGTACAGACTTGAGCATCATATCGTTGATCTTGTCAAACTGCTGCTGCGCCTGCTTGGAATCATCTTCCGCCTTCGTATCTGAGTCCGCCAACTCGTTACCTGCATCCAGCCAAATGGTAAGCATGCGTGGCAATGTGCGGTACAAGAACTTGGTGCCATGTTGTGCCGATTTCATGTAGAAACGGCATACGCTGAGCTGCAGGAGCATTTGGTTGCCCACCGGCCCACCGCCTGGTGCATCGTAAAAGTGGCCTAGGTAGTACCAAATCTTCTCAGAGTCAGGGTCCAGACTCGTGCAGGTCTTGTAGTGCTGGATAATATCGTTCTGCTGGAAACGTGCGGTTTCCTCCACGAGACGCGCACGAAGCAAATGGGCTTGCGCTAGCGCATGCTTGTCTTGCGATGCCTGGGCCTCTGATGATTGCAGGGCATTGTTTAGCACCTGCAAAGCCGCCTGCACTTGATCACTATCGGCGAGCAATTTAGCCTTTTGCATAAACGCATAGGGCGCGTCACACTGCATCGCTTGTAGCACAGCACTGTACGCGGTTTGTGTATGCCCGGCCTTACGTGCGGTCTTGGCACTTAGGATCCAGCAATCGCCTAGCTCAGAGGCTGAGGCATGAGAGGCTTGCAACGCCGAACGACGCAAACTCAAGATAGGCTCACGTGTACGGAACGACGGCAATGTAGCATGGAAGCGGGACGCTAGTGTGCCAGGCAAGGACGCGTTATGCTGATCGTGGAAGATCAGTTCCAATTCACATAGCATGTGCAATTGGGATACAGCATCGTACGCCTGCGTATACGATACACGCGCAGGGCCCAGCAAGTGGCGCCCCAGCTGAGACCGTGCTTCTTCAACAGCCTCGCCCAAAGCCCTTGTGTCCTGCTCACGAATCGCCAGCAATGCACGAGCCATGCCCAATTCGGGCACGGCATGACCTTGTTGTACCAAGGCCCGAACCGCGTCCCAATCGGCCATAATACAAGCGCCCTCAATCTGAAATGGCGCGAGCTGTGCTTGCCAGGTCGGATGCACGGCTAAGACACCGCGAATATGCGTGCGAAGGGTATCGTAATGTCCCAGATTGCGCAAGCATCGGAGCAGACCAACATGCAACCGCACATCATCAGGCCGACGTTGCAGCTCGACTTCCCAGCAGCTCTGAGCATCGGTCCAGCGTCCGGTACTTTCATGCTCGCGAATTTGGTGCTCCAAAGAGGGCGATAAGACTTTGGTCGAGATACCTTCCATGCCATCGGGATCATCAAGACTCGCATAGATTTCGTGCATTGTCTCATAGTACGATTGCAGTGTGTCAGACGACTGCTGCTGGCGCACAGCTCGAATACGGTACTCAAAGTGTAAGAGAGCACGAGCATACGCGTCACATTGCAGGGAGGCTTGTGCGAGAAGGTCCGGCGAAAGCTCATCCATAATGGCTTGCACATCCTGTAGCGCATCACGAAGTCGACTGCGCTTCGCCGCTCGAGGCGGTACGAGACGCATACGCCGCATCCAGTGACCGACATGATCGAGCACGGTGAACAACGCTTGCGCTGTAAGTCGGCGCCGCTCGGGATCATAGCCTTGCGTAGGTGACGCTTGGTCAGCCAAGACAGCACGAAACTCATCAAGGACACCACGTCGCTGTGCCTCTGTGCCTGAAATCAGCGTATGCAGAACCAAGTGTGGTAGCAGGTACTGCGCTACGCCTACATCGTGATCACGTACGACAGATATAAATACACCAAATAGCGTCGCAGCATCACCTTCACGAGCCTGCCGAATCAGCAAGAGGGCCCAGGCCTGGATCCAGTCACGGTACGAAACTGAATGCAAGTACAATGGCGTAGTGCGGGGCCGTGGCTCTGTATGCTGGACAACGTAGCGCGAATTGAGAAGAGGTAGGAGCGTGGGGAGCATGGCCTCTGGTAATGCTGCCCATCGTCGACGTACCTTGTCGGGTACACGACTGGGAGCATTCGCCTCCAAGAGCGCCGGTGTGAAATGACAGAATTTCAGAAGCTCTTGGATGGCATACGCCAGCGCGGCTTGGTGCTTTGTATCATTGGTCGCACGAAAGGCAGGGACGACCAACTCCACGAGCAGGCGTTGAGCCAGTGTCAGACTCTCATCTGCCTGATCGAAATCGGACAGCAACACAAAGATCGGCTCTTCAGGTGGCATCTCCAAACGATCGGGATCGACGGCGCCCAGCAAACCTAGGCACGCAAGGCAGACACGTTGCACATGCTCCCCCCATTCGGTACGGGAGGCTACGGCCATAAGCACACGGATACACTGACCGATCAACGCATGAAACACATTGCCTGTCGTCCATATGGCAATGCACGCACGACGCTCTTGAAGAAAGGTGCGCAGTTCATGCAGAGACTGCAGACAAATGGCAGCACTGTCATTTGCAACTCGCTCCAAGATATGCCGGAAGTAAGCCTCGTCGTCCCATACACGCCTCGTCGCACGAATCCGCTGGGCTACATCTGGCACATCTTCATCCAGCGCATCAAGACTTGGTACATCGTTCAAAAAGCTTGGATCTGTTGTGCGTTCAAGGATCGCGCAGCGCAAAACCTGGCCGCCCATACGCCGTTCTTCGACATCCAAGGTGGGCCACACGTGCAGTAAGGCGGCGGCGGTAGGGCCCACCACACTTCCCAGGTCAGCGCCACGCAGTGCTTGAACAACATGGTACCAGCTTTCCAATGTAGGCATGGCCAATCCGGGCTTTTGCAGGGTGCTTGTCAGACTGGCCAACACTTGCGGTGCTACGCGAGCCGCCACAGCCCCAATTTGCTGGACCAAGGCCCCGATACTGCGTACCGCCATAGCCTGACGTGCTATGCGCATTTTGCCATGCACACCACTAAGCTCATCATTGATCCAAGTGAGAATCGCAAGGACTTCTTCCTGCAGAAAAGACGTGAGATCCATGCCGCGCCACTTTCCGCTTGTCGCCATAGTCGAGCGGACGCATTCCAGGCCTTGCAAAGCCGCTTCGACTTCGTGAGTGGTGGGAGAGCCGAGGTGCATGACCAGCCAGCCCAGCACGTCGTGCAGCCGGCTACGAAGCAGGCTAGCAACCGTAACGCTCCGTGTGCCCAGCAGCGATAGGAAAGCTTGGACACTCGCATCACGTACGTCAGGTGGTAGCAGATACACATGCTGAAACACGGCAGAGACGTGCGAGAGACACAAGCCTGGTACAGGCTGACCTACCGTGGTAGCCAGCGCCTCAATATGCGACTGAGCATGGCCCATATGATGCGCATGTTGTTCCAGAAGAAGAGGAAGGGTATAATCTAGCGTGGTTTGCAAAAACGTAGGGACATTCATCCCGACAAGGCGAGCCAGCTCCCCCAGTGCCTGCATAGCGCCGATGTGGGCCGAAAGAGCGACGTGGCACACGGTATCAAGATGCTGAGAGAGCAACTGGAAGGTTGTGCATTTGCGATACAACGCAAGTTGGATGGTCTCTGCACTGGCCAAAGCACGCAGGTAGATGTGAGGAAGGTACAGACCATGGATCAATGCCGTGACCACCAAGACAAAGGAAGCATCGTGCTGAATACGACCCAGCAGCGCCACTGTGGAGAGAGATGTCTCTTGAATTTTGCGGTCCGACGACTTGGTGCCGTCCGTGGCTAGCTGTACTAAGGCGGCGAGGCGCGCAGCAGAGTGTAACGGCGCGGAGGCAAATCGCGACACCATCACATACAATAGACGGCCGGCGCGAATACGTACACCACGATGCACATGCATTAGAGCAGATCGTAGGAGACCTAACCAGGTATCAAAGGGACATTGAACAAGCACATCTGGAGCGGCATGCATCGTCATACGTAGCATATCTTGTAAGCACGGCATAGCTTGATGTGGATCAGAGAAGGTGACATGTGACCAGACGTCTGGCAGCTCGTCCAGTGTCGTAATGGTCCATGGCGCAGGGTTTGACATATCAAGGTCGGCGCTGTCGCAATAGGTGCATGGATCCGAAGGGCATGGGATTGTGGGTGCGTCGATTCTGGCGCGTTTTCGAGCACCATGATGCTGGACGCACAACGAGGGACTTGGGCTGCGGCGGCGTGGACTCGTATGCAATCGTGTACACTCTTCCATGAGGGCGCTTTCATCCAGTTCGTCCACCTGCCGCCACTCCTCGTCGGTCCATGGATCGCTGTCCAGCAGAGAAAGGGCCAGCCCCAGCTGTGCTGCGTAGCACTGACGCCAGATACCTTGATGCTGCTGCGCTTGGTGTAGCAGGGTAGGCAACAGCGCTCGTGCATCGCCTAGAATCCCGTACACTTCTGGTGGCAACGCTTTTTCGCGGGCACGGTAGGCACACAGCGTGGAACGTGCATGGCCAAGGACATCATACAGACACGTACATACCGCTTCCTCCATGGAATGAAAGGCCAAAGAGGTACCACAGACACGAACCAAATGAAAGAACGAGAAAGAGTCAGGAAGCACACGAATGGCAGCTTGCATGGCCTCGGCTTGAAGTAGCGTCAAGTGCTCAGGGAGGTCAGGCAAGCACGCCAGTGTCGCATACGTCGCACACTCCACGATATCCTGCATTGCAGAGGGAAATACCAGCGCAAGTTCAGAGGCGATGCGTGTGCTTAGCATCACAAGGTGATCGGCCAACGCTGGCCCAAATACCTCGTCCACAGGAATGACAAACAGCGCCGCATCCGCTGCCGACCATGCATAGGCAGGCGTCCCTGGTGCTCTGACTGCCACAGGCACATGGGATGGAGTGGACAAGGCCATGGACAGAGGCACGGGGTCGTGGCTGCCCAAGACCAATTGCCCTGGAGTGGCTTTGTCACGTAACGTGCCTGGCATAGAAAGGGTATGCATATGCCATGTATTGGGTATACGTAACGACACCATGCGCGCACCGGCACGGAGAGCATCGTACAAAAGGAAACGAACGTGGCTGTGTTGGTGTGTAGAGGAGAGGCACACGTGCAGTACAGTGCCGATGACACGCATCGTAGCCCCTGCAGCTTCTTTCATAGCATGTAGGAGCGCACCTGAGTACTGCATAGCAGTCTCTGTCGTGTTCGAGGCTTGTTGTACATGAGTGCACAGGACACTGAGCGCGCCAATTAAGCGTGGGACCATGTACAAATCCAGCGTGGTATAGTCCAGAGGATAGGCACCGACTGGCATAGGCACAAGGAGCGACTCCAGCGCGCGTGGCGTCGAAGTGATCCAGTCACATAAAGAATCCATAGCATCGGCATAAGATGGCGTCGTATGCAGTGCCTTTTGAACGGCCTCAGGAGTACGTGAAGCGACCAAAGGTTCTGCATACGACCGCACAAGGCCACGTACAGCGGCATGCACCGCGTGCTCACGTTCCTCATTAGAGAGGTTTTGAAAAATCTTGGGTTAGTCGTTGGCAACGTACCCCTGTCTCGGCGAGCCAGGAAGGCCATGCCGACGCATCTACACTAGGCATGATGCGCCTGGCCGCCGTGTGTGCGAACGTCAGTCGTGGAGACGCAAGTAGTCAGCCTCGCCAACCAACGTTCAACAAACATGTGGAGGACCGTCCACGACGACTCGCAGAGAAAGATAGTCCTATCAACAGCTACGCCGAGCACATCTACATTATGCACTATGCATGACACAAACACATGGATTACGCATTCGTAGGACCGGTAGTGAAGCGGTACGTGGACTGCGTGTTCGGTTGGTTCTTGCATGCCACAGCGAGCTTGGCGTAATCCGGATCATTCTCAATGAGCTCAAAGTGCTTCAACTCGTGCTTCGTGCCTTCCTCCTCGCGCTTCTTGCGTAGCGCACGCTGCTCGTTCTCAATACGCGACTTGTCCTTCGACGCCACGTCATAGTTGCCTGTCCGGATACCCTGGGAAACAACCTGCCACAAGCGGCGGCTCTCGTACTCGCCCATCTCTGAAATTGGCTTGACCTGAATCTCCTCGCGAGGGCTCACGTTCGCATCCCAGAACGTAGAGCTTACAGGAAGAAGAGTGCCCTTCTTCACAGTGCTGCTTCCCGACCAATCGCCGGCGACCTCCAACAACGAGGTCGATGAACCAGACTGCGTCACCGTCGCATGGAAGGAGTGGGCCTTGCCCGAGAAGTAGCCACGGCCACTGTAGTTGATAGTGGCGAGATAGCCCGTCGATGAGTGAATGTACGTCGTGTCGGCCAGCTCAATGTAGGGCGATCCGTACCACAAACCATCGATGTGAAGCGTAGGAAGAGTAATCAGGTACACCTCATCCTCACCCTCTGGACGCTTCAGACGCATGAAGGCGTGGCCCACCTGCAGCACAGAGATTGTACGGCCATTGAATGAGGTCTTCTGACCGCTGTGGCCCTGCACACTTACGCCGGCCTTCTTGTTCTCCAAGTAGTACGCAGTGATCGGGGGGTGGTGCGACACTTGCTCCGACACAAGCGTCAATTCACCACGACCACTGTGGTCAGGCCATTTACCGTAAAACACTTCACTAAGCACGGGGTTAAGCGGCTTCTTCTCGTGACCCATGCTGGTGTTGCGCGAGGTGTACTGACCCTTGAGTGTGGCAATGAACCAACGAAGCACAGCTACCATACGCTCCTCCGGCGTCTTTCCCTCCTGGACCTCGTTAAAGGTATCGGGGTGCTCTCCCCAGCTAGAAGGTGAGCAGCGCAGCAATACATACTAGCTCGGGTACTCGGTCAGCGACACGGGCGACAAAATGAACGACGGCGCTGTCATTTTGCTAAGATCGCCCGAAAAGCTGGCGATGGACTTGAGGAACTACTGGTCAGATCATTCTTGTACATACATGCATCCATCCACCTTGATTCTCACTTGAAAGCCCAGGACCAGGTTGCTCAGCACTCATGGTGTTAAAGTATGGGTAAGCTTAGCTCTATGCCGCCAAGTTGGGTTCTGCACGCCGCACGAACGTGCGAGCGGAGGCGGGGAGCGTTTTTGTTAGTCATGCCCACGTAAGACGAGATTTTTTTTGTTGCGCACCGTGACCACCAACGACGCTCCCTGCATCATGGTGCGGTCGTATGATCGCCATGAGCCTACAGCGGCCTTTGGCCTTGTGAGCTCCAATGCGGCAAATGCTATACTGGATGCAAATGGGAAGATTGCCTTCTTACCTGCACTGGAAGATGTGCTTGTATGGGACATGAAACGAGGCGAGCAGGTACGTAATGTCTTCCAACTAACGCCTACAGCGAGCGATGTGGCACGAAATTGGCTACCGTGTCGAAGTCTCAGCCATTGCACGGTCACCTGAACCGTATACAAACAGGTTTGCTGTAGGATATGCGGACGGATCTATTCGATTGTGGGACGCGGATACAGCCACCGTTCTTCTCACCTTTCACGGACACCAACGCGCGGTGACCACTCTTGCGTTTGATCCCAACGGCATGCTACTAGCCAGTGGCAGCCAAGATACCAGTGTGATTGTCTGGGATACCGTCTCAGAGTCTGGTCTGTTCCGGTATGTATTCGAGTACGCTTACCGGCAGCCTCAAAAGCCACCATGATGCCATCACAGGCGTGGCCTTCTTGCCTTACAAAACGGACGCATCGAGCACAGACTACCTTGTGTCAGCTGCCAAAGATGGCTTGCTGAAACTATGGGACTTACGGCTGCAACATTGTATTGAGACGATCGTATCAGGCGATGAACAACTGTGGAGTCTCAGTGTCCATGCGGTGCCTGATCAGTCACCCTTGGTTGTTACAGGTGGGTCGAACGGCCATGTCCGTCTTTGGGAGGCAGATCAAAAGGCGCTGGAGCGTGGTTTGGAAAGCAAAGAAGGCACCACGACCCAATTTTTCGAATCGCAAGGCACAATTGATTTGCCGACAAGTCATCGCGTCTCACAACTGGCCTTCTACGGTTATTACATGGCTGCTATGAGTGGTGATCGGTCCATTCATGTGTATCGCATTCGTACTGAGGCAGAAGCCACCAAAAAGCAACAGCGTCGCTTGAAACGTGCACGTGAGAAGGGTGATGAGGTGCCGACAGAGGCGCCAGCCATCACTTGGCTTACACGTTTGGAGGCGTACGTTGTCATCCGCCCCACCATTGGTCGTATCCGCAGCTTCTCGTTCCCAAGTGGTGCTGCTCCTTCTCATGATGCCCCTGTGCCTGTTCTTTGTGCACTGACGACCAACTCTGCTGAAACGCATACGATTCCGCCACCACCGCGCAGCAAAGAGGAAAAGAAGGGTGCCATTGAAGCCACGGTTTCAAATGTGCTGGAACTCCCTGGACATCGCAGTGATGTACGTGGTGTGGCCCTGTCAAGTGATGATTCGCTCCTGGCATCGGTGTGTGGTAGCGGCCAGCTGAAAATTTGGAACATTCGCACAGGTCGTTGCATTCGCACATTGCCTGTTTCGTCGTTTGCACTGTGTGTAACATGGCTGCCTGGTGACAGGTATGTGCTAGTAGGTTGCAAGGATGGCACACTGCATACGTTTGATGTTCCAGCCGGTATGGCTATTGAAACCTTAGAGGCACATCAAGGCCCACTTTGGAGTATCGCCATCCATCCTAGTGGCCTAAGTGCCGTGACAGGCAGTGCCGACAAGGAAGTCAAGTTCTGGGAGTTTGAGATGGCACAAACAGAGCAGGGCTCTCAGCTTTCAATGGTGCATGTACGCACACTCAAGCTGACAGACGATGTACTGTGCACACGATTCTCGCCCGATGGGAAGCTTTTGGCTGTCTCACTGCTGGACAACACAGTGAAAGTGTTTTACGCTGACTCTCTCAAGTTTTTCTTGTCCTTGTACGGACACAAGTTACCTGTGCTATCCCTCGATATTTCAGGCGACTCAAAACTGTGTGTAACGTGCAGTGCGGATAAGAATGTCAAGATATGGGGTCTTGACTTTGGTGATTGCCACCGAAGTCTCTTTGCACATGATGACTCGATTATGCAGGTAGCGTTCGAACATGGGCAGCAAGGCGGGGGTTTGCAGGGTGGCCGCGAAGGCGCTTCGCATCGTTTCTGGACGGTGGGCAAGGATGGGAAAGTCAAGTACTGGGACGGCGATCGATTTGTCGGCGTGCAGACTATGGAAGGTCATCATGGTGAAGTCTGGGCGCTGTCCACGGGTCATCTTGGCCGTCTGGTGGTGACAGCAGGTGCGGATCGCAGTATCCGCGTGTGGGAGAAGACAGATGAACCTCTGTTCCTTGAGGAAGAGCGTGAAAAGGAGCTCGAGCAAATGTACGAGAGTGCTGCAACGGCGCAGAACGATGCAGCTACAGAACAATCGGGGGCAGAGGCTGAGGCGGTCACAAAGAGCACCACCGAGTCCCTCATGGCAGGCGAGCGTGTGATCGAAGCACTGGAGACCGCGGATGCGGACCTGGCCCAGCGTGCTCAAGCCGTGAAGCAGGGCCAAGATGCATCGTCTGTGCCTGTGCATCCGCTCATTCAAGCGGCGTTCTCTGGGATGGATGAGCCAGATACGCACAAATATGTGCTGCGTGTTGTGGAAAAGATCCTGCCTACACATCTAGAAGACGCACTGCTAGTGTTGCCATTCGACCGTGTCGTCTCGCTCTTCGCTTATATCGATGTATGGATTACTAAGGAATGGAACGTGTCGCTGGCTGCGCGGATCCTGTTCTTCTTGCTACGCACACATCATGCCCAGATTGTAGCGAACCGCGTGATGCGCACAACGATGGTTCGTCTGCGTACACATGTGAAAGATGTGCTTTCGAAACAGAAAACGATGATTGGGTTCAATATGGCTGCATTGCGATACTTACAAAGTCAAGAAGTGTTGCGCCGCACGACAGAACTGTTTGAAAAGCCGGACACGAACTTGGACGAACTGGATGAAGCTGCAGTTCGTGAAAAGATCGAAGAAAAGGCACGACGGAAGCGTAAGCTGGTAGTCCGGTAGATAACGTATTATGTATATCGTCTACAACATATATGCACTATACAACACAGGATGGAACAGGCCGTGAACCTGCGTCCACTTGCTCAAAGCAAGCGACGAGGCGCGAGATGGAAATGGCACCTTGCGTAATGGCCCAAACATCTGTGCCTGGCTCAATAACGGCCGGCTCCATAGCGCGCACCAGATTCGGATGAAAGGCCAAGTAGGCACACGCAGGATCTTCATCAGGCAAGTCCTTGGGCTCAATGCCAGATGGCATGACACCCCAATCCTCTGCGCCAGAGGAAGGAAGAGGATAGTATTGGCCATGCCGACTGTGCCAAATGCGCGTCCAATGTACCACAGGACGTCGCAACGTCTCGGCAATAGGAATATTGATCGAGTACGACTGAACATGTTCATCCTGATCCCATGTTTCCCACAACTGCTTGCAGAGACGCAAGGTGTACGTGCAGGCGAGGATGGAAAGCTCCTTGAATACCTCAGGCGTAAGGCCAGGACCTTCTCGACGGCCATCCAACGTTGGTGGATTTGTCTTAAAGTGGCAGAAGCTCACAGCAATAGACCGAACATCACATAGAGAGCCGGAGAGAGCAGCTCCGAGCGTACCTGAACTCACAGAAAATGCAGTGCCTGTATTTCGGCCATAATTGGGACCTGATATAACGAGGTCGATGGGGCCTGCCCCATCCGGTCCAAACAGCGCATCACCGGTATACAAGCCGACATTGGTACAGGTCGAAGGCACACCATCGACCAGCACCCATTCACCAATTTCTCCACGCTCTTTTTGAATAGGACGGCGCTCGTGACTCCAGCAATGGCGCGTGTCAGGATGAGCGCCAAGATAATTGTCCCGTAGAGGATAATAGCTGAGTTGCGTCAGGCAATACGAGAATACTTACTACCAGTAGCGCACATGTGTATTGGACACAGAATAATTTGTGCCACTCCTGCACGAGATCAGCGTCTCATACAACATACCATGATTTCTCTGAGGGTGAGCTACTCATGTATACATACGTGAACTGGGGATGACAACGCGTACATCCCAGCCTAGTGAGATCAGCTGTTGATACACCTCAAGGATGTATGGAGATGACTGGCATAAATTCAAGAGCTATTATACATACATCAGAAGGAGGGCCGTCATCATTGACCAGCAAAACTCGAGGAGATCGCATAGTGTCGTTATGATCGACGAGCGTGCGGGCAGAACCAACGCACTGTGGTATACGCGCACGAGCCTTTCACGTGGACGTAGGCCCGATACTGCGCCGATGATCGATGCTCACGGCATTTTCTGTACCAAGAAAAAAAGGCAAGCAGCGCCATCAAGCCTAAAGCCGCTTTGTACTATCTTAAAAAAGGCACGCTTTGCACATCTATTGAATCAGAGACAGGTCACATTGATACGAGTATGGACGTCAAACTAGACAGAAAAGGGGAGTACGTAGAATGAATGCACCGCAATCACCCCTCATCCTACGCGCCCAAAGGACCACTTTTGGATATCCCAAGTCAAAAAACACATTAGGCGTGCTTCGACTTGGCCGAGCGGAGCCGACGAACGTAGAACTCAAGCTCCGAGCCCTCGAGGATGTAGCCATCGGCGCGGCCCGACTGACCGGGGCGGCTCGAAATAACGGCGTAGAGACGACCAGCAGAGAACTGCTGCTCGACGAGCGGGTCGACCTTGGCGTCCTTGCGGCGCTCAGCCAGCTTGCGCTCAACGTGGTTGCTCTTCTTGACCTCCTCAGTGGTCTGGTTGCCCGGCATGCGGCGCTTGGTCACGGGCTGACCGTAGTGCTTCTCGTAAGCCATGCGGAAAGGAGTAGCGTCAATCTGGATAACGGCGCCCTTCACAAGAGTGTTGGTACGGACAAGCTCGTTGTTCGAGGCGTTGTAAACGACACCAAGAATACGCGACTTGGCAGTGATGTGCTCCGAGCCCCAAGCAAAGTTGCCGCTGTCAAGACGCAGGGCACGCTGCTTGATGTTACCGCCACGAACGCGCACATCGTGGATGCGCTTCGGGCCAAGACGAGTGTTAGCCGGCTGACGACCGAGCTCAAACTGCCTCTTCTTGCGGTAGAAGGCGTGGCGAGCACCGGTCGCCGACCGCTTGTGACGCGAGTCCCGAGTAATACCCATATTGAGCCTGTAGTGATGTTAGTATTCCGTTCACAGAAAGTGCAATAGACAGCTATGGTCGTGTAGTGAGCGTCAAGAGGGTGTCGCACAACAAACAACGACCAATCTGCCAAGCGTAACACACACCTTGAGGACGAGTGTTCGTGGGTAGGGCGTTAGCTTCGACGGAAGACAGTGCCTTCCATGCCCAGGACTGCCCATGAAGTGTCACGTGAATAATTTGTAGTTAGTCACGTGGTAGATCATGATGGGGCATGTGCCACCTGCTGCAGTGTACGTCATCGACTTGACGGATCGGGCAAGGACATCGGGCTAGCACGACGAAAGGCAGAAAGGCTTTATCGAAATGGGAGTCAACATTGCATTGTAATAACGCCTATAAACCATACACAACTCATAAACAAGGCACACGTGAAGAAGACGAAGAATACATCGGCATATGTACAGGATCCAACGACTCAGTATACAACTGAGGGAAGAGATTCGATGGCAGATCCACATCCAAATAGTCATACGATGGTGGGAATAGTGGTTCGTCAGTCTGTATAGTAGAAGAATCCAACATGGATGGTACAAGTGGATCTGCCATTTGCACAGAAGGCAGGGGAGTCGTAATTAAAGAGGGAGAGTTTGATTCCTGCGCGCTTGAAGCGACACTGGGATGGCTGTCAACACAAGGCGTGAAGGAAGATGTGAGCAGGTCCAGGTCGTGAGGCGTAGTTACACAGTCACTGGGCGCTGAGAATATTTCTCCAGAACCTTCTGAACTCGTGCATGAGGAATCTTGAAACGGAGTTTCAGCATTGGTTGCATTGGCAAGCCAGTTGACGACGGACGAATAGAAGGAGTCGCTGCTTTCTGGGACAGCAGGGGCAAGCATGCTTGCGTCTGGCCACAAGAAAGAGGAGTCAGCTTCGTTGGAGATGTGTGAAGTGCCGCGTTCAAAGACGTGAGAAGCAAGGCTGCTGCCATGGGCTGCTGGCGTTGTCGACTCGCCTGTGATGGGCCGAACTTTGCTGGCTTCAGTGCCGACTGTTGAGAGAGCACCCACTGCTGGGCCAACTCCTCCGTAGAAGAATTTGTCACCTCCGCTGCTGGGAGGTGAGTGCTCAGAGTCGGAAGAGCCAAAGCAGAGCTCGAAGCGCCACATAGGGTCGACAGAGCAGCCGGCGCTGCGCTTGCACTACTAGACTTGAACATGGGCTCTGTCACAACATCTTGCTTGAAACTTGACGTCTCTCCTTCCGTGCGAACGCTATGCATGTTTGCACTCGTCGTCTCCAAAATAGTACCACTCGATCGTTTCACTAAGTCGCCCAACAAGGACTCCAAATGACGAACCTTTGAACTCAGATCATCCACCTTCTCCTCCAATTCAACGCGCTTCTTAGATGCTGCCGCATCTCGAAGCTGATACAACTGTTTCTCCTGACGAAGGGCTACCACCTCTTGTTCAAGTTGGTCCACATATGCCTTCTTCTTTTCACGCGAGACTTGCGCAGATTTGCGGTTACGTTGCTGACGAGCTAGGCGCCGAGCAAGTTTCTCCTCTTCAGAGGACCTTCTTCCCTTGGATGCGTGAAAACAAGAAGGCTCTCCCTCTGCTGGCCGTTTCAAGCCATTCGTGGGAGAACCTATACTAGAGGAGCAGTCGCTCCCCGACTCGGTGTGCGCGAGGAGCGTGGGTTCAATCACAGCTTTTTGGGCAGTAGACATAAATAAGCTAATCCCCCACCGGATATAAGTCCACGTCCTTTAGGGCGTAGTGACCAAGTGCGAGGGCAATATATAGGCCGCACAACAGTGTGGTGGCGTTCCGACACGCAAGGTGACGTGGAAGGCTGTGTGTATACCTAGAGCTGCACGTGGGTCCACGTGTGAATGTACTTCCCCACAGAGCACATGCATGCAGGAAGCTTAGAAAGACGTGCATTGTCGTGAGGTACTACAGCACGCTTCTACACGGCCACGAAGGTAATGGTACGTGGAAAGGCTGGTGCCGCTGCGCGTGCGGCTGCACGGAACAAATTAGTAGTCACAGAAGAAGAGGACAAATCAAGTACCACAGGTACTGATATTGATACGGACTCTGAGAGCAAGAGTACAGCTCCTACAGAAAGCGATACGACTGCTAGTTCCGAAGAAACGGACGATACAGAAGATAGCGACGATGATTCGGACGAGGAAACAGACGAGGATGAAACGGATGATGATGACGAGGAGGAAACAGATGATGATGACGAGGACGAGGAGGATAGTGGAGAGGGTACGTTCAATTCAATGGAGATGATTGACATGTTCCAGAGGAGTCCGATGCGTCGAGCACAGGTACAACAACGGCTGAGCAGCGACTCCCGCCGGAAGAGCTGTCTTCTGCCTCTATCCGTGCATCGAGGTCCATGTCAGAAGACGTTGCGGAGGTTCCGATCGATTTGGAGGCCGCTAAAGCTGTGGTGTCAGCTGCGCACAAGCCGGATCCCATTTCGCCCTCTGTGGGTGCGGCCTCCATGTTAGAGCCTAGCAAGATAATTGAAAATCCGTTTGCAGAACCAGGCAAAAATGCTGCCAAGGTTTCTGAGTCTGCCGCGTCGAAGCCGCCGCCGCTCCCTCCCCTATCCACGTATACGGCAAAACAGCGAGCTGCATCGGAGAAGGCTGACCGTATTAATGATTCAGAGTACGATTTGATTTTGGCCAGTATGGTCTCACAGAATCGCAAGTTGAATCAGGATCCCAAGGCTATGCGTCGCAGTGCTATGGGTATGGGTAAACTTCGACAAAGCTTCGAGCGTTTGCAGATGCGCAACCAGGCCAAGAGTGAGGCCGAGGCGGATGGTGTCGGCGGGGCAAGCAAAGATTTTGGCCTGGTCTTGGATGACAAAGAGGAGAAGACAGGGTCCGGTATGGACGAGAGCGAAGCTGAAAATATTGACTGGGAGTTCTGGGGGGGTCTCATTAAAAGTATGTGGAAAATGTAGCTAACAAAAGACTATAACAGCATTCTCTCTACCAGTCCGATTGAGCTGAGCAAAGCCATTTATTCTGGTATTCCATCCGCCCTGCGTGGTATGATGTGGCAGCTACTTAGTAGTAGCAAGGATGAGGAGCTGGAAGCACAGTATGCGCGATATTTGTCGCTGCCATGCCCCCATGAGGCAGCGATCCGACGTGACTTGAACAGGACTTTCCCATCCCAAGAGTATTTCAAAGATGTGCGGGGCGTGGGCCAAGAGAATCTGTACAATGTGGTAAAAGCTTATTCGTTGTACGACCCTGAATGTGGATACTGTCAAGGCATGCAATTTATTGTGGGCCCTCTTCTTTTGAATGTGCGTGCTGTGTATACTGACATAATAGATGCCTGATGAAGAGGCTTTTAGCACGTTGGTCCGCTTGATGCAGAACTATGACTTGCGTGGACATTATATTCGTACGTGTGCAAATGGGCTCACCTTAGCAAACATGCCATCGTTGCAGCTTCGATTGTACCAATTCGACCGTATCGTTGAGGAGACGCTTCCAGCATTGTATATGCACTTACTGCGACGTGGTATTAAGAGCAGCATGTATGCAAGCCAATGGTTTATGACATTGTTTTCATACCGATTCCCATTGGAGGTGGTGTACCGCATTTTGGACTCGATTTTTGCCGAAGGTATTGAGGCGATGTTCCGATTTGCCTTGGCTCTAATGAGCAAGAATGAGGCTAAGCTTCTGGAACTGGACTTTGAAGGGTGTCTAGAGTTCCTGAAAGACTATTTGATTGATGTCTACACGAACGAGAAAACGGAGGGAAAGCCCGAGAGTGTTCGTATCGGTGAGCTGGTGCGTGATGCATTTAAGATCAAGATTCCTCAGTACACCTTGGATGCTTATGCGAACGAGTTTTACGACCAGGCCAAGCAGGCCAATGAGCGACAAGTGGAAATGGAGGCATTGCGCTTGGTCAACCGCAATCTCCAGATGCGTGTACAGTCGTTAGAGGAACAGCTAAGTCATCTCAATGCTGAGCATGTTGACCTTGTGAAGCGCGTCGTCATGGAGAAGCTCTCGCATGATGAGATGGCAGAAGAACTTGTACGCTACAAGATGATGTATGCGGAGGCGGTTCTCCAAAATGAATCGCCGCGCACGCCTACACTTCCTCCACAGTAAAGGGGGGGAGGGCCACCGGATTCAACGCGCCAACTTCCCAAGTAGCCGGCCATAGGTTTAGTCATTGAAATTGTGCCCAAGCCGGGACCCCACGCCGAACCCCGAACAAAGGTTTACGTTGTTCACGGACCTTGTGCACCGACATGGACGCGAGCAACGCGAAGGTCCTCCGCTCCGGCTGGGTCCTTAAGAGGAAGAAGAAGAAGCTCCAAGGTACGTTTAGGGTAGCACATATGGCTAATATATGAGGCTACGCCAAGCGCTGGCTCATTATTTTCGAGGATGGTACACTGTCGTACTCGACCAATCCTGAGAGCAATTCGCGCGGAGTGATCGACGTGCCGCACGCTAGTGTGTCTTCTGACATCCGACATGGTATGTATGCAGCAGCATATTCTTACCCTGCTTAGGCACGATCCACGTCGACAGCGGCTCCACGGTATTCCGTACGTACTTCTCATTCTCGCGAAACTAACAGGGGCAGATTTCAAGATGCTGAACCAGAACGATTTTATGGAATGGAGGACAGATCTTCGCAAGTTCTTGAATGGAGGTGCAGCGCATTCGCCGGCGCAGCAGCCGCAGGCGGGTACGATGGGCCAAGTCGATGAGCTCCTTGCGGCGTGCATTGCGAAGCTCAGGACTGTGAACAAGACACAACATTCTGAAGACATTGATGATGTGATTTCATCCCTCCAGGTTCTACATGGTCACCACGGTGATATCCGCCAGCAGCTTGCGAGGCGATCTAGGGGAGGTGATGCGGCTTCTATGTCAGCAGCCTCTCAGACGGGATCAACGCATAGCCACTCGCACGGCGCCGCAGCTGGCTTTGGTGCTGGTGCAGGCTTGGCAGCTGGTGCAGGCCTAGGTGTTGCTGCTGGCTCGATGGGATCTGGTAGTGCATCGCCGCAACCTGGAGGCGATGATGGCGAGCACGACTTTTATGATGCCAACGATATGTACGATGGCGTCGAATATGAAATCCAGAGTAATGGCGATTATGACGATGAGGAAGACGACGATGCTAACATGTATGTGGATGAGGAGGAAGACTCAAAGCCGGTCCTTCCTACGCCCACAGAGTTGCCGCTGCCTGCCTCGGAACAAGTGACGTACCGCAAGCAATTGCCAGCGCCTGTGACAGGTGAAGAAATGTCGCTGTTCTCGATCCTGAAGAAGAATGTCGGTAAGGATCTGTCGACCATTTCCTTCCCTGTGACTTTCAACTGTCCTCTCTCGCTTCTGCAGGCGGTAGCAGAGGAGTATGAATATGCTCCCAAGCTGCTGGAGCGTGCAGCGAAGGCCTCGGATAGCACAGAACGTCTTTCGTTGGTGGGTGCATTTGCTGTGAGCAGTTACGCATCAACGGCGCAGCGCACGACGCGCAAGCCCTTTAACCCATTGCTTGGTGAGACGTACGAGTGCATTCGCGCTGATCGCAACATGTACTTTGTCGCAGAAAAGGTGGTCCATCGTCCGCCTGTGATTGCATCGTACGCCAAAGGCGATGGTTGGTCCGTGTCTGCGGCTGGAACTGTGAAGAACAAGTTCTGGGGCAAGTCGCTAGAGCTTATTGCGGAAGGTGCCCAAGTCGTGGAGCTGGAGACAGGTGATCGGTACAGCATTACCAAGCCCAGCTCCTTTATGCGTAACCTTCTTGCCGGTAATAAGTACCTGGAGCATGTCGGTGAGATGGCCATTACCAATCTGAAGACGAAAGAACGATTGGTCATTCAGTTCAAGGAAGGCTCATACTTCGGCGGCGCTGCCAACAGGAACCAAATCGAAGGCACACTCTACGATGCGAACAACTCCAAAGTGGGTACCCTCAAGGGCAAGTGGGATGAACAAATAGCCCGTGTGATGCAGAAGGACCACCTTCAGGTGCTTTGGGAGGTGGACCCGATGCCGCCTAACCCGGCCAAGTACTATGGCTTTACCTACTTTGCCCTCTCGCTGAATGAGATTACGGACGACCTAAAGAATGTATTGCCGCCAACCGATTCACGCTTGCGTCCTGACCAGCGTGCCTTGGAAGACGGTGATGCAGACTCGGCAGAGGAGCTGAAGCACACGCTGGAGAACGAACAGCGCGCACGCCGTAAACAGATGGAAGATGCTGGAGAAACGTACCAGCCCCAATGGTTCCACCAAAGTTCTGACACCGTGGAATGGGTGTATGGTGGCCCAAGTGGTGAAGACTACTTCCAAGAGAGGCAAAAAGTCAAAGCACACAAGGGCCAGTGGCAGACTAAGAATGCTGTCATCTTTAACCACTAACGATGCGCTTTCCATAGTGAGTGCATAGAATTATCTAGCGTAGCAACTGAACGCAATACACGACGAGTGGACTCGAAGGGTTTGGACGAACCGTAGCGATATGCACCTAGGTATATAGGCTAATTCGACACCGGCATCGCAACGGCCGGTTAGCACAATTGGTAGTGTGTCTGACTACGAAAGCTCGTACGAGCTGAGCATATCAGGAGGTTGCGGGTTCGAGCCCCGTGCTGGTCATTTTTTTTTCTCACATAGCGGCAAGGTCCGTGCGAACGGGCCGAAGGGCAAATGGACGAAATTGCCTGATTTTCCGTGGCTAGCCCCAGTGAGATCGACCAAAACAAGGAACAAAAGCGCAGGCAATCAAAATATTGTGAAATGGTACAAAACTACAGCCGAGTGCGTATAGGTTCAAACAGGTCCTGTAGAAGGCAGGTATTAATCGTATCCCAATCCACGTCACCTTCAAATTGACACTCGTAGAAAGCGCGCGACGCATTTGCAAAGAAAGGCGTCAGCCCTGCTGCGTTGTCGAGGCGTGAGGCAGCCAGCATTGGTTTCCTTTCTTGGGCCCGTACCACGACATCGTCCGCTGCCTCGGTCGCGGGAGGGTGCTCCTTGGCAGCCAGAGCGCCAATACAGTCCAATAAAGACTCGGCGGACCAGTCACTTTGGTCGTTCATAGCATCTGGTGTATCCGTGATAAGGAGCCATTGGTGAATCTGGAAGTCTTCCGTCTGGAGGGTGATGAGATAGTCGGCGAGCTTGGCGACGCTGCCAATAAGATACAGGGCATCGGACTTGTCCGCTGGCAGAGAAGATGACGACTTGGCCTCGCCGAGAATACGCAACATCTCTGTCAAAATGATCGGCCAAAAGCCTGTGAGGTGTTGCGAGGCAAATCGGCACAACAACACACGCATACACAAGAACACTTCGGCTTGCACGATCTCAGCTGGTTGCGATCGCACGATCTCGACCACCTTTTCTTGGATTTGAGGAAGCTGTGCAAGGAAATCATTCGTCTTCCCTGTGTATACCACGTACGAGAGGCGGCGTATGGCGGTCACGCGCGCGTACAGATCAGCCTCGCGGCTCGTGAACAAGTTGGATGTGGGCGTGGCATTGATACGGCCCAGAACATCGGTCCAACGTTCGCGTTCCGCTTGAAGTAGTGCATGCACAATCGGAGCCCATTGGCGTCCCAGTGACGATGTTTGCGTAAAGAACTTCGCATCCATAAATGCGTCCAAGACTTGCGTGCGCCATGTCTTGATAGTTGTGGGCATACGACTCAACCGTACCAGTGTATCCAAGACCAGCGGCTCTGGATCCAGCGTGCGGCCACGCGTACGCACACCCGGTGCCACGACATAGTATACCATACTTGTGGAGATCGCCACCAGTTTATCATTGTCGATACGCAGGGAGACATACGCAGGAAGTACTTGAGCACCTAGGCACTGAACGACGACAGCTGGCGCTGGTGGTACGGCTACACCGTCCCCTGCATCATCCTTCTCACTCAAGGCAGAGACCGCATCGCTATCGCGCCCTGATGACGCAGAAATGTCCAGGGAGCGCGCATATAGCGAGATAGTTAGCTCGGACAAACGCATAAATGTGTCCTGCACATCACGGCGCATGCGTGCATCCTCAAAGGCACGCGTTGTCGCGAGTTTCACACCCAGCTGGGTAACGAGACGCAACATGCCAAAGACCCAAGCCTTGTTGGTTGTGCTGCTAATCGACTTGGCCAGTATACTGAAAATGGGCCACACTTGCGGAATGAACGGTGCATCCAGACGTTCCGTGTACAAGTCCAGGAACTGGAACAGGACCACCTCACTCACGAAGCTCGTACGGCCCTGTTTCTTCGCGCGGTCATTGGAACTGACACGTCCGGCAATGGCATCACATAGCGACGTACACACAATCTGCGCACTCGGCGCTAAACACGCCAGCAGCGCCAGTGTGTCGTCCAGCACATGCTCTTCATCTGTAGCATCCAACGCTGCGCGGGAAGCACGCGACCAGTACTCCATGATCGCGTCCACCGTAGCCGAGGTGTACAGCCCGTAAAGACGCTCCAATGCAGCACGCGTGCGTGTTACCACCGCTTCCAGGCGAGGATCGGCTCTCGCGACGATCCACGCATAGGCCAGCGCCTGCACCACATCGGCGATACTGCGCGACGTGCCAGCATGGCTCGATGATGTGCGGGAGGCAGTGCTGCTATCACTGAGGAACACACTGGAAATGTTACCCAGGAACCCGCCGGATGTCTCGGGACGTCGGACCCGTTCCACTTCATTCGAGTGGTGCGACGACATGGCTTGCACGAGGGTGTGTTCCAATACAGCGGTAAGTTGATTCAGCTCCAGCTCTGTACGGGGCACACGATGCAAGGTTGCGTCGTGTGTGGGCCTCCATGCACGTGCGGTGGTGGTATCGTACGACTGCATGGCCGTAAGAAGCAACGCACGAACAGTGGAGCAAAGCGGAAGCATAAAGGCCTGTACGGCCTTGTCGGTCAAGGGAAGAAGTGTATGTGCCAAGTCCATCCACGCAAAGAGGGCCGTATCGTTGGTCGTACGAAGCAGACCCACCTGCAGGAGCGAAGCAAACGACGCACTTGCCTCCGCCGACATGTACGATGTGCGGTAGTGCACAAGGAGGACTTCGCGTATGGTACGAAGGACCAGGACCTGGGTAGGTGTATCGCCACGGTGCATGGCTAGGAGAAGCACATCGTGAAGGCCCGTTTCCACGCTCGAGCACCATGTCTGGTCTGGCTCCATGGCAAGGAGCAAGCGAAGCAGTTCTAGGCAGAGTGCATACGTGGCCTCATCCGACTCGGCGGCGTGTGTAGATGGCATAGAGCGGAGGAGAACGAGGACGTACTCTTTCAAGACATTCGAAATAGGGCCCTCTTCGATCTGGCATGAAGCTTCGTCGGAAGCCCATGTGAAGACAGTCGATTGGGCACTGTGCAGTACTCGTACACCATCGATGGTCAAAAGCGAGGTCAAGGTAGCCAAGTAGTAGTTCATAAACGCTTGATCAAAGGGCTCTGTGTACTCGTACACAGGCACCTCGACCGAGGCGCCGTGCTGTGTTGAGATGTTCACATGCGACATGGTCCGCGTAGCCGGGACTCGGACCAAGTTGTGGAGCAACAACTGAAGCAACGTATCGTACGAAGATACATAGGCACACAGCCACAGTTCACTTTGGTGCTTCTCCATTACATGGTGCGACCGCAAACGATCCAGCACGAGAAAGACAGGCGCCTCCAAGCGCCGAGCCGCATCCGTGCTGAGCCGCCATAGAGTGCCCAGGGCATCCATCGCACGTGCACAGGCCGAGGCAGAGTGCGTGAGCTGTGTGCACAAAAAGTGCGTTGCGTATTCATTTTCGCCCGTGAGCGCATCCACGTCCCAGAACAAGGCAACGGCCTCCGTATGGTGGCGAAAGGATGCCGGTTGCAATGCATCAAGGAGGCATTGCATCACAATATCGCTGTGCGCCTGTGTTGCAAAGTCAAAAGCGCCATCAATGCACTGGCTGTTCGACAATCGCATCGCCATGCGTAGCGCAGCATGCGGCGACGCAAACGAGGATGCGCGGCGGATGTACGCAAAGAGAGCCTCATTCCATGCCGCCACATCCAACGTGAGATGCGTCGTGGTATCCAATGTCGCAACGGCCGTATCCAGCAACGTAAGCATGCGGTCCAGCAGCGTCCAGCACGCCGATGTCACACCCGCATCACCCTCGGCCCGATCCACAGGGGCCGGTAAGGCCATGCGCAGCAACGCCTCCATCCACGCCTGGAGATAGGCTGGCGAGCGAAGCGTGGGCACAGACTCTACTTCCTCGTCGCCGTACCATTGCGCAGCGGGTGTGCGAAGGGATATATGGCCGCTCGTCTGGTCTTCGCTCTTGGTGGCCACCACAGCGGACGCATCGAGTCGTTGGACCATAGCGTCTACCACCTTCAAAGCATGGACGACGGCCGTGGCCGACACGGTCCGTGCCTGCCACCGTGCATCCGCTTCACCAACGAGGGCCAGGCATAAAACAGGGAGATGCGTGTGCACAGCCTCCTCGTCGTGGGGACGAAAGGCGTCCAGAATACGCTCACACAAGGAGAGCACATCGCGAGACGCCTCGTTCTCCATCTGCGCAAGCATGCCGCGGTACAGCTGTTGGTACAGCACATGGGCCTCCAAGGCCTCAAAAAGCGTCTGCGCTGTGGGATACAATTCCGCATCGGCCCGCAAATTTGTATGTGCCACGAGCGTGTCAAACACATCCAGGACCATCGCCTGCAAGAGTGGCTGCGCAATCGTGCTCTTGTCCATGAGCGATACAAGGACTTTGTAAGGCCGCTGTGCCTCTCGTGTATGGGCCATGGCATCGTGCAAGGCGCGACGAGCACTGGGCAAGGCGTGTGTCTGAAAGTAGGTCTCTTGGGCCTGTTCATCGTTCTCTGCACTCACCAGCCAGGTATACAGGCGCCGATTCAGACTGATATCACGACGCAGCACCGTGCATAGCGCTGCATATGTCAATGCCTCCTTGTCCGCAGACCTTAGGTCCCGCATGACATCGGACGACCAGGCCATGTGTGTAATCAAAAAGTCGAGCGCTTGACGACGTACGAGTAGCGCATCGTCTTGAAGCGTATGTGCCATGGCCTGCGCTAAGAGCGACACATGCATGCTCGCCAAGGTGGGGGCGCCAGCCGCGCCGATCGTCGGCATCCGTCGGGCCAAGTAGTTCAGAGCACATAGACGTACACTGGGGGACGCCATAAGAACGTTCCACATGTTCTGGAAGAAGAACGCAGGCTGGACAGACGTCGCGATGCGATCGAGCAGAGTCACCACACGATCGAAAAACTCGCTGCCTTCTTCTTCGAGGCCCGGCAAGAGCGACAGGAGCAAGGCGCGTGTGAGTGGACGCAAATCAACACCTAGTGGTAAGTAGAAACGTTCATACAGGCCCAATACGACGCCTCGAATGGATGTGGCAGCATGGGGGAAGAACGGGAGAAGACCGGGCGTCCATACGGCGAGATCACGACGTAGGCCATCCGCTCCTAGCACGGTGAAGATGTGGGTATATACGTCGAGGGCGCGGGTATGCACACCGGTAGGGAGCGCCGGGTTCAAGCATTGCGAGAGTCGTTTCGCGACGATGAGCTTCGTCGGAATGACATTGTACTTCGGCGCGCTTTGGAGCACTTTCAATAGGCGGCCCAGGAACGAAATGAAGTCGGCCCACTCGGCCACGCTATCAAACTTGGCCAATGCCTTTTCTACATTGGCCTGGTAGCGCTTAAATGTGGCGTCTTGGTACAGAGCTGCATGTCAGGGCTCGTATGGGGACGTACCTTTTTCACTCTGCTCCGCCCATCGTTTCTGTTCGTACCGCGCTGCGGCACTTCGCCACAATTCGCTGTCGTCCGCATTCTGTGGATCCGTCGTTGCATTGACCGCCGACTGCCGCGTGACAAGCGCGTCTGGATGGAACGACATCGTCCAAGGCGCAGCACGGTGGTGTCCTCTCGATCCAGGTCGCGGAGCGCCTGCCCTGCCAGGCTGATGAGGTAAGCGGCCTAGCCTGGCCTCGCGTGCAAGCCCACCTGGCCCATCCCTCATCGCTCGCTGGCTCGCAGCAGGTACGTGCGCGTGGAGGCGACCTTCAACGACCATGTCGCGCTCGCTACGTACGCGTCCTACGACGCTGTACGCCAAAGATGGCCTGCCTAGTACAGGTGTTGTACCGCGGCCATCACGCAAGCCACTAGCGACGGAGGCAGATGCTGAAGACAAGGTCCGGAATCGGTTGTCGATGCGGTACGCCTCTTCGTCGGCGATGCCTTCGTATATGGGCGGCTTGAGTCACCTGGGCCCGGTGGCTGGCCGCGGTGGCTTGGAGAGTGTGGCAGAAGATGCTGCGCCGCCTGTGCCGCCAGTACCAGCCCTGTTGCCTACGGCTACGCCGACCTTGTCCCAAGCTGGCGAGACAAGTACGCCCGGCCCGGAAGCCTGGGAATCGCATACACTCCCTGGCGTGAACGCGGACGTGTTTGCATCTGAGTCGTTTGATCCACACCGGTTTGTGATGACGAGCGTGCAGCAGCAAAGTGAGGCAGGACTACAAAGTCTACGTACAACGCTGGGAACGATCCACACCACGACGCAGCAGCAGCTCAAAGAGCAAGTGTTTAAAAACTACACGGAATTCATCACGATCAGCCGTGAAATTGCGACGTTTGAGAACGATATGCTGGAATTCAAAGAGCTACTTAGCGAATGGAAGCAGATCCCACAGCAAATGCATTTGCACGATCCCATCAGCGATGGCGTGTTGGACGGCGACGCGTTGCTCCCTGCTTCGCTGAAGCATCAAAAACGCAGTGCAGCAGACTTGGAGCATATTTACAAAGCGCAGCTCGCGTCGCTGTGGGAGAACATTGAAGGGTCACAGCGGCTGGTGCCGTATGTGCCAGGCCGTCACTTGATTGCTGAGACAAGTCAGTTTGTCGAGCTGAATGCCGCGACCTACAAGCCCAAGCAATCCATTGCGCTCTTCCTGCTGGACGATATGTTGCTTGTGGCCGTGCAGCGCAAGCGACACTATGGCAGCCGTGTCCACCTAGTCGCCGAGCGCTGCTTCAGCTTGTCGGAGATTGTAGTGGTGGATTTGAAAGACTCGAAAGATGTACGACATGCCCTCAAAATCAAGCATGGCAAAGAGTCGTTTGTGTACAAAACAGAGCACCCTCAAGACAAGCGTGCGTTGCTCCGTGCGTTCCGCGGTGTCGGTGAGGCCCTTGCTGCGAAGATGAAAAAGGAGCGGCAAGCACGGGCAGAGGCGCAACGGCGTGGTGACGATGTCGTGCTGGCAGATACCATGGACCCCGCGACCAGTGGCCTAGATGGCACCGGTACGAAAGACGCAGCGGCAGCGTCGGCCGATGATCTTCCGACGCTTGGCCCATGGCTCCACGACGTCGTGGATGAGCTCGCTGTGCACATTGCGCTGCGCGAATGGGAGCAGGCCGTGGCCCTGGTCGAGGATGGGCGAAAGCGCCTCGCGAATCGCCCGGTCTCGGAAGGGCCGCTGTTCTTGCTCGTGGAGCACTTGAATGCCTCTGCCAACGAATTGGTGAGTGCGATCAGTGCCGAGCTCGTTTCGCCGTACCAACGCAAGTCGACCGTCGTGCGCGACGCTGCGCTGTTGGTCCGTCTTGACAAGGGTCGCGAAGCGCGTGATTTGCTGCTGGAAGCGCGCTCGGATTTGCTACGTCGGCGCACGCGACAGATCAAGTACGAAGGCGATGTAAGTTTGTATATTTCCGAATTGGCGATGCTCTACTTTACATTGATCAAAAACACAGGCGACTGGTACATGGCCGCGTTTAAGGACTACAAAATGGCATCCGGTTTCGTGCAGTGGGCCTCCGAGCAGGTTCGGGCGTATGCTGATACGTTCCGACGCCAAGTGTATGGCGTGGATCAGGACCCACGGATCGTACAGGAAGCCATCGACATTACGCGCAACTGTGCTCAGCTCCTGAATGATGTGGGTCTTGGCTTGGGATTCTTGTTGGAGTATGTATCATGGCGACTTACACATCAGCGATTTACTGCAGCCAGGAGAGGCGCCTACCACGCCGTCTCTGCAGATCTCAGCGCTGCCGCCCTTAGCGCCACGCGAACGAAGGCCGTATGCATGGCACAATGAGCCGCCGACGTAGGCAGCTTACAGCGTCGTAGTTCGGCGCTGTCGCACTTCGTCCAGGTGCATCTGCGTCTCCCGCAAGGCATCGCGAATGCGCGACTCGTTGGTGGACATTTGCGATCCATGGCCCAATGTGCGTGTATCGCTTTCGCTTTCGTACTCGTCTTCATCCCCGTAGTCGGAGCCATGGCGGCGACGCACAGGGTAGGGCAGCGGCAAGTCACGTACGATCTTGAACGAGTCGGCATTACCGAGATGCTCGTTCTCTAAGCGCACAAAGTTCCATTGCCATCGACGCAGCATCTCCAGCATCGCGGCGACAAACGCTCGCAGAGGTACCGAGCTAGCATCCCCAAATAGGTAAATGACCCATACAAATCGAATCATGATGTTCACGACCATCGCGACATAGTACATCGGCCAAATATCATCGTACGCAAGGTGCGAACGTAGAAGTGGATAGCGCGACGACTTCTGCAGCAGATTCCAGTCGATCGCAATGTCCCAGGTACACGTATACAGTGAATTGATCGTAGCAAAGAGGACCCATAGACCATGGGGCAGCACGCCTTGCGAGCCTGCCTGGCGATAGCGGAAGTAAAATAGGACATTGAGGATCGACGAGAGGTACTTGAACGCATTCACAAGATGGATGCGCATCTTGCCATTGGTATCAATGTACCGACGCAAGCACTGTGTCAGACGCAGCGTTGCTGGCAGTGCGGAAAGAACAGGCGTCCAGTACGTTTGCGTGCCTGCACATTGATCAGGCCAGTACCAACCATGATCGTATTCACACGCGAAAACCCACATATTCGAGACGGAGTAGGCCAGACTGTTCAGCTCGTCGCCCAGGAAAAAGTCACGAAACTCGACACTGTACATCACACCACCAGTACACACACGCGCAAGAGAGCGAAGCATCCAGTAGCGACTGGATTTGTGCATCATCTCAAGCGGATTCACAAGCAGGGCCACAACAGTAAGAAGCCATACCAACGGCCACGTTGTAGGTGACCATGGCATCCACGCAGGGTTGCCCACAAACGACGCATACCAACAGATCGAAAGGAGGAACAGCAGCAGCGCAGGCATCTCAAAGTATTGTGTCGGTTCCAGCGCATGGCGCGCATCAAACTCAAAGATGAACACTGTATTGATGCGTACACGTTGCCACGCAATCAAGTTCAGACCAAAGAGCAGCGCAAAAAGCGTGGGAATAAACAACGTCGCATACATGACCATAAGGGTCTGATACGAGGGGATAAGGTCTGGCGTAGACTCCTGCAGCGCACCACGAAGCCCTTCGGCAGCTAGGCCCAGTGCCAGACCGAGGTACAGACCTGTACGGAACGTGCTCCCATGATGCCCATGGAATTGCGCCAAGATGGTCTGCGAGGAGCCTGAACGCAAGATATCGCGTGCACGCTTGCGATTGCCATGTTCAAAGTAGCACGCAAACACCTCTTCGATGGCATGCAGCATCTTGGGCACGGCCTCGGACTGGACCAAGGACGAGGTCATGACACGCTGGTCATAATACTTATGCATCGTATGCACTTCCAGGGTCTTGTCAAACTTTTTTAGGATCTTCATGAACGCCGTCCGATTCAGAATGCGATAGTTGTTGAGAATTTCCAACGCACGGTAGTTCTCTATGCATGCCTCTCGCAGCTTCTTGCGCGCTGCTTTGTAGTGCACAGGATCAAATGATTTCGATGTCGTCGTCCCAGAGGGCGACACGGAATCGGTACGTAGATTGGCAATGTGCAAGTTCTGGACGTGCTCCATAGCTTGAGCACGGCGCTTATCACCCATATCTTCGTCGCTCGAAACGTTCTCCGGAGCGGGATTCATTTCACGGTTCTGTACACTTAGCTTGAGACGTTGGACTTCCTCCGCGTCTACACCACGCGGCACTTTGGCCAGCAAGCGCGAGAGACCAATAGCTCCACCGGACAAACGGCGTGTACGTGTTTTGAACTCACGGCGATGCTCTTGTAGCTGCTGGAGCTGTGCGACCAGTGTGGAAAGTCGCTCAATCGCTTCTTGCTCTTGTGTATCGAAGAACGACACAATGCGCGCGAGTTCATGATCCAACGCGCTAAAGAACTTGCGTTCTTCCTTATCAAATAGCATTTCAATCAGCTCGTCAAACGTTACATCGGTATTGTCTGGGTCAGTCAGAGATTCACGTACCAAGATCGCCCGGGACGACCCATGTCGCAGAGCGATTCACTTCGCCATCTTTGAACCGTGTCTTCCTCGCTGGCTGCTCGACCTCATCCTCATCCCTTCCCTGAAAAAATAGGTGATGTGATGTGGATGTCACGCCTTCTTCTTCAGCCTCCTCATCAACAAATACCCCTTCTTCGTCCCCCTCTTCCTCCTCCTCCTTCAAACGCAGCCCCGTGCCTTTGAGCAAGACCGGTGGCAAAGGGACTTGCGCTTCGATCTCGCGATCGTCCTGCATTGTACCATACCCTCGACCGTAGGCATCTGTACTCATACCACGCACGATCCCTTGGCCCTTGCGCAGGAGTCGAGTCGCAGGACCGTCACTGGCTTGGCGCTGTGGCTGTGACACGTTGAGCAAAAGCTTTCGCTCTTCATGATGCTCATCCACACGCTTAATGAGCTTCTTGAGGCCACGGTAGTTGATATAGGCACGTCGCCACTCGTCTACGGCATTTTCCTCTAAGTAGCGAGCGCTGAGATGTTAGCAGGCTCATATACATACAACTTCATGCTTAAGTTCCTCGCACGGCCGCATGGCGTTCAGATGTCGATGTGTCACGCACGTGGGGTGCCTTACGCAAAATAAAACCAAACACGGTCGCTCTGTGCCGCACTCTCATCAGGAACGTGCACGTTTCTCTCTCTTATGCAAGTCATACATGGACAGACAGGCCATACCAGGGTGCTATAGATCGAACGGAGACAATCAAGGTTGGCAGGCATACGAAACGGCTTTGAAAAGTAGACTCTCGTTGCCCACGCTCTCTCTCTACCGCCTCCATACCCGTAGACATCAACGTAGTCTTTGGCCCTAAAAACACCTTCTTCTATACACTAGAAATGTCCTACAATGTGTTGGCTCCAGACAATCATCGCCGAAGCATATCGCCTAGATTCCTAAGATTGCAGTGATACTCTCGTCCCCAACGAGAACCATAGGTCCTCTTGGCACCCATACCGCTGTGGAAAATTCGGTCGGGTGTGGCTTGGAGCTACTGGGTTAGTACGCGCAACGTACACCCTATACGTACACTTGCGTTTTTGATCAAAGGACAACCGTTGCGCGGCACCGCACGAAGAAGAGAGTACAAAGTCACGTGCTTGCCGCAGCGAAAGCTACGAGCGCCTCCGCCAGTCGTCGTTGCTCCTTGACCGACCTTGGGCTCTGCAAAGCGCCGTCGTAGATTGATCATGTGGCCAGTTCACGGATGGCGGCAGCTTGTGCGTGTGCCAGCGACGCTGCTGAGGCAGCCAGCCGCAGCAGCCACCTCCGCCGCATCGTTTCATACCAGTGTACCTGCTATGGAGAGCAAGCGCAAACGCGCAGCACGTCTTCGGCGTCAGGCTAACTTGGCCCAGCGCGAAGTGAAGCAGCGCCTCTTTGACATGTCAAAGCCTGACCCTGTGTTGGGTCACCAGCTAAATGATGAGGGTCGTGCGCTGTGGGAAAACTCGGAGCTGGCAAAGCTCATCCTTTCGAAGGAAGAAGTATGGGGCGTGCAAGAAGACCGCCGTGGTCAGTTGCAGCCGGTAGCGCCGACGCCGCGTGATGAGGATGCGAAGCTTGAAGAGGTGATGGAGAAATATGGCGGTCCTCGCCGTCTCAACTTCGGCATGGATGAAACCGACCGTCGCACTTTGTTCCAATCGCTACCCCGCGTCATGACGACAGATCGTGCGTTGGACTCGGCAGGTTCCGATGCCATGGTCGATGATCTGCAGCAGCTTGAGGCAGAGCAGGCGCAAAGTGCCGAAACGCTCTCGCGCATCTTGGATTTGCGCAATGCCAGTGGCCGGGGCATTCAAGTGGAAAACACACGCCGTATTATCGAGCACTTCGGCCGCCCTACCTCGCATGGCGGTCCTGACACAGGCTCGCCTGAAGTGCAGGCAGCGCTACTGACATACCGGATCCGTAACCTGACCGAGCATTTGCTGCACAGTCGGCACGATAACAGTAACCGCCGCTCTATGCGTCGGATGGTGCATCAGCGCGCCAAGATTCTACGATACCTCAAGTCCCGGGACCCGATTCGGTACTTGGCTTTCCTGCCGCGCATTGGTGTCGAGGCCCGCGGCGTGGAAGGTGAGCTGGTTGTCCCTGGCAAACCCAAAACCAAGCGAATTTAAGTAGCTACTATATTCTCGTCCCAACTACGTGGAAGCCAACCTACATGCCACTCGCCCAAGGCCCGTCGGGCGGCTGGGTAGATCGATGCACTGGCTGGCAAGGCGTCTGCCAATGCATGGCATAAGTGCCGAGGCAGCGTAAGCACCGCATGAGGTATAGACGGCGTGGTTGCGACGCGTTGGTACAGCAGTTTCGTGGCGTACACAGGCGTATGCCGCGGCGGCAATGCGATAGCCAGGCATGGCTGGAAGACCCAAAGAAGCAAGCAGGGTGGGTGAGACGGGGCCTCCATATCGCATACGAGAAAATGGTGCACAGCCTGCCGTTCTGTCTGCTCAATGAGATAGTTGGTAAGCACGCATGCCCAGAACGACGCAGGGAGAGACGAGGGCTGACTGGCTACGACACTGCAAGGCAGCCAATGCAGCGCCGTAGGCTGCTGTGCCTCCTTCTGCCATGCAGTGCCTAAGGTTACATGGCATGCATGACAGGTGAGTGGATACGTGTCCTGGACGTAAGTATCACGCTCCGTGTGACAGACATCCATGCCTTGGGGATCCCTGTGTAGAAAGAGCGTACAATCTAGGACCCGTAGTATCAGCTAAAATGCCCAGAGGCATCGCATTCTCCATCCAAATAGGCTAGAGAAATGCCACGGTAGAAAAGGCCGATGCTAGCTCTCTGCTGGTCCGTTGTGCGATCCCCTTTGGCTCAGTAGATACGTACCTCCTGGAGAGTCCACGTCGTCTCGCCCACATCGATAGCGCCTGGGACAAGCGGTGCATTGGACGTTTTGAGCAGCATAGTGCCGACCCATACTTCGTCCTCGGCTGGAATTCGATGCATGTCTACGTCTTCGCGCCCACGGGCGACACTGACATTGAGCCGCTGATCACCGTGGCACATCCACGCATCGACCAGCTCTTCCCAGCCCTCCGATGGCAAGGCACGAAGTTGCGACGGCCCAGCAAAACGCACAACATCTGCACCACACGATCCACAGGCCAGTCCATAGACCGGCTCCTGCAACGCGAGCCATGGCGTACTCACAATGATCGGCGGCATGCGCGAGGCTGCGGCGGTGGGCATCGTCAGCACGTACCCATCCGACCACGCCGCCGTGTACGTCCCTAGCAGAATCGGCCATGGCGTACGTATGTAGATATCTTCCAACGATGCATGAGAAAAGTGAAGAATGGTATCGTTCTCCTTTTGAAGGACATGGCATGGCAGCGGGGTATCCAGGGCCCACGTCGTGCTCACGACAACAAAGGCGGTGACGCGCTGAATATGACGCTGGTACTCTAGCGCAATGCTCACATCCTTTCTGTCTAAGCGGACACGCTGTGTCGGGGCATCGTTGGTAGGAGAAGGTGGCCGCTTGGCACCTGCCACATCGAGAGGCATGCCTCTCTCGCGGGGCGTGGCCGTCGTCGTTGCGAGGAGACCTCCACATGGACTACGTGACACCTATACATAGCCGCCTTCCCCTTCGGCCAGCGCGGCTTGGGCAGCGAGTTCGAGCGCCTCGAGATCCCATCCGCCCGGCTCGCCCACCTCCGCTTTGGTAGGCGCAGAAAGCTGAGATGCCACCTCGGCCCAGTGGGCAGCGGTAGTCGTAGGCAGCCAGGATTGCAAGGGCGCTATCCACCACTGCCACACAGTATGGAGGACCAACTCCGTTTGCTCAGTGAGGCCTGTCCCACTGGGCGCCAAGGCAAACATACCGTCCACCTCTTGGAGGATCGCAAGGCATCGCTCTATCACCTTCTCGGAACGTAGGCACTGCACCATGTCGGCACGCACACGCTCACACAAGGCCCAGGATCGGTACAAGGGGTACGTCAATGCACGGCGGTAGCATGCACGGACCACCGTCGGAAGCGTAGTGCCTGCCGCTTGGGGATCGCTGCTGCAGCACAAAGAGCGGCAAAGTTTGCAGAGGGTCCACGCGGATTCAGTGGAGGGATCATTGTAGGAGACATGCATTTCATACATGTACGCAAACAAGAGTTGGACCAGCAGCGCCGTCGCCTGCGTCGAGAGGACCTCGGCCGCGCTGGAGGAGGAGCGCGGGGGAACGGCCGGCAGGTCGGTCCGTGTAAGTATGGTAGGCATGACACGTAGGACACCGGCTACTTCGCCGTCCATATCCACGTAGCTGTCCAAGTACATGCCTTCGTCCCACTTGGCCACTTCTTTGGCGTCCGCTTCCGCTTGGCGCTGTGCATCGGTCATCGAGCCAGGATCAACGATGTCCAGATAGGGCAACTGGCCCGCATCGGCCATGGCTTGCAAGGTTCGTGGCATAGGCGCCCGTGTCTGCTCTAAGCCATACGCATACTCCGTTTGCTGGGCGGCATCTTTTTCCCATTGCTGCATCTCTTCGTCCGACAACAACTGCGGCTGCAGTGTGTCCAAGTTGGGAAACACTTGGCCAGCTTCGGCCTTTTCAAGGCGGATATGCAGTGTTTTTGTGGTATCATCATACATACAGGCCTCCGATGACACGTTCGGTTGCAGGGCGAGGGTATCATGCAAGGTCGTCACGGGGCAAGGGAGGACCAATCTAGGCTGGGTTAGTGAGCATGAACGTACGGAAGGTAGAAAGGATCCACGTAGCAGCCAAACGTGCGGCCCTCAGCCGCAGTACGTGCCTCCTTCGCATGTACGTCCTGTGTTGAAACATGTACAGTGACATGGGTATCGTCCTGCGTCACATGGAACGACGGCGCACGGAACTGCATGAGGAGCGAGATGAAAAAGTGGAGGCGGTGTACGCGTCACGTCCATCATGGCGGACGAAGAGACCTTGCGGGCGATGCTGCCGATGGGCTTCGGCAAAGCGCCAGGCATGGCATCTCGCACTACGAAAAGTCACAATAGGAGTGAAGCACAGACCACGGCACTCGCACAGGAGCAGGAGAAGGAGGACGCGTTTGCCGACGACGATGAGTTTGAGGATGATGACGATGACGACGACGACGAGGAGGCAAGGCCTGCGCCTTCTGCTGAAGCCGCCACAGCAGAGAAGGTAGGGGTAGGGCCTCCGGAAGTACCAATTTCACCTGAGAAAGAGACTGCAGAGGAGGAAGAACAGGCTTGGGCGCATCTGCGAGAGTATGCGGGCCTACCTCTTAGCGCCTCCATCCAACTCGTCGAACATACCAAAGCCGTGACAGCGCTTAGTATTGATCGCTCTGGTGCACGTGTAGCAACAGGTTCGCACGACTACGATGTGAAGTTGTGGGATTTCGGCGGTATGACGTCGGATCTACGTCCGTTTACCTCGTTTGAAGCCGCGGAAAACTACCCCGTCGTAGAGTTGGCGTTTGCTCCCTTTACCAAGCACTTGCTGTGCCTTTGTGCCACGACGCAGCCGCGTCTGTATGACTATGATGGCCATGAGCTGTGTGTGTTTAACAAGGGCGACGTGTTTATGCGTGATATGCGCCATACGACAGGGCACATTAGCGATATGACGTGTGGTGGGTGGAACCCGCAAGACGATACTATGTTCATCACCGGTGGTAGTGATAGCACTGTGCGAATTTGGGATGTCGGGCAGAAAACCAAGCAAAAGAGTGTGATTGTCGTCCGCTCCAAGGACCGTGGAACGAAGACCAAAGTCACCGCTACGACGTACACGCCGGACGCCCGTTCGATTGTCGCGGCAGGGCACGATGGCGCATTGTATGTATGGTCGACCAGTGGAAACTATGCACGTCCCTCTGCCACGGTGCTACAGGCGCATGCGCATGGACAAAGTGCGACGTCCTTGGCCGTCGCCCCCGATGGATGGACGCTGTTATCGCGAGGGGCGGATGATACCGTGAAAGTATGGGATCTACGCCAACTACGAACGCCGGTGGTCCAGCGGGATGGCCTGCCAAATGGTAGTGACAAGACAGATGTGTTGCTGAGTCCGGATGGTCAGCACATTCTGACTGGCGTAGCAGCCGTGCCCGAGGGCTCGTCGAGCCTCCATGACCCACACAGCCGATGGGGTCAGCTCGCCGTGCTGGACGTTCATACCCTTTCCACAACGTACATGCACACCGTCAGTGAGTCGAGTGTCATTCGCCTGGCATGGCATCCACGCATCAA
This sequence comes from Malassezia pachydermatis, assembly GCF_001278385.1. Lineage (NCBI taxonomy): Eukaryota > Fungi > Basidiomycota > Malasseziomycetes > Malasseziales > Malasseziaceae > Malassezia > Malassezia pachydermatis. Next base: position 398,558 of record NW_017253144.1, read on the forward strand.
CCAAGTGTTTGCCTCGACACGTGCTGGGGCTGTGCATGTCTACTACGATCGCCATGCCTCGCAGCGTGGCGCGATGCTGGCCTTGGCCAAGCGAGCGCGATCGAGGGCGAACCCGTACACGGCGGATCCGTCCGAGATTGATCCGTATGCCGATGTCCCGATCATGATCCCTGAAGAGGAAGAAGACTGGATTGATCCTGTGCACAAGAAGCGGCAGTTCCCCAAGAACCCACGCAATGTGCGTGTACCAGAACGACCGCTGGAAGGCCGTGGCAAGGGTGGTCGTATTGGCCGCTCTGCGCTGCAGCCGCTGATGGAGGAGTTATGGGAAGGCGATTTGCGGTCGGAGGATCCACGAGAGTACGTATACGATACACTAACACACCTACAGAGCCCTACTCAAGTACGCAGACAAGGCAGAAAAGGATCCTCGATTCACGTCGGTGTATGCCAAGACACAGCCCAAGACGATATTTGCCGAGGACGACGATCCTTCGGCTTCGTAGTTAGGAATGACGCACGTTGTCAAAGACACTCTCCGGGTACGACGTGTGGTTCGGCGACGAATCCAACGTATGGAGCTCAGACGCCATGCACCGGATCAGCGAACGTTCATGGCTTGTGGGATGGTCGCCGCTCATTTCCCAGAACATGGCACCTCGCAACTGCTTTTGCTGGATGAACGCCGCTTTGGCTTTTGTGGCCTGGGGGGAGTCGTACGAAATAAATTGGTGGCCATTGTACGACCACGACGCACCTTCGCGCTCGCTGAACTGCTCCTCAGCGCCATGCAGAGGCAAGGCCTTGTACAGAAACACACCGCCTTCCACGTCACTCACTTTCTGGTACGGCTGGCCAGGACCTTTGGTACCGTCAAAGCCACGGCCGTACAGCGGAATACCCAGGACCAGCTTGTTGCTCGGGACGCCAGCACGTTGGTAGTCGTCCACCGCTTTCGACACAGAGATCGCTCCCCCATAGAGATTGGCTTGGTGATTCGCCACCTGATCCCAACTGCCGCTGAAATCGTACGCCATCAAGTTCCAAAAGTCCAAGAACCGATCCATGCCAGCCAGGTCAAGGAGCTCGTACTGCTGCGGGGAACATGGCGCGGCGACTGTGAGCAGGTAGTGAGGAGCATCAGGCGTAGCGCGCTCACCATACATATCCAAGTCCTTCCGTACAACGTCAAGGAGCTTCACATACGCCTCCGCCTCAACCCGCGTGGATGGGTACTCCCAATCGACTGTGGTGGTTAGACATAGCGTACGTACTATCAATGCCATCAAGGCCATAGTTGGCTAGGATCTTGACACACGACTGCGCAAAGTTCAAACGCTTCTCTGCACTTTGCATGCCACGGAAGTTGGCGGAATACGACCAGCCACCGACCGAGAGAAGCAGCTTCAAGTGACGATGCTGCTTCTTGAAACGCAAGAACTGATGCAGGTTGCCATACAGGGCATGACCCTGGTGTGCATCATCCCCTTCATACTGAATCTGCTCATCTGCCCACGGATCAGAAAGATACACCGTCCCATCGTCGGGGTTGACATTCGCAAACGCATACAATACATGCGAAAGCTGCTCAATCGGTACATGATGCGGCTTGTACCCTTTTTGGTAGATCGACCAGTTCGGGAAGTAGCCGACCATGGCATAGCCATGCTCATTGCCTACAGGCTTCGACCCGCCCTTGCGGAACGAGAACGGCAGATGAAACGGCATCAAGGGAGAGGCAGTAGGTAGAAGGCTCGTGCGCCCTTGCGGAGCGTACCTATAGGGGGTGGAGAAACTCGTACAAATTTGCAAATCTACCTCAATCCCACGGATTGGCGTCCGAGGCCCCCCACGGCGTATCCTCGTCGGTGTGGCCCACGTCAGCTTTCTTGGTCGGCGTAGTAGAAGCGCTCATAGACAACCCATGGAATTGGCGTGCTAAGGATTGCGCTTCTTCCGATGATAGGCCATAGTGAGAGTAGGAAGACGTGTTGGCAGCCTCGTTGTCGGGCGGGGGTATGGCGTCCGCCTCTGGCAACGTGGGCGGCGTGGCTAGCCGTGGGCTACTTGGAGTCGGCGTAGAGGGGCGATCAAGAGAAGTATCGTTCTCTGTCAATGGCGCGGGCGTGTTGGCAGACGACGCCTCTCGACTCTGCGAAGACGTCACGCTCTCTTCGCGCTCAGGGGAGGAACGTGTGACATCGTCAGGCGTGCTCGCCTCCGCTGCATCTTGCCGCGCACGAGCGTCGCGGATATGTGCCACCTTCTCCTCCTGGGAGCGATCAGAGGTAGCAGGTGTCGGCAGATCATCGCCGCTTTCCTGCTCGGTGTCGACAGTTTCGGCTGCTGCCGCTGCCACCAATGTCGGTGCTCCCGCGTCCTCAGGGCCATCCACAGGCGTATCCAGACGCTCGGGCAAGTCGTCGTCGTCTTTCGACGAAGGCGCCGATTTCTCGCCACGCTTAAACAAATTGGTCAGCCCAGCCAACTTGGAAGGAGCGGCGACCGTCGCAGCCTTGGTCGAATCGGTCTCTACCACTTCTCGTTCAGGCAGTTTCTCCAGGTCTTCTGGCTCATCAAAGTAATCCGCCGTCGTCTTGAAGCCCAGTTCACCGAGCACAAGAGGCGTCAATGCACGATACGACAAGTGGCCAGGTACGAGATGTGTCACATCGACATTCTCGATACGGCAATCGTATTTCACAGGATGCAGACCGGCAATGCTGCGGACGCCTCCAGCAGTCGCGCGATGCAAGTACGCCAGGAGCCAGTCAGATCTCGAATAGGCTAAGGTAAGTGGGTTGGTTGGAGGACGTACCGTTGACAAATTTGCCTGATACAGTGCTACGGGCCAACTTCCATTCGGCCTCATTCGCTGTCACAGGGGCGCCCATAATATACACGTTTTGCACAACACCAAAGGCCTTCTTCTTGGCCAGTTCTAGGAGCGCATAGAAAATCATACGTGCGCCCAAACTGAAGCCCACCAAGGTGATAGGGCGCACACCCAGCTGGCGGTTGATCAAGACGTCGGCCAAGATCGCTCCCGCTGCTCGAGCACGCTCCGTGGCGTTCGACCATGGATTGTCAATCAAGTAATTGAGCTTGGAAAGCCATAATGGCCAAGCCAGCGCTGTCATAAGTTCAAGTCAGACGTACCGCTAAACATAGCACCAGCAACGGTAGCCGCTAGCACTTGTTGCACGCCCTGCACAAGCGTCTCATTCCATAGAATCGACATGGCATTACCCATATCACGCATCATCTCTGGCTCCCACATAATACTGAATGCATCGCCCATCACAGGATCAATCACACTATACGGCAATGTCGGATCGTCCTCGGGGCCTTTGAGGAAGCCCGGTACGGTGACAATGCAGTTCACGCGTTTGTGGTAGTGCAAGGGACGGAACTCGAACGTCTTGACACTGCGCACACGGCGGCTCATACCACGACCGCCTAGCGTGGCGCCACTAATCGTACCTGTCGTCGTGATGATGGTCGCACCGCCTACGCCGCCCAGAAAGGCTGACGTACCACTGATGCCTACAGCGCCCAACGCGGCACCGATACCAGCACCAATTACAGGCGCCAGCAGACCTGCAGAAAGACCAATGACAAGACCACCACCCAAAGTCGCCAAACCCATCATGACCATGCGGCGATTGCGTGAGGCCTTGGCATGTTTTTCTGTCACACCCTTATCGCCCAGTGCCTGGACATACTCCTCGATCTCCAAGGCATCTGTAATTCGCTTTTCAAACTTTGTGACATCCATCCATGTTAGTCCCAACGTTTCTGCAAGACGCTCCAGAAGGACACGAGAACGTGCATCGTACACACTGTCCGCGGTTAAAACAAGGAAGAAGTCACACAGCACTGTCCATCGAATATCCAGAGTTATGGTCTTGCTAGTCTCACTGATTTCGGTCGTGACGCCATCCAGCGTCATGGAATGAGGCATTGGCTCCGTGGAAGGTGTCGTGAGGTCCGTCGGCGCGACCGTCGTGGCTGTGAGAGGGGCCTCCTCATGCTGACGCTCTGCAATTTGAGCAGCAGAATTGGGGTCTGTAAGTACAGGCGCTTCCGGAGTGGAAGCATTAGCCGAAGCCTCTTGGGACGTCTCTGGTATCGTAGGCTCGGCCACAGACGGATCCGACGGCGACGGGGTATGTGTCGGAGCTGTGGATGTCTCTTTAGAAGCATCTTCGGCAGCAAGTTGGCGTGCTAACCTGGGATTGTATGCTGGGTTGGGGATGGTATGTGTGGTTACCAGACTAGGTGATAAGTCTGTGGGTAAGATGCCATGTTGAGACAGCGACTCGATCATGGCTTGCTCTGTGGGCTCAATGTCCAAATGCTGGTACAAACGAACCATGACACGAAGAATCCATTCCTTGGCACTTTGTACAGCCGCTCCACGATCCTTGAGTTGCAACATTTCAATTTCGCGAAGCATTTGATGCGACAATGTGCTGCACAAGCCAACGTATGCAATTTTTTGAGACTCGGAAAGCAAACGTTTCGTCATAGCCAACTGCGAAATGGGGGCAGCGGTAGGATCATCCGAATCATCAATCCGATTCACATCTTCCTGGAACAAATAGTCGGTAGCTGCTTGGAGCTCATATTCTTCCTCGTCTTCATCCAAGCGCACTTGTGTGTACCCCTGGTTGTCAAGCGGCAAAGGACTGATGTCATCTTTGTCCGCATGGGGACGTGTACGCCAATCGTAGCCACGCACATCGTGAACATCAAGGTGCTTTCCTGCGACATTCGAAGTGCCACCTTGCGCTGTCGTCCCTCGGCCCCGCAAATGCTCACGACGTCGACGCATCGTTTTGGCTTCACGGACGGCGCGGCGTGTCGCTGGCGACAAGGCTACATCGTCATCGAGATTGTCAAAGCTTAGATCTGGATCTTCGGATGTGCCAATATGTTCAATTGGCATTTCTTGCCATTCATCATCGAAATCATCCTGACTTCGAAGCATGCCGGCTGCCAGAGCCCCGGATCGTGCAGTGGAGCGTCGCGTTCAGGGGTCTGTCACGTGATGTTTCACGAGGAGAGGGCGTTCGTGGAGGACGGCGGCGACGTGGTCCTTGCTGCTGCTTGCGATGCGTGTCGAGACGGACGTGGTACGTAGCGAGCGCGAACATGGCTGACCTACTAGTTCCTAACTCGACTTGAGAAGCTCTTTGAGAGCGCCAAGGAGAAGAATTCGGTGTATATTACGACCAAGCCATGTACGTATGACTGACAAGGACCACTCATGCGACTAGGTGGTGAAAAAGAAGGTACACAGAGCTCGGTCCTGTTCCGCGTGTCAGATGGACGAAGCGTAGGCCGTACGCGATTTAGCACAATCGTACGTATGAATTGCCTAACGAAAAGGTGGCACCATCCCAAATCCTTGCATTCCAGGAGTCGTATTTGACGATGCTGCGGAGCAACCTGGCAGGCATGTTAAAAAAGCGTGACAAGGCCAAGGAGCGCCGTGTGGACAAGCTCCTCGTGGCATCACGTAAGAAGATCGAGGAGAATGGAGGCAAGGTCAAGATTGGTGGCTCAAGTATGTACGCTAGGCCGCACGCTAACCTACAGAACGTGGCGCTGGTCGCCGGAAACGTATGCGCGCAGTGAAGCGCGCCCAAAAAGTACGCGCTGCTCGCGCGAATGCCCAACAGAATGCTACGTCTACGTCTACATAGGGCTCGTAGGTGGGGACCAGCTCAAGATCTGGACCCTTTGGTAGGTAGACTCGCAGGCAGGCAGATTAGGCGGTCATGCATAACGATGATGACATAATCGGGAGCGGCGCGCGCATTGGGCCGCCCATGTGCGATCCGTGCGGGAGTGACACCCACGGACAGGGCGTGGCGGCCCAGGTGTGTCTTTTGTCTTGTAGACCGACGTTTGACAATGAGCCTGGACGCCGGACCGATTCTCGGCCTGATACAGGTGACCTTTTCATCGATCTTGCAAATTATATTGGTATGCTCGGTGGGCTACTTGATGGCGTCCATCGGTGTGCTAGATAAGAAGATGCAAGGGAAAATGAACAAGCTGAATGTGTCTGTATTCACACCTGCCCTGCTGTTTTCCAAAGTGGCGTTCTATCTCTCGCCCGAGCGCATGGTAGAGCTGGCGATTGTGCCTATTGGCTTCTTTGTCGTGTCCTTTTTCTCGGCGGTTGCATCGGTGATAACCTCGCGGCTTCTCCGTATCCCTCGCGGTCAGCGGAATTTTGTCATGGCCTGCTCAATTACGCCGAACTCGAATACGCTCCCTGTCGCGTTGATCTCGTCGCTGGTCTTTGCTGTGCCAGAACTGCACTGGATACGTAATGGTCAAGATACCGACACGCCCAACGATATGCTCGGTCGCGCTCTGACCTACCTAGTCATGTTCTCGACGCTCGGAACGGTTCAACGTTGGAGTATTGGTGCGAAACTCCTGACACATGTCAAAGAAGAACACCCTACCGTGGCAATGGACAATGACGAGGCGCAGAACCGTTCGGGATTCCGTGACGACGTGACGGACTTTTTGATCGATCATCAGCACCGCTCGACGCTGGCCAACCGTGGTCCGTTTTTGTCGCGCGCACCGGAGACGAGCTCGCCTTTGCGGAATGAGATTTTCACAGAAGAGCCAGAATCGTACGCTGATGACGCTGTGACCCCGCGGCATCCGCCTCTGAGTGGGTTCGCCTGGTTCTGGACACACTGGATCAAGGCGCCCTTCAACGCCTTTGTGGCGTTCATGACAGTGCCCCTCTGGTCCGCCCTGCTGAGTTTCATTGTGGCCCTGATTCCGCCACTGCAAAAGCAGCTAGTATCGTTCTCAGCACTGGTCGGCGCCATTGAGCAAATGGGGCAGTGCAGTATTCCTCTATCGATTCTCGTGTTGGGTGCATACTTTGCTGGCGATGATGCGCCGTCGACGATGCTGATCAACCGTCGCTCGTACCTGGACGAAGGCTCGTTTGAGCGTGAGCGTTGGCTCGAGATTGAACGTCGTCGGAAACGCGCGACATGGCGTACGATTATTGCCGCGGCCTCGAGTCGTATGATTGTCACGCCTCTGCTTCTATTCCCGCTCGTGGCATACGTGTGCCTGCGTGTGCGTACGAGTGTTGTGGATGATCCTGTGTTCATTGCCTGTGCCTGCCTCTTAATTGGATCGCCACCAGCACTGACGCTAGCACAGATCACCAAACAAAAGGCCGACCCCAACAGCAACGTGGAATCGTTGATCAGCGGTACCATTTTCGTGTCGTACATTTTCTACACGGCCCCCATTACCATCATCCTAGTGTTTGGCGCTTTGTACGTCAATGAATTGCAGGATCGCACGATCGTAAGTGTGCTTTTCCCCTATGTAAGTAAGTATGTCTTGTAGAAGTGTACTACTGTCCCTGCCACTGCCGAATGAGCGCACTGACACCTTGGAACGGCGCTTCTTCCTCGGTGTTGTCAGCCATAGGAGCAGGACACGGCGGTGGCCGCGTCGCTGCCAAGCCGGGCTGAGCAAGCGCTGTAGGACGTGGCGATCTCAACGACGAGGCAGGGTTTTGAGTCTCGCGTTTTGTCAAGCGAACCTGACCGGCCCGCTGCTGGGCCAACGCAGCATCAAGGGAAGCAGCTGCCACCGTCGGCGGCATGGTCGATGCTGGCTTGCCGGCTACGCGCGGGACCGGCGCCACGACGGGCGTATCGCTGGCAATCCCCGACGTACGTCGTGCCGAGGACGCCAGGACAGGCCGCGCCTTTGATGTGGAGGAGGCCGCGGTCAAAGGGGCGTGGCTCGAGTGAGGACGAGGGGTGGTGGACGACGCGGAGGAAGGAAGGCCGGGCGATGTACTTGCATCGACGTACACCTTCGCAGGCGCTTTCGTCGCGGCATCCCAAGTCGATGCACGCAGCTGGACGCGTGTGGTGGTCGGCGCGGCGGGTGCCTCAGCCGGTTCAGCAGCAGCGGTGGACGACGAGGAAGGCGGAGCACGCGCCACGGACGTCGGCGTCGGCGTCGATGAGGCCGTAGCACTGGACGTGTGCCGGAGCGAGGAAGCGCTCGGGGCCGCTTCCTCGTCGTTGTCCCATGCAGGTGCGCGTCGTGCAGCAGCCGACGACGTACTAGACGAGCCCATGTGCAGAAGATCGCCTGTGGGTGGCGAAGTACGTTCCCGCAGCGATGGCTTGGCACTTGGGCCAGGCTTGGGTGGCTTTCCAGGTCGTGCAGAAGACGTGCGGGAAGGCGAGCGAGGACGTCGAGTGGGCAGCGGCAAGGGCGGCGAACGACGGTCTTCGTCCAGGGATTCCTCGCCCAGCAAGCGACGTAGAGCCTTTTCATGCTCGGCCAACGAGTGAAGTTCGTCCTGCGCTGGCGCACTTGGCGATACCTCGGGCTTGGAAGGCGCCGTCTCATTTTGAGCCAACAGATCATGCAGGGACGACGACGGCGAGGACTGCACCAGCGGGGGGGGCGAAGGCACAAACGAGCGTGGACGAATGCGAAGGGTGGCCTCTGCCTCTTCCGGTGCCTCCACTTCGTCGTCACTGGATGATGATGGCACGCTATCGTCAAAAGCCACCAGGGTATGAGCCGGCTTTTCGGAGGCTGTACGAGGACGTGGTGGGCCACGTTGGTCCATCGCAATGGAGACGGACGGCGAAGAAGACGAGGCGGGCGTCTCATGCAAATTCATATCACGGACCATATCACGAACGCTGCGACGAGGTATCGGATGCTGCTTGTCCAGCGACTGCAAGCTCGGGAAGCGTTCGGCTGCTTCGTCGACATCCAAAATCAGCGACTCTGGCCGGCCCTGAGACCGTGCAGCGCTCGGGGGCGGCGACGAGGGCACAGGCTTGGCTGACGGTGGCCGAGGCGAGGCCTTGCCCGTACTGGGGGTATCCGACGAGGGTGGGAGTCTGGACTGTCGTGTCGTCGTTGAGGGCGCAGGGGAGGAAGTAGCTGTGGGTTTGGCGGTATAGGTAGCCGATCGACGCAACGTCGAGCTTGAGGGGATCGGCGATGTCGGACGTGGCTTGGGCGGTCGAGACGCTGTATCACTCGTGCGAAGAAGGTCTTCGACATATTTCACAACCCGATCAATGGTCGGCCGCTCGGCCGCTTGCACGCGCAGCATGGTATGAATTAGATGCTGAAGGTCTGCAGAGTACGATGGCTTGGAAGGGCATTCGTAGCGTGCCTGTAAGATCGCGGCGGGCCCCGCGCCCGGTGCCTCGAACGGGGTGGTGTAGTAGCACAATTTGTACAAGAACACACCCAGCGCCCAAATATCGGCCTTTTCTGTAATGGCCACCTGCATCCCGAGATCGATCATTTCCGGGGCACGGTACTGAATGGTCGTGTGCTGATTCAGTTCCATCTCCAGCCGCCGAAGCTCTTCAGCGCTACGCGCAGGCTTGGTCGACAACACAGGGAAGCAGGAGCCAAAGTCACACAGCTTAAAACGAGGAGGCTGCGTCGCTGTAAGCAGCACATTTTCGATCTTGATATCGCGGTGAACAAGCACGGGGTCCTGGTGATGCATGACCTGAACGCCTTCGCATACGTCGCGAAAGAGACGCAGCACTTCCTGTTCCGACAAGCGCTGCTGCCATCGCGTATTCAGGAAATCAATGAGGCCACCCCCGCCACAGTACTCCATCAGGATGAAAATTTCCCAGCCATCGCCTACCAGTGTAGCAGCAGAGGCTTCGACAAAGTGCACGATCGAGGCATGCCCTTGCAATGTACGCTGCGGTCAGATCGGCGGGTACTTACATGATGCTCCACCTCGGCCCGTACGGTCGCGAGTGCTTCCTTGTTCCATACACACATATGTTTCAGGACCAGGTGCGTATCGCCTGGCGGCGCTTGCCCTGGCATGCGAACGGGTGTATCGGCTTGGGCTAGGTAGACATGGGCAAAGCCGCCCTGACTGAGAAAGCGCTGCACTGTCACGATATGCGCTCCGACCTTGACACGCATACCAGGCTGCAGTTTGCGCTGCCCACGAAAGGGTGCCATGGTAGCACCCTGCACCTGCGCGGCAGGAGGTGCGGCGGCCATGGACAACGAAGAACAAGCAGGTGGTCTGGGCGCGCAGGCAGGGCTCACGCAGCCAGCCTGCGACACAGCGCACGCGGCGGGGCCGGACGCGGCCCTGAGCACGACACATGCTGACAAAGCCGCTGCCAAAAAAAAGGGGGGCGAGAGAAAGAGAACGCCTCCACACTTCAGTCGTTTCCCAAGGCATGCCGAAAGCACGGCCGGATGTAGCGCGGCGCGCTCAGCGTGCGCGACGACATGATCCTATGCACAGGCCTAGCATCGAAGTCCAAACGCCCTCGGCTGCGCAAATCATCCCGGCGTTGGCGAGTCTCGGTACAGATGCATCGGCACCTGCGATTGAGACGGGGGACAAAGTATGGGCCTTGGCTTCCGTCTCTACGCTGCTAGTCGAGGACGATGCAAAGCATCGTCAGCTTCTCCTGGACAACAAAGTGATTCCACGTGTCTTGTACGCCTTGGCCTCCGATACAAACCTCGAAGTACGCCGCGAGGCAAGTGGTGCGCTGCGCAATTTGTGCGTGGGCAGCACCGACGATGTCCTCGCGCAGATTGTCAACAAGGGGGGTCTAGAGACGGTGCTACAAGTGTTGCGGTGGGCCGCACTGGGTTTGCAGAACCAGGAGCAGCGCCTGGAACGTGCACGAGCGCCGCTGCTGGCGGAACGTGAGCGCCTGCTGAGCAAGCCTGTGGAACAGATGAATCGCAAAGAACGACGGCAAGCGGCCAAGCTCGCGCAGGGCAAATTGCCGTCGGCTACCGCCGGTGCGACCGCCGAATTTGTAGGCGATGATGCGCAAGATACCCTGGACGTGCATGGTTGGGGCCATGATGTGATGACATCGTTGGCCGCTATGGATTCAGCCGCGGCGCAGTGCTTGGCCGAGCTGTGTGTCAATGTCGTGACGTCGCTTGCGTGTATGTGCGAGGCGAGTGAGAAGTATGTGGCGCGGGCGCTGGCCTGGGACTGGTCGGAGCCGTCGTCGCCGTCGCCGCTCGTCGCGGAAGCGCTCAGTGCATGGCTCTGTCAAGCCGTGCACGTAGGCACGTTGGCCAGTACGCATGCAGAGCAGGTGCCGCATGGCGCAGAGTGTGCGCGCGCCTTGGTACAGTGGGGACTGGCCAGTGCGCAAGTCCTTGGCTCCCTCACCGACGAAGATACCACCGGCTTTGCGCGCGGCATTGCGGGCGAGCGCAGTCGTACGCCTTCGCCGGCCGCGGCTCGTGCCACGCCAGCCCAGCTGCTGGAAGCACAGAAACGCGGCGAAGGGCGGCTGCAGCAGCTGACATCGGCGGGAGCGCTTTTGCGTACAGATGCGTCGCCTGCCGTAGCGATGCTTGGTGCCGCGGCGAATGCGGCGTTGGTTCGTGTGTATACGTCCTTGCACGACACAGGGGAAGGCGTCGAGGAGGACGAGGACGGTCCGGCAGACGACAGCCTCGATCCTATGTGCACCACCACGTCGGCCATGCCGCTGTCCGAGTACGTGGAGCAGGCGTTGGTCGCGCAGTTGGGCCCTGTGCTGGTGCACGCCTCGACGTCGACCTTCGCCGGGGAGGAACAGCACGTGGTGGAAGTGTGCTTGGAGCTCGCGGCGGATGTGGCAGGTGCCATGGGCCTTGTCTTCTCTACGCGTGTCGATCCAGATGCGATGGACGACGACGCGGAGGTCGATGCTGCCGCGCGTCTGCAGCGCTTCACGCCCGTAGCATGGCTTCACTCGTCGTGGACCGAGGCGCTCCTTCGTCTCGCGACGCCGACCGACGCGTCGCAGCACACGGACGCGGCAGGCATGCATGCACGTGCCATTGAATCACGCGCGTTGGCCGCGCTGCACAATGGCCTGTGGCGCCTGGCGTCCCAAGCGCCGCCGCCGCCTTCGCAGTGGCCCGAGGACGAGGAGGCCCTAGCGCACATTGCCGCATGGCGTGCGTGGGTCGGCACGACGTACCTGAACGATGACGAAGAAGAGCAAGGAGGCATGGCAGGCCCGACGGCGGCTCAGACGACGTTGCAAACGCTGTGGACGCGTGTGTTTGAGACGGCGGCTTCGTGGGCAGGCGTAGAGAGTGTTGCGAATGCACCGATGACGACGCCGACCACGGCCATGTCGAGCACGTCGACCGCTGGATCGCTGGCGTCCGATGGCCTGGCGATGGTGAGTACGTGCCTTGGATGTCTTTGGTCGATGGCACGGATCCTGGAAGGGCAGTTGCCATTGACGCAAGGCGACGAGATTGCTACACCAGTCCAGGCGCTCATGGCCGCGTACCACTCGGCTCATCAGCCGGCAGTGCGTGTCCAGTGCATTGGCACGCTGGCCGTGCTAGCCCGATCGCAATGGTACCGTTACGAGACCAAGGGCATGACGACGACGAGGCCGCCGCCAGCATACCACGCCGTGTACGTGCGCCTCGCTACATTCTGGCTCGAGATCTTGCAACAGGGCCCAGACGCCGAGACCCTGATTGCCGTGCTGAATGCCATTGTCGATACGTACGCCAACGAACTAGCGCCCTGGGACTCGGTGTACACGGAGGCGCATATGCAAGCCGCGCTGACGCAGCGCCTGCCGAGCATCACCGCGGTGGCCAAGCAGGTGAATCGGCGTGTGGATGCGCCGCTGTATGCGGCTCTGATGGACAGTGTACAGAATCTACGGGCGTTCCTCGCGTACCGTGCGAGTCTGGCGTGAGCGCGTTCGTGGGGGGGTGGCTGGCGCTGCGGTAGCAGCCTCGGCGCGTCGAAAGACGCGGCGCACGACGTCAGGCCATGGTACGGCAGCTTGGCGGCACGATGGGCAGTCCGTTTGCACAGGCAGGCAGAACGTACGTGGCGAGGCAGGCGATTCATGAGAGAGGGCATGCCGTGCTAAGCATGTGAGATGGTACACCTGATCGCAGGACATGCTGGGACAGCGGGTATAAGTCAGAGGCTTATCCGCCTCAATGGCATCCCCGCACAAGGAGCAGGGCTGGGGAGAGGAGGTGGCGGCGGCAGCAGCCGTCATGGCCTCGTTCCAGGGCATCTCGGCCCATGGCACAGCGCCGTCGGCGCGCGATGGCGCTTGCGCCAAGACCTCCCTGGTCAAGCCGAGCGTCTCTGCATCGCGCGCCGGTGGGATAGGCTCCGCCCATGCACTCTGCTCGGCGTACAAGAGACTCTCGGGCGCGCGCTTTTTCTTTTGCCACGCTGAGCATGTGCCAGCTTCGGGCAGGCGTGGGTAGCGAGCCTGGGACGACACAGAGAGCGGCGTAGCTGTGCCGAGCACGCCATGGAAATCACACGTATAGGTAGGATAGCCGGGAGGAAGAACACGTTGGGTAATGCGTGACGATGGACGGAGCGTTTGTGTAGAGGCCTGGGCCTGTGACGCCATGTAGTGCCATACGCCGTACGCGTACTCGGTCAACAGCACGACTTTTAGGCCCCAAAAACAAAATGGTTCCGACGCTAGAAGCGCCCGTACGACAGCGATCTTATGCTCTGGTACGACGCTGGAGCGCCACCGCACTTTCTTGCGGCCACGTCGAGAAGTGGATGTCTGTTTCCGCGTAGCAGGGAAGAGCGGCTGCATACTACGCCCTGTATAGGTGCCGATAGCACGAGACGCCATCGTCGTCGTAGCACGCAAGTGGCGCGATACATGGGGCATCTGCCATGACCACTCGAACTGCAGAGCAGCGATCTTAGAAGGAAAGCCGTACACGAGCATGTCCATGACCCATGGGCGCGCAAAGCGTGTATAAAACGCTCCTTGCTTGACGTCGCCATTGTGCTGCCGAAACCGACGGATCGGATCAGGCGTGGAGCCTACGTACGTATGATTCGCCTTGGAGAGGGATCGTAGGCAGTAGCACGCATACACCGGCGGAATGCGGTGCTGCGCTACGCTGGAGCCCCGCATCGTAAGCGGCCCACCGAAAGCCACAATCCACGCGCGTGTGACGACGCGTAGTTGCACGTGGAAGGATGCGTAGCACACACCATCCACCCTATGAACATCCGCCCCGCCACGCATCAGCGCACGGGGCACGGGACCCCCCAGGAAGAAGATTTGGGTCCGCACCCAAAGACCCTGTTTGACACCTGTCATGAGCGCCGTACCGATTATTGTGTGGTGCCATCCACGCTCGTGCTCTACGGCATTTGAACGCTCGTTCCTTCAGCGCAAGGACACCAAAGTGTACCATGAGCCATTTAGCGACCCGTTCTACTTTGGCGAAGCCCGACCTTGCAAACGGTACTCGGAGGACGAATGCCGTGAGCACGAAGCGTACCACTCGTCGATCGAGCAGGTAGCTATGAAGCTGCTCGACGATGCAAAGAACCAGGATGGTACATCGCATCGCTTCCTATTCATCAAGGTACGTAGCCCTTCCACGCATGATCTCACAACACACAGGACATGGCGCAGTTCATTTTCCCCGCCAGCTCATTGCACGCATGGCACCCCACCTCGAAGGTGTTCCCTGCCACAGACGAGGCCACCACGGCAGCGCCTCCATCGCCGATGGAGAATCCGACCGTACTGCCCACAGCCCTGCTCCGCCGCTTCAAACACACGTTCCTCATGCGCACACCAGAACGTAGCGTGCCCAGCTACTACAAGTGCACCCAGAACAACGCGGCAGGCTTCAATTTCTTTGATCCGGCTGAAATGGGCTTCGTCGAACTTCAACGGCTGTATGACTGGATGGCCAACCCAGCCTCGACGTTCCACACAGACCCCGACGACGAGCGTTTCGCAGCATGGCCAGTCCAGACCTCCCACGGCCCTCCACCGTTGATGGATGCCTCGGTGCTGCTGAGCCACCCAGGCTACGTCGTGAGCTTGTACTGCGAGGCGACCCAGGTACCGTTTGACCCCTCAATGCTCTCGTGGGACCAGGGCGCCGTCGACATTTGGGCCAAGTGGGGAACGTACCATGCCGCCGCAGAGCAGAGCAGTGGCTTTCAAGAGACCAAGATGGAGACGCCGCTGGAAGAGCAGCCCAGCATTGTGAAGGACACCATTGCGTATGTACCCACATCCACTTACAACTTGCAGCCAATTGATGCCGATCTACCATGCTTTGCTGGAGCACTGTACCATTCAAGCACCGCAGAAAAAGTAAATAGGTTGCAGAGAAGAAGCATATATATATATATTTCAATCATAGCGAGCTATATAGCCGCCATTACTCAGGCTTCACCTGCAACTCGCCCTCACGGAACTGGCGAGCCCACTGCCAGCGTTAGCATCCAACGCCTTCCACCTTACATACCATTTGCGACGGAATCGGATGAATGGGCGACTGGTGACGCCATTCGTTTTCCGAGCTGAACTTAAAGATACCGTAACCGGCCATAGCAATAGCTACACCAACCACAAACGTGTTGGACGCCCAGTTCTTCGGACTGGTCGTGTCAGTACAAACCAGGGGAAGACCACCTACCGAGTCCACCAGCCACCTGTTCGTTAGTCCTCCGCACGCACTTGCGATACATACCAGCCGGCGACCAGACCTCCTTCGGGTAAGGGTAACGAGGACCAGCTCCCTAGGATAGTAAGACAACCATGCCCTCACGCGTATACGTACCATTTTGATGTGCAAACAATCGGTTCCTCAGGTGAGACAAAACCGAGGACGAGCGGGCGTGCTTGAAGGTCGTCGGATGTCGGTCTCGGCCGAAGTGGAGGAGGCCCCGTCGTGCATCGTCCGCGAGCGGAGGCCAGCCGGCCCTGTGCCTACGTAGGGAGCGTCGTGCAAGATGACAGCAAGCAGCGCTATCACGCTCGAGCAAGCCCTGGAATGGCTTGAAAATCAGCGAATGTACGTGTACCTTTCTATCTGATCTTAAAAGCACGCTCGATCGTGAACCGTTTGAGGTGATTCGGTACGGCGAATGGCTGCTGGAGCACAACCAGCTTCACAAGCTCGGTAATGATGTGTGGGCCTTCCTGGAGCAGCTAGGCCTTGCCGCAGCGGAGCTGGGGAAATTGGATTTGGCGGAGGTACGTATGCCTGGATCTCTAACACAAGCTCTGCCAAGCGCGTCTGAAGGCCCGCTTCACGGACTCGTCGCGTGTGCAATTGTTGCAGGGTGTGATCCTTGAGGCCAAGGGCAAGACGGAGGAGGCGAAACAGCTTTATGAGGAGCTCATTAAGAAAGAGCCGTCGAATATCGTACGTCCTATACATAGTCCAAAGCTAACCTGCCTAGCTCGCAAACAAGCGCCGTCTAGCATGCTTCAGGGCGATGCCCAACGGCCTCGCTATGGCCACAGAAGGCTTGGCTGAACTGGTGGATATGTTCCCAGCGGACCAAGAGGCATGGCTGGAACTTGCGTCCTTGTACCTGCAACAGTATAAGTATGCACAGGCTGCGTACGCGTTAGAAGAGCTTGTGCTCTTGGCCCCCCACAACAGTTTCTACCTTCTGAAGTACGCCGAGACACTGTACACGTCGGGCGAAGTCGCCAAGGCGTACAAGATCTACCTGCGCATTTTGGAACTCGGCGAGGGGAACATGTCGCGCGAGAACTACAACAACAAGACGGATCGTGTGCGCGGCCCTTGGGTACGCACGTTGTGGGGAATTAAGATGGTACGTCAATGCTACAGCTCTGACTCGTATAGTGCACATCGCGTCTGATGAACGCACCGGCCCCGCCAAAAGGCGCTGACACCCAAATCACCGCGAGCAACGTGGACAAGATTGACACACTGGTCACAAAACTCCTCCTCGACTCGGTCTATGCACCGGATGTGGACCCACCAGCTCCTTCCAGTAGTCGCGCCGCGGCGCGAGCTGTGCTCGCTCCCTCCTCGGCGTAAATGCATACCCCACCGCGTCCTCGTAGGCGATGCGGTCCATCGCGTGCCATAAGTTATAACACCTATTAGGTATAGTTATAGTGGCTCAGATTGAGCCTCTTTTTGTTTTGTCAAAAAAATAAATGCAGAAATCTTGGGCTTCATGCCAGCCAAACAAGCGGGCTGCGAATTTGACCCGAGGCAACGATCACGACCATCGGTCTCGCCAAAGCCTACGCGGATCTTTGACACTGTTTGCGAAAGCGTTCAGGTTGAGTAAGAGTTTCCTGTACTACGTTTGAAAGGTAGTGAATCTCTCCGCGACGCACCTTATCCCTTTTTTGGTATTACTGGTATCGGGATCAGAAGTTGTATTGAAACGTTTTTGACCCTTCTTCTGTGCCCCTAACATGTACGTATTCAGCGAGAAGGACAGCTGTGTGTGCGTTCAGAGGGCTGGAGCACTCTTTACACGCTCACGCAGAACTTCTAGCAGTTCTGTCGCGCAGTGAACTGGTGCTTACGCAGACAGCCACTTTTTTTTCACTATGGCTGAAAACCAACCTGAAGTGGACATTGACAATATCATTGACCGCCTTCTAGAAGGTACGTGGCAACCCTATAGCCATACTTACGTGAAAGTGCGTGGTTCGCGCCCTGGCAAGCCGGTACAACTGGAAGAGTATGAGATCAAATACCTCTGCTTGACAGCGCGTGACATTTTCATTAACCAGCCTATCCTGCTGGAACTGGAAGCTCCTATCAAGATTTGCGGTATGTATAGACGATCGGGTTTCTGACATACCAGGTGATATCCATGGTCAGTACTACGACTTGCTCCGCCTGTTCGAGTATGGCGGCTTCCCACCGGAGTCCAACTACCTTTTCCTTGGTGACTATGTGGACCGCGGTAAGCAGAGCTTGGAAACGATATGCCTGCTGCTTGCGTACAAAATCAAGTACCCGGAGAACTTCTTCATTCTTCGCGGCAACCACGAGTGTGCCAGTATCAACCGTATCTACGGCTTCTACGACGAATGCAAGCGCCGATTCAACATTAAGCTGTGGAAGACATTCACAGACTGCTTCAACTGTCTTCCTATTGCTGCAATCATTGATGAAAAGATTTTCACGATGCATGGTGGTTTGTCGCCTGATCTTCAGAGCATGGAGCAGATCCGCCGCGTGATGCGACCGACGGATGTGCCGGACACTGGTCTGTTGTGTGATCTTCTGTGGTCGGACCCTGACAAGGATATTTCTGGGTGGTCGGAGAACGACCGTGGTGTATCGTTTACGTTCGGACCAGATGTGGTGTCGCGATTCCTTGCTAAGCACGATATGGACCTGATTTGTCGTGCACACCAAGTCGTAGAGGATGGCTACGAGTTCTTTGCCAAGCGGCAACTTGTGACGCTGTTCTCTGCGCCCAACTACTGTGGTGAGTTTGACAATGCAGGTGCGATGATGAGCGTCGATGAGACGCTGCTCTGTTCGTTCCAGATTTTGAAGCCGGCAGAGAAGAAGCAAAAATATGCATACGGTGGCATCAACATGGGTCGGCCGGTGACACCACCCCGCAAGCAGAAGAAGAAGGGATCCGCGTAATGGCGTGGAAGGGGAATGTATATACCGAATTACCATGGGGCTGCAATGCTCTGGAGACATTCTCGCCATCATGATGGTCTCTTTGCTCTCTGCATCTTGGCAGTCTGGTTGTATCCTATTTGCTTCGTCCCTATTCTTAGAGCCATCTTGAACCCCCTTCTTCCTCTCGTAGTTGAGCTGCGTGTGCTTTGCAGTGCGATCGATGCCTTCCTAGCTAGAGCACCCGTAGTCCAATGCCCTTCCATTGAGTGTGATAGGCCATAAGGCACGTGGCCGTTAGTACATAAACCCGGCGGGGCGCCGAGGAGTTCGACCGCATCACGTGGAACGCGGGGAATTAAATTCACCGATCACGCTTGGCTCGAGGGCCGCCTGTCAACTTTATAGGGCGTCAAGCGCACGGTGACATTTTCCCCATAGATCTAACTCATTATGACTGAGAAGAAAGACAACCCCCCTCCCTACGAGACGAACCGGAGCGCCACTAGCAATGGTGGTGACTCGCGCCCATTGCCAGATGGCTGGGTGAAGCAGTGGGATGACAAGTACGTACTTCCTCATGACTAACCATGTTGCAGCTACAAGCAGTATTTCTACGTCGATACGCGCGCGAACCCGCCACGCTCAACATGGATCCACCCGGCGGATGAAGCGCAGCAGAAGTACCAGCCCCCTTCGAACCCGCCCCCTAGCCAAGGCCAAACTTACACACAACCGCAGCCTGTGCAGCAGCGGCCCATGTATGCGTCGCAGCCAGTGTACCAGCAGCCCGTCATGATGCAACAGCCGCCCATGATGATGGGCGGTGGCTCACGCCTCGGTGGCATGGGCGGTGGCGGCCTCCTGGGCGGTGGTCGTATGGGCGGTGGCATGGGCCCTATGGGCTCAGGTCTGCTGGGTGGTGGTGTTGGTCTGCTGGGTGGTATGGCCCTGGCCGACGGTATGCACGATATGCAGCAAGATGCCTATATGGACGGCTACCAACAAGGTGAAATGAACGATATGGGCGGCGGCGGCGACTTTGGTGGTGGCGACTTTGGTGGTGGCGACTTTTAAATCCGCCTGCTTCCACCATGGCGCAACGGCATTCCCATAGGATACTAGTATAATGTGTGAAGATAGCATACACTCTTATCTCCATGAACAGGCTCTCTCTCTCTCTCATGTGTCCTGCCAGTGCAGGTTCTGTCTTGGTCAGTATCTCTGCCACGCGCTGTGTACGTACGCCAATTAAGGCCGTGATGGAAGGGAGCTTGCCCGGCTTGGGCGAGAGCACCGTGAGCTTCTTGCGATTGGAATCGAGTTCCGAACTGCGTGTGAGAAGAGACATACGTACACATGAACAAAGCCCGTAAGCGTCGAGCCAAGAAGCTCGTCGTCGTCGTACATAGCATCGGGTTCGTCGTCCGAGACTGGCTCTTTGCGTGGCGGCGGCTCAATAAGCGCCAATACCGAGTGCAAAAGGGAGGATAAGTCGCTGGAGTTGTTTGTTGGATCAAGCTTCACCACCTGCAGCTCTGACAAGGCCCGCTCTGCGCCAATAGGCAACGCCGACGACGGCGCTACGCGGTCCTGGCCGATACGGAATACCTGCAATAGATCCAGCGGAATCGTGCTGGAGTATGGGTTCAGGGTAGGTACACCACCCAGTGGCTCGCTCATCACGGCTTGGAAGGCAGGCTGCGTACCAGACGCCTCGTCGTCGGCTGCCGCTGTCTCTTTGCTGGGAGACGACATGCCGTAAAAGTACGATCGGATTTGCAGATCGACAAGTTTTTGCTTGTACACTTCATCCACGTCCACAGCGCCGCCCGAGCGAGGAATCTTGACAATCTGCGGCGCTTGGCCGCTCGTGTCGCTGGCATAGATCCGCGAGAGCTCCAAGTTCAGCTTCTCATGGCCTACAACGACGATGGTATCCACTTTAAAGGCCCGCGCACAGTACCGGATGAAGTCGTAGCGCGTTCGGCCATCGGCGGTAATCGTACCAGGCATATCAATCAAAAGACCAGACATACGAGCACGCAGATCCTTGATCATACGCTTTTCCACATGGAACGCCAGCCAGTCGATCACACGGCGGGAATGACGCTCATTGTCCCGCACATTTTGCTTCCCCATCCAAAGCGTAAGTGGCATCACACTGTGTACGGTGGAAACGCTCGGGGGCAACGAGCCGGTGGTTTGTGGCGTCACACCATATGGAAGAGCGGGCGAAGGAGACGGAAGGCAGTTGGTAGGCGTCGGCATAAGGGGAATTGCGCTGATGCAGCCAGGCACAGGCACAGCTCCTTCAGCAGGATCAAGCGAGACAATCATGGGCCACCAGCCGGTAACCTCACTGATCTTCTCATGCTTCGACCCTTCGGCGCGCGTCGCCTCGTCGTCCGATTCATCGCCTTCGTTTTGTTGGTTCTCCGAGAGCCGACGCGCAGCTTCGGCCCCCTCTTCGACACTGGCCAGGATAGGTGATCGAAGCGCATAGTTGGCCAAAAACGTAACAAGACTCGTCTTGCCTGCACTTTCAGGCCCCACGACCATAACACGCGGCCCTTGGCCAGCCGCTTGGTACCACTCGTGTCCAGGTACAGCTGCAGACTCCTCGTACGATGGCGGCGTCGTGCGTGTAGAAACATCCATGTCATGCAATTGCTTTTGCAGCTGGCTATCGGTACGCAATTGCTCGCGTGCTCGAATACGTGCACGTTCCAGATTCAAATGAAGATTGGCGCGGTAGGTATACGTGTGCGATGGCTCATCTGCCATGTACTCTGTGGACGCTGTGCCAGCGATTTCAATGTCGGCACCACCCCAGGACGAAATAGCAAACTTGGCTTCGTTGCCAAACGTGTACCAACGCTCTTGGGCACCTGCGATCAATGGCGCGCCAAAGACCTCAGCATCGCCATAGTGGCCGGAAATAGGATTCGGGCAGAATCGAAGAGCTATAGATTCGCCAGCATCCAGTTCAATGCGGTATTCCGAATGCGGCGGCAGCTGAATACGACGCACTGCCTCCCCCGCCATGACGACAGGGTCTGGAGAAAAACGCAACGCAGCCTGTCGAAGCCAGTCGACGGCGCATGTGGAGGAACAGCGGCCACCAACGCGACACGCCTCTCTTGTCCCTCCATGAAGCGCAAAGCCAGCTGGGCGCCCACAAGTGCTTCAGGGAAGCGCGCGCATGTGCATGCTGGTGTGGGGGAGGATGCCGACGGTGATCTAGGCTTGGAAGAGCAGGCCGCCCGCCAAGCCAAAACACGCCGTGGACGTGTCATGACAGAAGGCTACGACTCTGAAGACTCAGATGAGGAGCCTAGCACGTCGCACCGCCAGCAATGGAAAGAAGGCGAGAAGAAAGATGACGAAGACGATGATATGTTTGGTGATTCCGAGCCCACGGAGACAGAGGCCACGTCGTCCAAAGAACCACGCTTCCTCAAGCTCTCAGAAATTGACGGCCAGGAATTTGGTGCGCGGACACAGATGGACGACGATGAGGATGACGAAATCGATCATGAAGAGGACCCTGAATACGAATTTGAGCAGTCTTTGAAGAGTACACAGTTCCGGGATGCCAATGCCGAGGCAGAGCGGACGCCGCCAGGATCGCCTGGGGACGGCGCGTCCAGTGTTAACAAGCGTGGTATGGGGTACCGTATTGAGAAGTTCAACATGAAGGCGGAGATGGCAAGTGGCCAGTTCGATGAGGATGGCAACTATATTCGTAACGCTCGCGATCAGTTCTCGCAGAACGACCGCTGGCTGGAGGGTCAGTACAATAAGAAAACGATCAAGGCCGCGAGCGAGGCGCAGCGACGACGCGAGCAGGCAGAGCAGGCCCGGCAGCAACAAGAAGAATCCGAATTCCCTACGATGGAGCATGCTATGAAGTCGCTTGCTTTGCATATGCAGCCAGGCGAGACCGTATTGGACACGTTGCAGCGCTTGGGCAAAGAAGCTACGAACGCTAAAAAGACGGGCGCCCATGGTCAGGAGGCCCAAGCTTCGTTTGATCAGTTTACACACATCAGCAGTGTGCTTATGTCGTCGTTTGGTCAGATGAATATCTACGATGAAGTGTACGAAGGCCTCGTACGTATGGTACGCCGTGCCAAGATCGTGCCGGACGAGTGGGATCCAGCGAGGCCACGAGTAGACGAGTCGGATACCGAGGAGTTGCCTGCACCAATACCACAGGAGCAGTGGGAATACAAATGGACGCCTTCCTACTTGGCCCAGGCGGCCAAGGCGCAAGGCACGAGCGTGGATCCAGAGACCAAGGTGTTTGGCCCTTTTTCCCAGGCAGATCTCTGCGCATGGGCGGACCAGGGGTACTTTGGCGCACAGAAAGAGAACATTGCTGTACGCCGCGTCACTTCAGAGGGGCCCGCGTCATGGACGGCATGGCGCGACGCCGGCTTGCCGTAGCTCGACACGCGCCTCGACGCGTAGTCTGTAGTGTATAATACACACCTCCATGATGACGCAGGCTGGACGTACGTCCGTGGCCTCCCTCGTGCCTTGGTCGTTGGCTATGTCCTCGTCGTCAATTTGGCAAACGGTATCGCGCGTGCTTCGTATCGGCAAGGCCCGGTACATTGTGGGCCGTGATCTGGAGAACAACGTATACTATGAGCTGCCATCCTTGCAAGGCGCAAACGATCCGAATCGGACACGACGGTATGTGCTTTCGTCGCCACTTACCTATGTCAGTGTGGTAAAATGGAACTCGTGGAAGTATCCCAGCGACTATAATCCAAAGGATATGCCGATTCAGTGGGATGCGTGGATGCGTCATACGCGCCATACTCCGCCCACCATCGAGGTACGCCCGTGAGACGAGTGTATGAACTAATAGCTAGGAACTGCTGAGGGACAAAGAACGTATCGAGATGGTACGGCATAATGCACGTGTACTAGAGATGCGCGATCAGGCTGCCAAGGAGCAAGAAGAGGCGATGCGTCTCATGGACCATGCGGATGCACTCAGACAACAGGCCGACCGAGAAATGCGGCAGGCAGCGTTCTATCGGGAAAGAGAGCGTGTAGCGCAACGCACTGACGCGCCGTCCGAGTCAGAGACCGTGGAGCAGGCTGTATTCAAGCCTAGCCCCCGCCGTGGCTAGGTATGTCAAGCTCGCCTTCCTCGACCTCCACGCTCATGTCGTCCGCTCCGCAGCAAGCGAGCAACGATTATAGGAAGAGTTATGTAATCTACGCGATAGGGAAAAAAGGGCCCAATATTCTCAAGTGGGATGGATTGTCTTGGCCACTACGATGGCTAAGGCGAAAATGCACGTGCTTATCAAAGACGTTCAGCGATCTATCCGGTGACGACTACGGACGGCATTTACAGGATAGTTTCGAAAATCAGGGGCGAGAGCACCCTCTGATCCTGCTTCTTGTAGAAGTCCACCACCTTCAAAGCGCGATCCGCAATGTCCACGTCAGTGAGCTGGAGGTTCTTGTACGCTTCTTCATACGGCGCCGACGTACCGAACTTGTCGAGACCGTGGTGCACGTGCGAGTAGCGGCCCCAGCCCAGCGTGCTGTAGGCCTCCACCGAGAGGATGGGGTGGCCAGACGGCAGCACCGAGAGACGGTAGTCAATGGGCTGGCTGTCGAACACGCTGAAGCAAGGCATCGAAACAACACGGGTCTTGAAGCCCTGCTCCTTGAGCTTCTTCACAGCGTTGAGACAGATCGAGACCTCCGACCCGGTCGACACCAACGTCAGGTCAGCGTCCTGCTCCTCCACTAGAACGTAACCACCCTTTGCAGCCTTCTCAATGGTCGAGCCCTCGAGCTGCGGCAGGTTCTGACGCGAAAAGGCCAGCACCGAAGGGCGGTAGAACGTCTGGAGCGCCACCAGGTAAGCAGCCGATGTCTCGTTACCATCAGCCGGGCGCCAGAAGTCTAGGTTCGGCAGAGAGCGGCAGGCAGCCGCCACCTCGATTGGCTGGTGGGTCGGACCATCCTCACCAAGACCGATCGAGTCGTGTGTAGCAATCCAAATGGTCTGGAACTTGGACAGAGCCGAGAGACGAAGAGCACCCCAGCCGTAGGTGACGAAGTTGAAGAAGGTACCACCCGTCGCGATGTGCAGACCGTACGCATAGATACCGTTCATAATCGCACCCATAGCATGCTCACGCACACCGTAGCGGATGTAGCGGCCCTTGTACTCACCGATGTTCAGCGACGGCGGCTGGAAATCAATAGCCTCCGACCAGCGGGTCAGGTTCGAGCCTGTCAAGTCGGCCGAGCCACCCATCAGCTCGGGCAGCACACTACTGATCTTCTGGAGCACCGCCTCCGAAAGCTTACGCGTAGCCATAGGCTTGTCTTCCGGCGAGTACACAGGCAAGACTTTCTCCCAGCCTTCCGGTAGCTTGCGCTCCTTACGGCGCATAATCTCAGCATGCTCCTCGGCGTACTTGGCCTTGTAGTCGCTGAAGAGCTTCTCCCACTCAGCGTGCTTCTCAGCACCGCGCTGGGCGTACGAAGCGTAGGCCTCCGCCACCTCGTCCGGCACAACAAAAGTCTCATCAGGGTTGAAGCCGAACTTCTCCTTGAGCTGGCGAACATCATCCGGCTTGAGCGGCGCGCCGTGCGTGCTCTCCTTACCCTGGTTCAACGAACCGAAACCAATGGTAGTCTCCACGATAACGAGGGTCGGCTTTTCCTTCTCCGCCTGCGCCTTCTCGATGGCCTGGTACATGGCGTCCAGGTCCGAGTCACCGTTCTTCACGTGAAGCACGTTCCACTCGTATGCCTCGAAGCGCTTAGCCACGTCCTCCGTGAACGACACGATCGTGTCACCGTCGATGGTGATCTTGTTGTCGTCGTAGAAAGCAACGAGGTTGTTGAGCTTCAGGTGACCAGCAAGCGAGGCGGCCTCAGAGCACACACCCTCCTGCATACAGCCGTCACCAAGGAACACGTAGGTATTGTTGTTGAACAGCTCGAAGTCGTCCTTGTTGAAAGTGGCAGCGGCGTTCTTCTGGGCAATGGCCAGACCCACAGCCTGGGCAAAGCCCTGGCCAAGAGGACCGGAGGTCACTTCAATACCGTCCGTGTGGTTGGCCTCCGGGTGGCCAGGGGTGAGCGAGTGCAGCTGGCGGAACGACTTGAGATCATCCATCGAAAGGTTGTAGCCCATCAGGTGAAGGATAATGTACTGCAGCGCACAAGCATGACCGTTCGAGAGGACGAAGCGGTCACGGTTGAGCCAGTGCGAGTCCTTCGGGTCGCACGTAATCACGCGACTCCAGAGAAGGTGGGCGAGCGGGGCAAGACCCATGGGGGCACCTGGGTGGCCCGACTTGGACTGGCGAA
This sequence comes from Malassezia pachydermatis, assembly GCF_001278385.1. Taxonomy (NCBI): domain Eukaryota; kingdom Fungi; phylum Basidiomycota; class Malasseziomycetes; order Malasseziales; family Malasseziaceae; genus Malassezia; species Malassezia pachydermatis. The sequence continues at coordinate 424,391 of NW_017253144.1, forward strand.
GTTAGTATGGCTGTTTTCGTTTACGCCACTTTGGGCGTTACCTACCTTGGCCACAATATCCGCCGCAAGGGTGCCTACAGCATGTTAGTCTCTGCACACACACGCCTCAGCGATACATACGGATGGTGGCAATCGCTTTTTCGTCAACTTCAGACGGAGTGAACACCATATTGTATGAGGACAACGTGAGACTGTTAACTCCGGCGTTCTTAACTCACGCTGTACGTCTCTCCCGCGCTCACCTAGCGGCCCCGATTGAGCCAATAATGCATCGCCAGTCAAGGAAGGCCCGTGCTCGTCATCCCACGAGGGCCACTTGTCCGCCACGTGACTTTTGGGGCGAGGCCGACGACCCACGAGCCGGGCGGATGAGTCAGTCCGTCGAAGGTTTTCTGAAAGCTGGAAAGCGCAGGTCGATCTTTCTTACGTTCGCTTGCCAGTATGAACCCCGGTGAGAAGTACAAAGGATATACACCCATCCATCTGTCTGATAGGCAATGGCCCAGCAAGGTCCAGCGCACAGCTCCGATCTGGACGTCGGTGGACTTGCGTGATGGCAACCAAGCCCTGGCCAATCCCATGACGGAAGACCAAAAGATGCTCATGTTCAAGAAGATTGTTGAGTGTGGCTTCAAGGAAATCGAGGTGGCATTCCCCTCGGCTAGTGACACAGACTTCGGCTTCGTGCGCCGCATCATCGAGAATGGCCACATCCCTGACGATGTCTGGATTCAGGTGCTAATGCCGGCACGCGAGGAGCTTATCCGTCGCACCTTTGAGTCTATCAAGGGCGCGAAGCATGTGATCGTGCACATGTACAACGCCACCTCGCCTCTGTTCCGCGAAGTGGTTTTCGGCAACGACCAGGACCGCACGCTGGACCTCGCTGTGCGCCACACGAAGCTTGTGCGCCAGCTTATTGATGAATACAGCAAGCCGGAGAACGGTGGCACGACGTTCCGGTACGAGTACTCCCCTGAGACGTTCACGCAGACCGAGCCAGACTTTGCGATCCGCGTGTGTGAGGCTGTGCGTGAGGCGTACGGCCTGGCGACCAAGGAGAACCCGATCATTTTCAACCTGCCCGCCACCGTGGAAGTGGGCCCGCCGAACCACTATGCGGACCAGATTGAGTACTTCTGCCGCAACGTGAAGGACCGCGAGGCGATCACGATTTCGCTGCACCCGCACAACGACCGTGGTACCGGTGTGGCGGCTGCCGAGCTGGGTATGCTGGCCGGTGGCGACCGTGTCGAAGGCTGCCTGTTCGGCAACGGTGAGCGTACCGGCAACGTGGATCTGATCACGCTCGCTCTCAACCTGTACACCCAAGGTGTGCAGCCTGGTCCGCTGGTGCTCACGGACCTCCCGTCGATCGTCGAGGTGGTGACGAGCTGCAACGATATCCCTGTGCACCCTCGCCACCCGTACGCGGGTGAGCTGGTGATGACAGCGTTCAGTGGTTCGCACCAGGATGCAATCAAGAAGGGCTTTGCCTCGCAGGAGAAGCGCCAGGCCTCGGGCGACAAGCTGTGGCACATGCCCTACCTGCCTGTGGACCCGGCGGATCTCGGTATGGACTACGAGGCGGTGATCCGTGTGAACAGCCAGAGTGGCAAGGGCGGTATCGCCTACCTCCTTACGCAGTCGCTGGGTGTGGAGCTTCCGCGCCGTCTCCAGGTGGCGTTCTATCAGGTGGTGCAGGCCATCGCTGACAAGACGAGCAAGGAGATTACGCCAGGCGACATTACGCAGGCTTTCAGCGAGACCTACCATGTGCCGGTGGCTGGCCACGGTAAGAACGAGGGCCGCTTTGCTTTGCGTTCGTTCAAGCTTACGAACGACGACGACGAGAAGCCCGTCGAGGCGGGCGAGGCCACGCCGCGTCACCGTACGTTCCACGGAAAGATTGCGCACAACGGCGAGGTGGTGGAGGTCACTGGCCACGGCAATGGTCCCATCTCGGCCATCCTCGATGCGATGGAGAAGCAGTTTGGCGTGGCGTACAATGTGCGTGAGTACTCCGAGCACGCCATTACACGCCCTGGTATGCTTGCGATCGGTACCGACGCATCGACCAACAAGGGCCAGTCGCGTTCGCAGGCTGCTTCCTACGTCGAGTTGGTGAAGGCCGATGACGGCAACGCCGAGGGTGCGTCCAAGCCCAAGGGCGTATGGGGTGTCGGTATCGATGTTGACATTACCTCGGCGGGTCTCAAGGCTGTGCTTAGCGCTCTCTCTAATGTTCAGTAAGCCTTGTCGCCTCCCTTTCCCCTCTTCTTTTCGACTTCGGACGGCATGACACCTATGGGTGCTATGTGCGATACCCATCTTTTATGCCATACCTCCTATAGATGATATTTTTTTAGCATTCCGTGCATGAGCCTTCGCCTCCCCGCAGGGTCGACAACGACGCGATCGATGATGTCCTCCCTTCCTGGAGCCTGGAGGCCGCCGCTGCCACCTCCACTTGGTGTCCACAGCTCTTTCCGTTCCCTGTCTTCCAGTGTCAATCATGGGTGTGCTGAATCGCGCAGCCATCGCCGAATGGGCGCGTCCATACACGGAGGCCATGGATCTTCCGTACCTCTCTATTCACCTTGTGAGCATTCTTCGGGCTATGCTGCTGTGGTGGTCGGTCCAACTCCTCTCGCATGGAGTATCACCGAAACTTTTCCCTCGTTCATTTGCCAACATGCCTGCACGTACCCGGACGCAATGGGACATCCATGTCGTCTCGTTCACACACTCGATGGTCGTCGCGCCCCTGGCGCTCTATTTCTGGCTCGGTATCGACGAGAGCACTGATCGTTTGTGGGGCTACGACTACACGTTGGGCCAGATGTATGCCCTGTCGCTGGGCTACTTTGTATGGGACGTGATTGTCTCGCTGCGGTACGAGGGCTTTGCGTTTGTGCTGCACGGTGTGCTGGGCTTGGTCGCTTGCATCCTTGTGTACAAGCCCTTGTTCATGTTTGATGGCCTCGGCATTTTGATTTGGGAGCTGAGCACGCCGTTCCTCAATATCCACTGGTTCCTCGACAAGCTCCATCTGACAGGCTCGCGTATCCAGTTTGTGAATGCATTGCTGCTGTTGCTCACGTATGTCGGCGTACGTCTGCTGCTGGGTGTGTACATGTCGTACTCGCTCATTACCCTCATCTGGACGCCGACGCACCGCACGTTGCCCCTCGGCTACAAGTTGCTGTACACTATTGGACTTCCATCCCTCAACGTTTTGAATTACATGTGGTTCTTCAAAATGGTGCGTGCGATTCGCAAGCGTTTCCCCGCCGAAGTGAAGGAGAAGCCCCAGTGACGTGTCTTCTTTCTTCGCCCTACCAAGCGTCCTCACGCTCGGCACTCGCATAGACTAACCGGGCAATCTGTCTTTCTTCCCGTAGCAAGGAACGAAGCATCTCTACCGCTTCACCTTCTTGGCCCTCCAGCGAGGCCCATCGCTTTTGATGCTCCTGCTCCACCTTCGTACAGAGCGTAAGAACGTGGCGCCGCACAGCCCGTTCGTTCTCGTCCGAGATCGCATCGCGCCCGCCATGCGTGACAAGGCGCCACGCTCGCTGTGCATCGTCGCGCGTGTAGATGCGTGGCGTCCTGCGCTTTTTCACGCTCTGGTCGTCCGACGCCAGGGGGGGTGGGCGCGTATCTTGTACATCCATACATACCAACCGCAGCGCTGTACGCAAACGATGCGAAGGATGCGCGGGCGCCGGCATAGGATGCAAAGTGTAGTCTCCCCAGTACCCCTCGCTCTGCAAGAGCGCTCGTTTCCACGCACCGATCGCGCCCTGCTCATCCAGCAGGGTCAGGACCATATCGTCCACACTCACATCGCTATGTGGATTGCCCGGCCATGGCGTCTCTGGATGCAGCGTCATGGGCAGCACAAAACCGTACTCCACCAGCAGCATAGCATTGCCGTGCGGGCCATACGTGATGCACACTTCGTCGCCGGGCGACAATGGCTGGCGCGGCGCACATAACTCCAAGCCATCTGACCGACTGTACCGCACTTTGCACTCCAGCTCCGTTCGGGCCGTATGATTCGCCATATCTAGCAGCGGCGCCAAGGTAAAATTGTCTTCATGACGCACATAGTTTAGATCCATGTACACGCAGCGCGAGTTGGTACACAGCCATCCCCACACAAACTCGTCGAAGGTAGGACGTACGAAGCTCGAGGTATGGATACACGACCAAATCGAAGCCACTGTCGCATCGTCCAACGCCTCGACACGTGCCCAGTCCGCATAGCAGCGGCGCTGTAGCTGTGTCTGTCGATGTGCTGCGGAGGGCGGGAGCGCGTCTAGCAGATCTGTGCGCTTGTCCACGTCCCATGTCAATGGTACGGTAGGAAAAGAGGTCGGTAGCGAGGCAAAGAAGGCGTCGTACTTGGTCGTAGGCGTCTCTGCTCGCCGCATGGTGCTCTTCCAGAGCGCCAATACGAACGCCAGAAGTTGGTGGGTGGACAGGGGGGATGGATTTGGCGCCGCGTCCCCTCGTTTGGCCGGTGTCCAAGGCACACGTTGGCCTCGCGTCAGTGCCACGGGGTTGAGGAGCGCGCGAGGCGGGATGGACAACAGCACGTCACCACACTTTTGTCAGTCACAAACGAGCGCGTACCTTTGTCGTGCATGTAGCGACCAAACCACGACCCGCTGTCGTGTGAGCGCGCTCCATACGTACCTGGCACCGCGTCTGACACGTCAACGTGCACAATCGGCGGGCGTGCCGACCCTGCCTCGGCTACATAGGCCTGCAAGGCATGGGCTGCCATGGCAAAAGCCGCACGACCGTTCTTCCTCCACACGTGTTTCCTCCCCCGCCAGCCTGCGGCGGCAACGCGGTGTGGGTGTGTGGGCACGAGGGGCGAAGCGCAGCGCGGAAAATATTGCGATTGCACACCCGCCGATCTGTCATCCTGCGTCTTCCATCATGAGTGTTCCCAAGCCCACTGCGGATGATGTGGACGATCTAGACGGTATGTTTGCACCTTTGGGCGTAAACTAACTACAATGCAGATGTGCTAGACGATTTCCAGCAGGCTGCGCCGAGTGCGACCGACTCTGCCGCCGCATCGGCGACTGACGCGGCGGCGACGTCGTCCACGTCATCGTCGGCCCCTGCGGCAGCCACCGAGAGCGCCGAGGCGGCGGCCGACGAGGACCCGCTTTCCGACGAGTTTGTGGAAGAACTGACCAAGAACATGGAATCGTTCATGGCCCAGCTGGGCAAGCATATGGCAGCGGCTCAAGACCCTGCTGTGCCGCCATCGGAGGCCCAAGGCCGTGGCGACAAAGAGGATGCGGCCTCGGCCCCTATTGCGGAAGACGAGCTGATGAAACAGTTTGAGAAGATGCTGTCCGGTAACTTGGAGAGCATGGACAAGGATATGCCTGCGCCTACTGTGCCGGACGGCGGGGAAAAGAGCTTCCAGGACGCGGTGAAGGCGACGATGGAGAAGCTAAAGCAGTCGAACGAGTCTGCGACGAAGAACGCCAAGGGCGCTGGCAGTAGCAACCCTCTGGCCTCGCTGGGTCTGGATGGCGATTCCGACTTGGCCCAGGTTCTGGAGGCGCTCTCTAGCGCTGGCGGCGATGGCGAGATGCCGGAGCTCAACAAGATGCTGGCGCAGATGATGGAAGACTTGATGAACAAGGAGATCTTGTACGAGCCTCTGAAGGACTTGCATGGCCGGTTCCCCGCGTACTTGGCGTCTCCTGAGGCGGAAAAACTTGATGCGGAGACACGCAAGCAGTACGGCGAGCAGCAGGCGACGATGGGCGAGATTCTCGCGGTGTTTGAGTCGCCGACGTACAGCGACTCGGATGCAGAAGCGCGCAAGAAGATTACAGATCTCGTCACGCATCTCCAGGACCTCGGCACGCCGCCGCAAGAGTTGCTGGGCGATATGCCATCTGAGCTGGCGGGGCTGAACAATATGCTGGGCGATATGGGCGATGAAAATTGTACTGTTATGTAATGTCTACGAAGTCCTTGCCAGTACTCCCAGGGGCACGTTGTCATTATCGTCATTGTCATAGGAATGCATACCGTAATCGGCAAAGGTGCCATGTGCGTATTCACGGTCGCCATGCTCGGCCATCCACGCCTGCTCTTCCGGCGTCCAGGTGTCGTACTCAGGCGGCGGCTCTGTACCTGCTGGGAACGCCTCGGCGCCGAACTGCTCCCACAAGGCTCGGCCGTAGTGCGGTGGACGTACTTCGAACCCTTCACTGCCGCGCCGCACACGAACTGTGCCGGAGGGCACCGCCATCTCATGCTCCGATGCCGAGTCGTGATCACTCTCGCCTTCACTCGAGTACGAGTCGTAGAAGCCATCGTCCATCGCAGCTGTGGTGTCCGCATCTGCCATGGGCGGACGATGGCGTAAGGTCGCATGGGCTTGCGCTTGGGGCTGTGTGTGGCCCTGCCGCGACGCTTGCAAGTTGGGATTCAGCTGCTCGTCGCCGTACGTGAATGGCGACATGAGCTTGGGACGGTGACGACGACGGCGGTGTTGAAGGTATGTACGTGGATCCTGGGGCGGCCATGCATACTGTGCATCGCTGTCTTTGGATGAGACATCAAAGTGCAAACCGTCGCCGGGCGAGCGACGGAGCCACGGCCATAGGAGGACATGGGGCCCCAGCACAGCGCAGATATTGGGCCAGCATCCCACATCAAAGGGGAAGCGGGTGAAGGGAATCTGACCACGCCGAATTTGCCGGGCTACGCGGTCCTTTTCCCAGGACTCGATCGAGGTGGTATTGGTGGCCAGCAGGTAGTAGTGGTACAACGTAAGGAACGTCACAAGAGCGATCGTCGGAATGCCCAGCATATAATTGAGCACAATCATCACCGCTTCCATGGTGGAAGGTCGTGGCTATGTGTGAGCCGACGCTTACGTACCATGACATGATAAAAATTCCAGTAGTCAAACACACGCAACGTGATCATCGTCAAGTGGAACGTAATGGCGATCACGACACCTGTCGTGTACTTGAGAAAGTGCAAGTACGTGCCGTAGCCTACACAGTTGCCAATCCATGGACAGTGATGATCCATTCGCAGTACACATCGACGGCATACGCGGCAGTGATGAGCGCGCGGTGGTTTGTACGCATGGCACTTGTAGCAGTATCGCTTCCAGCCGGAGTGCACCTCTGGAGGCTGGCGCCAGTCCACCGGCACGCCACCGGGATCCGAGGTCAGGCACATGTAGTACGCATAGTACATGTAGGCACCCAGCAAATTCAGCGGGATCAAGACGCGCATCAGCTGTGCAAACGTAAACGACGGTGTCGAACGATAGTATGGCCACATAATAAACACCTGCGATGTTACATGCAGAAATACCATGACGGCAATCACGCCAGCCACCCTTCTGTGAGACGATTGCGCCTACGTACCATACAATTTCGTAGGGTCGGAGCATCGCACGTGGCCGTGTGACGCTGGTCGTCGGCGTCGTCGACGCCGGCGGCGTCGACGGCAGCAAGGGCGCGACTACCTCGCTCTCTCCCGACGCGGCCTCCTGGGCCAATGTAGGCTGGGTCTCTCCCTCGGCGGACATCGCCTACGCCCTACGTGGCAATGTCGTGGTGGAAAGCTAGCTGTCTATGGGTCGGTGTCGTTGTCGTCCAGCGTGACTAAGCCACGGCCCTCCACATTGTTACATGGGCGGCGGCGGCGGCGCCCCACCGCCTTGCGCGGCGGCAGCCGCAGCGGCATTCTCGGCCTTCTTGCGGGCCAGCACCGCTGCAAAGCCACCTGGATCGCCCATCCCTGGCATCACAGCGATCGGGGCGGCCTGCGTGTCGGCTGGTGTCCATTGCGGCGGCGGATCGGCGCGGCTCGCTGTCGTCGGTGCAGACGATGCCATGACCGGCTTGGCGCCGGTCGGCTTCGCTGGCGGCGGGGGACGTGGCTTCGGCGTGGTCTCAGGGACGAGTTCCAAGTAGTCAGCGGGAGCCCATCCCTCTGCGCCCCCCTTCTTCACGAGCCACCAACCGTTGCCCTCTTTGTCTTCCAGCTCGACGATATCGCCCTTGGTCAACGGCAATTCACCCGACTCGACTGTCGCGAAATCGTACAATGCACGGTAGCGCGGCAAACGTTGCGAGGCCGGCGCTGGCGGCGGCGGTGGCGGTGGTCCTCGCGATGCCGGCGGTGCAGGTGCAGGTGCCGGCGCCGGCGTTGGTACTGCTGCTACACTGGCGGCGGGCGGCGCCGCGGAGCCAATCTGTGTCACAGGCGGGGCCAACGCAGAAGTTGAGGTCGATTGCAGATACGATGGTATACCACTAGCCGCAGGGGCTGGAGGCGCGGCTGGCGCTGCTTGCAAGTACGACGGCAAGCCCTGTCCACTGGGCCCAGGCGCCGCAGGGACACTGCGTGTGGTCGTCGTCGTCGGCATCGGTGCGGTCGAGCGAGCGGGAGGTGGGGGCGGCATGGGCTTGTTCGTGGTCGTCGTAGTTGGACGCGGCGGGGCAGCGGGTGTCATGCCTCCACCACTGGGCAGCGCCGTGGGCACTGGACGTGGACGTGGACGTGCTGCCGCTGCCGGCGCTGCACGTCGCGTACGTGCTGTGCGCTCTGATTTGGGGAGCATGCGGGCCGGTGGCCTCGATACACTGTTGGGCGGCTCACCTGAGCCGACCGTGACCACGGAACTCTTGTAAATGTCGCCCAAGTGCACCGTCTCATCTTTCCGGAACGAGATGTGCGCCTTCTTGCGTCCTTTGCGCACGTACTCCAATTGCGGCGCGATCGTGACATGCGTCTGACCCCGCGTCTGCTGCAGCAAATGCGCGACAAACTCTGTCTTGAAATCGCAGTGCAGGAGCGGATCTCCTTCGTCCAGACCCGTCTGGAGGACCATCCAGTCGTCACGAAGATGCGAGAAGCCCACACTGCGGATGGCCGTGAGAGGAATCACACGCTCTGTCGTAGTCTGTGGGCGCTTGTTGACCAAGTGCGTCACGAGAATGTACACGGCCCGCGACGTCATCAGCAAGAAACGAGGGCTGCGAATCGACGAGCGGCCCAGACGCGCGACAAGCAGCTGCGCACGCCCACTAAACACCACAAGTTCCGTGCCAGGCAAATTGGCACTCGCCCGTAGCATACGTCCCTCTGCCGACGAGCCATTCACGTCCAAGTAATCACCCAGGAATCGACGCATACTAATCAGACTGAATCGACGGCGTTCCTTGCGGCCGGCCAAAATCTGGTGGCCATATTCACGCAACTCCAAAAACTCGTGGCCTTCGCGGCTACGCCGCCATGCGCGCTGGATACGGCGTGCGCTTTCTTCGCGGCGGCGCAAGTACGCACGCCATGCACGTTGAATCCGCATGGCCATATTGTGCCAGTACCGATCGCGCATCGTTTCCAACGCAAAGAGCGTCTCAGGGTTCTTGATAAAGCCTTTGGTAACGCCCAATTGCCACTCGTCACGCGCAATGCCCGTGTCGTGGAAAATACGCTCACATCCACTGCGCGCATCGCCCTGCCAAATGTAGTCACCAGCATACGACGTGGCTGGCGAGAGCAGGTAGAATCGCTGCACAATCTTTTCAAACGTGTTGCGGTACGCAAACCCAGCACGACGTACGCGAATATTCTCCTGCAGACCCAGATACTTGATCTGATGCACAATCGCTTGCGTATCATACTCACTTGGGCTCTTGTTTTGGTTCGGCTTGATCGTGCGAATGTACGACGGCTGCGCCTGCATCAAATTGTCCACCAGCAAATTCGCACTGGCCTTGATGCGATCGCCAGCTGTCGGCGGACGCTTCTTGCTATCAGGATCCGGGCGATCGGGGAAAAGACCCTTGAGGAAAGCATTGGACGAACTATCGACCAAGTTTAGGATGTCCTTGAGCAGCGCATCCTTGTTTTTCTCTGTCATGCCCGTCACATTGTACATCACATCGCCGGCATAATGGCGCACCAGGAACTTGTTTCCGCGCGCCTCAAAGTGCGGGTTCGATGAAAGCATCGACGTGCGCTGCACAAACGAGTTGTCTGCCGCAGCAGGGTCGGCATGCGCCGTGGCGACAGCATCGTTCAGTGCCGAAAAGATACCAGGTGGCCGCTTCGACTCAATCAAGTCACATACGATCTTGTTGTTAAAATACTTGATCGGGGTCCACTGGATCTGTTCCTGCGCATACTCCTCCTGCTCCTTCTTCAGCGTCAGCTCAATGAAGATCTGTTGCAGCTTCTCGTTCACATAGTTGATGCACAACTGCTCGAACGAGTTGTTGTCAAAGATCTCAAAGCCGTAAATGTCCAGCACACCAATGACATTCGCCGCACCGCCACGTACATGCAGCGACTGGTTCACACGTGCCACAATCCACTCAAACAGGTTGTTGTAAATGGCCTTGCTCAGCGCGTCACGCACCGCAGCTGCCTGCGTCGGGTTGAGTGGCACTTCGTACACGGAGCCACGGCGGCCACCACGCTGCGTCTCCATGATCCGCTGGACTAAGGCACGCTGAACCGCTGCTGCATCGACTTGCAGCAGGTATGCCACAAACTCTGTCACGTCTGGGTTGGCAATCGCTGCATCGCCCTGCTCGTTCTCGACAAAGTGCACGTTGCCTAGCCACAGGATCGAGGCAAGCATACGCAGGATACTTGTCTTCTCATCCTCCGACAGCCCGATGATCTTCATCGCTTCCATTGCCGCAGCAAAGTCTGCATGATCGTCAATGCCAGGCACGTCGAGACACTGGCTATCAGCCGTGTACGCATACGCCTCCGGGCCTTGCAGACCAAACATCTCGCGCTGCTGCGGTGTGGCAGCTTTGGTAAACTGGTAGAAGATATGGAAATTGCGCTCGTTGCGGATCTGGCCAACGACACGGCCCTTTTCGAGCAGGTAGTTGGTGATCGTTGCACCTACCGGCGTGCCCTGCGCATCAAACATAATTTCCAGATACTTGCCGTGACGTGAGCTGTTGTTGTTTCGCAGCGTCTTGGCACACCCAAAACTTTCCAAAAGAGGGTTGGTCGCGAGGACCATATCCTTGATGTTGTGAATGCCACTCGCTGCAGCCTCGTTTCCACTCACTGCGGCAATGTACTGCATGATACGCTTGGCCGCTTCGGTCTTTCCTGCACCGGACTCGCCGGAAATGATCACGCACTGGTTTTCTTTGTACGCCAGCATATTGTAGTAGGCGCCTTCTGCAATGGCGTATACATGCGGCGGCATCTCTAGACGGTTCTTGCCACGGTACGAATGCAGCACCTCGTCAGTATAGATGCCTAGGTCGCGAAAGGGGTTCACAGAGATGAGCACATTGCCGATATATGTCTGTGGTGTGAGGGCCAAGCATACGTACGTAAATCTCGCCATTGGCAAAGCGTTTATGAAGATTGTCATTGATAGCCTCGTTGGTAATCTGCGTGAGCAGGGTCATATCGGACACGCCTGCTTGCGGCTTTTTGAAGCCTTCACGCCAGTCTGCTTTGGCGATTCCGCGATTCACTACGGGGGGCGGCGCCTTTGCAGCACCGCCTGCCTTGCGGGCACCGGCACGCTTGGAGATCACCATGGTCGTCGCTCCACGCAAGCCGTGCGCCGGTCAAAGCTGGGCGTGGCTCGCTCATGCTGACGTAATTGTGTCATTTTGACCCTCCCTAGGCGTGCCTGCGTGCGCCGGTGGGCGCGGTGGGTGGCCCCGGCACCGGTGGGGAGTCGTATCCCCACTTCACCATGGCTTCAGCAGCTGCAGCCGCCCTCAAAACGGTGATTGTACCCCCGGCAGCGGGTGGCATGCCTAGTGCGACCGTGTTCCTTCTGCATGGTCTTGGAGATACGGCTCAAGGCTGGCTTGATGTAGCACGGATGCTGGGTCGAGACCAAGCCTTGCAACATATTCGCTTCGTGCTGCCCACTGCTCCTGTGCGTCCCATTACGCTGAATATGGGCATGAAGATGACTGGCTGGTTTGATGGTACGTACATCTACAATGTTCATGATAGTTTTTTCGCTCCTGAGCCTGGATCGTGAGGAAGACGAGGCGGGTCTGCTTGAGAGTGTGAGCGCTGTGCGTTCGCTGATCCAGCAAGAAGTCGACGGGAGCGCGCCAGGCTTGAATGGCCATGCCGTCCCACTGAACCGTATCGTAGTCGCAGGCTTCAGTCAGGGTGGCGCAGTGTCCCTGCTTCTGGGCGTGACGAACAAGGAGCCCCTCGCCGGTGTCGCGGCCCTTTCGTCATGGCTGCCCTTGCACAAGAAGGTGGCATCGATGCGAAGCAGCACCTCGACGTTCCCTATCTTCCAGGCACATGGTACACAAGATCAGATTGTTGATTTCTCCTTCGGCCAAATGACGCACGACCGGCTTCAGAACGAGCTGGGCTTTGGGTCGAAGGCCGAATGGCACGAGTACGCGATGCCGCACTCTGCTTGTCCTGCCGAGATCCACGACTTGGGCCGATGGCTTCAGCGTGTCGTGCCTATCTAGACACTAGATGGTATGAAAAGTCTATAGAGCATGACACCCTCTATCACAGTGGGAAATGGCCCAGCATCAGCGTGGGCGACGAGGCCCGCGTCGCGCCAGGTGTCAACGCTGCCCGACCACCTGACGCCGAGGAGGGGCGGAACAAGTCCGACTCACGCGAGAGGTCAAACGACGGGACAGGGTTGGGACCACCACTGCCATACCCAGGCGGCAGTAAACTCGCCCAGAAGCTGTTGTCAAGCACACGATTCACATCCACACCCTGGGCCTTGGCATATTGCATCGCATCCCAACCTTGAATGTCGGGGAAGGTATCATGCGGCGCAGGCATACTGATCGGCACAGTCGATGTATCCATAGGCATGGACAGCGTGGTGGGCACCCCTGACGGGTCCAGCTCCAACTCGCTGCCATGGGCATTGTTCATATGCATGGGATCGCTCGCGGCCAACTCCGCGACCATCGGGTTCACTTGCGTGGGATCCACGGTCATCGACGTGGGCGAGCGGGGTGGGGGCGCAAGCGATGGGTCGTTGGCTGGCCCAGTCCCTGCCCGGTGTGGCTCGCCCATCGATGCCGCGTGCGTAGCGCCCGCGCCTGACGGTCCCGCTTCGGCCGCGGCGTGGCCATGCGAAGCGCTATCCATGCTGGACTCATGCCGCGACTGGACCAATGAGCGAAGGAACGACGCGTAGAGTGCGGGCGTATGCGATGGGTCGACCGCTGCCTCTTCCAGCACTTCGATGGTATTGTTCACCAACGCAATAATCTCCTCCTCATTGATGTACTTGGCAAACATCGGTTGGATCAGTTTCAGGAGGAAGACACATGCATAGGCAACCACGACAAAGGTCGGGTCTGGAGCGTACCGCAGAATTTCCCGCATGCCGTACTTCACAGTAGCAATAATCTCTTTCGCAGCATGCACACAGCGAACCAAGTACTGTGGCTTGTCCGCAGAAATGCCATCACTTGGTCGTTCCAGAGCATACTGCAGACCAAACGAGTTGAGGACCAAGATCGCATAGTTGTACCGCAGCGGCGCTTGCCGTGCAATGTAGTACATCGATCGTGTGCTCAGATCTGCGTCATCGCCAGGAGGACCCGCCTGATGCAGCGCTAAGAGCGTCGAAACACGCAGCGTATCCGCCACACCCGAATTGCCCAGATCCATCACGAGATTCTGCAGTAGCGGCAAAAACGCTTTCGACATGTTCTTGTCCTTATCTGCAGTATCAGGATTCTTGTCCTTGTCCTCCCCTCGCTCCTTGTTTCTCTGCGATGGCGTCAAGGCGATATTGTCTGGATGCGGTGGCTTCGACATGTCCGTCTGAGGATTGCTCGACGAAAGTGGGCGCCACGTTCGCGTCACAGAATCGAGGCCCAATCGGTACCAGAACTGCATTGTCTCACTGAGCTGCTCGTTGAACGAAGGGAGGATCGCTGGGTAGTCCAAATCGACGTTCAAACCAGACGGCGTCACCGTCGAAGAGTACAAAAAGTCCAACTGGCGCGTCTGCACACGCAGCAAATCGACAAGCGCACAAATACCCAAATCCCATGGTCGACTGAACGGCTGCAAACACCATTCCGCTGCATGCCGAATCAGAAAGTCTTCGCGGATGCTGTACGGCTTGCCCATCTGTGCACTTAGCGTACGGTCCACACAGAAGCAAATGTACCACGTACGCTCGCGATTGAGCACGTCACGCATCTTATTTTCATCTTCCTTCTCCTCGTTCGACATCACTGTCTTGCGGTGCAGGTTCAAGTCTTGTGCCATGCGGATCGCGACACCTGCAAAGAGCCATGTCCGATCCTCCTCATACCGTTCTACCGGCTGGTTGTACAGCGTCAGGAGCAGGAACCCTTGCACGATCTCAGGCGACTTATGCCCACGGCTCATCACATCGAAGGCGCTCTTGATAGCGCGGCGCTGGCACTGTACATACAAGTCCCGCCGACGTGTATAGAATTTTGATGCCACCGCACACACGCACGTAAACAAAAACGGCGAGCGAGAGCACACAAACGTCGGCGTATGCCACTCGGGATCGAGGAGGAACATGTGCAGCGAGCAGTGATGGAAAAAGATGCGAAACAATTCGAGCGCCTCCTCTGATGAGACAATGCCTTCTGTTAGCAGCTCCGGTGGCGAATCACCACCGTTTTCCATCGCAGCCATCGGCGTCATTGTGCTCGAGTGGAAGTACGACTCGTTTGCAACACCATACTGCCGCGGCACGTCCTTGCTAGCACCAGACTGACCATGGGGGAGTGCGCCTTGGTTCAACCCTTCCACTCCGGGTGTATCACCACCAGGCAGCGTCCCTGGGCTGTCATGCCGTGAAGAATGTGGGAATTGTTTGTTGCGTTGGTTTTCTGAGTTATTGCGTTGCCAATTTTGCAAACTGGCCTCTGCAAAAAGGCCCAAGGGGTTCAGCGTGTTGTCTGGCAAATGCGGCATGCGTGTCGAATCCATCTTGTCGCTCGACGTAGAGGGATTCGTACGGTCCATCGACGCATTTCCCTTTAAGGCAGTCTGCAGCAACTTTTTAAGGAATCGTTCATCACTAGGATCAAACAGGTTTGAGCAGGTAGTCTCATCTAGCAGACCAAGTTGTTGCATGAACTTGGCAGTCTGCTCGGCAATGCCGCGGATGGAATGCGTCTTAGCATTGTCCAGTCCTTCTGCGGACACAAGTTTGCGCACACGTTCGACCAGCATGTCAACTGCGGCGGGGGAAATGTTGGTATCTGCGCCCGGTTTCGTGCTCCTGTGTTTCAGTTTGGCCTGCGAGAATGTCGCATCGATCGGCGACATGGTGGCTGCAGGTGTGTCATTCATATTCTGTAGTAAAGAAACCAGCATATGTTCGACCTTTTTCAGACTTTGCTGCATAGCAGCCGTTTTACGGCGTTTGTCCGACTTTCGGCCACGATTGCTTTCCAGGAATATGCATTCATGTCCACTGCGTGCACACCGAAGGCATGGTCCGCCATTTTCAGCACCTTCACACTTCATCTTCAACCGGTGGCAGTTGGTGCAAGCGCGCGCGCCACGCGTCGATTTTTGTTTTTGCGTACCACCACTGCTACCCGCGTCTCGCGACCCTGTTGACGACGGCGTATGTCCCTCCATTTGGTCAGCCGTTCGCTTGTACATAGAGTTTCCAAGCTCACTCTCTGTCATTGACTCCTCCATACGCCCAGACTGTGGCGTATGCATAAAGTCGGCTGCATCCATCTCAGGAGGATCAGGGACAATCTCTTCCCCATTTTGCGACATGGCCGTAGAGGAACTTGGCTCGTCAAAAATCATGGAACTAGATAAAGAGGTCTCCTTGTCTAGGTGAGACGGTACACGAATGCAGAGTCCTTTCAGTGACAAAATGCACTCTTTCGCACCACACACAGAATGTACGCTCGTTCCAGGGTGCCTGGTTCTGACGCCGCTGTTTTGTGACCGTAGACACTAGCCCAATTTAACGTAGTGACTTTCTCTCCAAGGCTCTCTACCAAAATTTGGAGATGGAATCGATGCACGACGTTCACACAAATAAACGTGACGTTCGTGTATAGGTGGTGGGGTCAAGCCTTACGTGCATACACTTTACTGTCACTATTCCCTTCATCCGGGGCACACGTTATTTGTGCAAAACGAGACTTGATTGGTTTATTACTATTGCTGACTAGTCCCCTAAGCATCGGGCTGGACGAACGAAAAAAGGTGCAAGACGCTGATGGGTGGTCATAGGGGCGCCGTCGCAGCATGAAGGACGTGCCGCATTGTACCAGCCCTGTAGCAGCTTGGTAGAGCACTCGTATTCACATAGACAACATGGTCCTAAACTATCCTTCTCTCCCGTGCATACACACACACTCGCACAAAACACACGCGCACACTTGCATATGTAGATCATGTTTGCGCTATCAAGCACATATATCCCTATCTTACACCGCATGGGTGCTAGAAGCTACACATGCAGGTCATATCCCTGAATGGGGAAGATCACATAAGGACAATTTTGTACGAAGAAAATAGTCACAGAAAGCCATTAATCAACGAACCATACAGGTTGTTGAAAAAGCTTACTGCTGCTTGGCCTGCTGAGCCTTGAGAACGTTCTTGACTATCTTCGACTCCTCAACAAGGAAGGCGCGGATGACGCTGTGATGTTAGTATTCTTCCTTTTTCTCTGAAAATACATACCGAGTGCGGACGCAGTCAGCGCAGCGGCTACCACCGTAGGCACGCTGGACAGTCTTCTCACGCTTCGACACAGTGGCGTAAGCACGCGGGCGAAGGGCCTTCACACCCGGGAGGATAGTGTGGCAGTCACCGCACTTCGGGGCAGTGGGCAGCTTCTTGATGTGAAGGTAGCGCAGCTCACCGCTCGGGGTCTTCACGACGCGCCGGCGGTTCGACCTGGTGTTGTAAGGGTTGCGCTTGCGCAGAGTCAGCCGCTGAGCCATCTAGGAAATGCGTTAGTACAAATTCTGCGAAGATTCGTCCTAGACCATATGGAGCACGTCGTATTCAATCATAGATGACACATGGTTTTCTTCACAAAAAGCACTGTATGCAAAGCATGACAATACTATTGCCATCCATCGTCACCTACGATATACGACGTTCCCATGCAGTCTCCAAGCACACATACCTTTGGTATATAGCAACGATGGGAAGCTAGAGAGAACGACCAGGATGAGGCTTCACCTAACGCAGAGGCCCATCCTATCACGTGACAATTATAGTTTTGATAACTCAAACTTAGTCAGCATGCACCACCACGTCGTCGCCATAGCCGTGGTTCGCCGAGAACGTCTGTGCATACGTTGGGAAGGGTATGCCTGTGATGTGGTTCCCAGCATGGAGGCCCCAGGCCATTACGGCCAGCCTCCGTATCAGGACAAAAAGTTCGCATTCGGCAATCCCTACTTTACTACGTGCGATCCATACCCGTCGTGAGCCAGTGAAAATGCCAGAGACGACTACCATGACCGTGCTGGACTTCCCACCGCAGCCCCGCCCCACACGGCCTCTGTCCGCCTTGATGCGCAAGGCCAAGACACTTGTGTTTACAGGCCCGAAAGGTGAAATTGTTGTACCTCTTCACCACTTTGTGAATACCAATTGGGGTGAAGATGCAGAGACGAAGTTGCGCACCATTTCGTTTTCTATCGAGGATGAGAACTCCAAGCTGCAGCGCGGCATATGGGGGCTGACTCGCGCGCTGTGTGCGAATGCTATCAAGGGTGTCGAGGAAGGCCATGAGGTGTCCCTCCGCCTTGTTGGTGTTGGTTATCGTGCGAGCGTTGAGCCTGATCCATTGCCACGGAAGCATCCTCTGGAGGTGGAATTGGAGCGTGGCCGTGGTCACTGGTATGCAGCTGATCAGAAACAGACGGAGATTGACCGTGCAAAGCGCTTGGTTGAATCGTCTGGCCAGAACGAGAGGTTGAACCTGCGTCTAGGCTATTCCCACCCTGTACTTATCCCCATTCCCTACGGCATCAAAGCGCAAACACCATCGCCCACTGTCATTAAACTGACAAGTGCGAACAAAGAGAATCTTGGACAATTTGCACAGACCATCCGTCAGTACCGGAAGCCCGAACCGTACAAGGGCAAGGGTATCTTTATTGGCGATGAGCAAATCAAACTGAAGACACCGAAGAAGAAGTAAGCCCCGTACCCTAAGCATTTTCTCAATGCTATATACCATCTGTAGTGATAAGCTTACTTGAATACCATGATTCTAGGAACTATATTTACACTACTTGCACGACTCAGCCTAACGCGCCTTACAAATCCTCTTCATGTTGTATGTAGGATTCCAGGGTGTCAGAATGGTCATAAGCTTCGCGTGCTTTCTCCTTCCCCTTCCCATTGGAGGTAGCAGGGGAGGTCGGGTCTTGTAGAGCGTCTTGGACACGATGCATGGCATGCTGTAAAAGCTGCTGTGTTTCTTCCAAGGTGCGCAGCTGTGTCTGTAAGCGGGTCTCTGTTTCTTCGGGCAAATTTTCGGTCGGAGCTTGCGACTTTGTCGCAGATGGTTGAATCCATTCTGCCAAAGGATGTGGCAGGCGAGGCATGTAGTATGTTGCATAGTTAGGTACTTGAGCAGGGTTGAAGAGTGGTATCATGCTTGGAGAGGTATCTTCCTGACGCTTAATCGTTTCAGCAGAGGTCGCATTGCCAAATCGCTTCAGTGTAGCTTGTCGTACTGCTTCTCTTGGATCTAACGTGGATTCCGTCTGTACAGGGTGCGACTTCAACTCTGTTGTTGGAGACTGAGTGTGTTCTGTGGAAGCTTGCCTCACGTTGCTCTCCTGTTTGAACCGCTGGAGGAGCGTCTGCAGCGGCGTCATCGTCGGACTCGCGCCGGATGTAGATGCTGTACTGGGTGTGGTATGAGATGTTGAAGCCGAATTTGTGTAACTTGCATTGGTACCAGACCCTGGGCGTGTTTGTGGGGGCGACGACGCAGCTGGCGAGGCTAGAATGTCGCGACGACACGTGGGGCAACTTTGTTGTCGCTCCAACCAAGACTGAAGGCATCGTAAATGGAACACATGTCCGCAAAAAAGCCTTCTTGCAGTTTCTCCTTGGTTTGACACGTTGGCTGTGAATTCCTCCCTGCAAATAATGCAGGTCGGGTCAGACATCTGCCCCACCTCGTCAGCGGAGAGAGCAGGGTACTTGTTGTCCATGTCTCGCGTAGCAGCCCGGAACCGTATGTAGCGAAGAACGCGAGAATACAGAGAGTAGCCTAACAATGCGAAATTCCGCAATGCATTGAATGGCAAAATGAAGTGCGATGTAAGCGGGACATACCGAAGGGCGAGGCCATAGCAGACAGGATAGGCAAGAAACATAGCCAAATCCCGAAGAAACTCAATAAGCGAAACAAACTTGCTTTTCGCTTCCCAGGGCTCTTGTTGCTGTAGTTCGTAGAAAGTGCATGCATAGAGTGCCATCAGAGCAAGTAAGTGGATTTGGTATATAATGCCATCCGTAGCAAACAAGATCATCACATTACCCGGTCCCGCATTTTGCAAAAGGAACAGAATCATGGCAGGTACCAATACAGTCAGGTTGGATTGGAGATAGGTGAACAGGAACGCCATGCGCACATGCCAATGGCGGGGAACCGTTGGAACCTGATTCATCTAAGAGTCAGTCATTTCTGTACATACAGAGTCCATACGCGCTGAACAAAGTCGCTGGAACATGCTGTGCATCATAAGAACGCCTGCAAGCATCAAATAGCGAATATCGAACTTATAAAACACCATCGTCAGAGTTACCATCATGTCGAAAAGCTCAATGCCAATCGCTTCACGAAGTGTCTAGGATGATGAGTCAATATGCACACGTACATCTAATTCCTGACGGCGGAGCCGGCCCAGCAAGACCATTTGCAGTACTCTACCGCTTCCAATCAGTACAAAGGCAATAAAGTTGAACATAATCTGTCGTGAGCAATCGTGCCACATACCGCCATGCAGCCGTTGCTATTAGCGACCCATGCAGCTGCCATAGCTTCGTCCATATATTCACGGCGTGCTTTGTATATCATAGCAATGAACGCTAGGGTTGACGCCAGACCATATGGCACAAGGACGCGTGCCTTAGCCAGCGATGCGACATCAATCACGCGTGCCATAGCTGGATCAAAGCGCCACTCGGTAGCGTCTTGCGCTTGTTGCATGCTCGGAGTGTCTCGTGCGCAAAAAAAATTTCGTTTTTCTCACATGCCGTAGTCGCAGCACCGAGTTTATACTCCGGCGACCATTATCTACGGCCATGTCGCAGACTAAAGATGTGGAATATACCGTAACAGAGCCACCTTCCATCGATGTCGTGTTAGAGAAGTCACAAAAAAGCCTAAGCGAAAACCTATCACAGAATGAGAGCGACCCTGATTCTGATCCCTGCACTGATCCTACCGTGGATCGTATGAGTAATATGTCGCAACAGCTTTCCAGAACAGCTGTCAGCGTACGGGAGATGTACAAGAGTCTGTGTATGTATTTTCATGACTAACAAAATAGATCGAGCTCGCGTCCATTCCAACACAGAGAGCATCTTGATTATAACCAAAGCGCGTGATAACCACCTTGTTTTATGCACGCGGGAGCTTAGTCTTTGGCTCATGACACGCCCTCGTCCAGGACGGAAACGAGGACTGATCGTGTACGTGGATGAGCAATTAAAGACCTCTAAACGTTTCAATGTGGCAGGCATGAAGGAAGAACACCCTCACCTGTTTGAGCCCACGAGCAAGGATACTGCCAAAAATAATACAAACCAATGTCTGGCGAGTGATGAGGGGCAGTTGCGTTTTTGGAATAGTGACCTATGCACCAAATCTCCATCGCTTTTTGACTTTGTTATCACCTTGGGCGGCGACGGTACTGTCCTTTTCGCCTCTTGGCTCTTCCAGACGAATGTTCCTCCTGTTATTCCCTTCTCCCTGGGCTCCCTGGGCTTTCTCACTCCCTTTAAATTTGAAGACTACAAGACAACGCTCTCCCATATCCTTGACCAAGGCACACGTCTCAATATGCGCATGCGTTTCCGTGCTACAGTTTATCGTGCTATCGATAAAATTGACCCTGCGATCGCTCGTCGCCGCAGAAAATTGATCGAATCATCTACCGAAGACGTGGTTATCCGTAATATTAAAAACCGTGGCTGGTGCTCAATTGAAATGGAGTCGGGGGCTGATGCCAATGACACACAAATCCCTGTTGACAACGAGACGGACTATTTCCGTACTCGTCCTGTTGAATCGATCGAATTTTTGAATGACCTCGTTGTCGATCGAGGACCAAGTCCATATGTTACTATGCTGGAAGTATTTGCCGACGATATTCATCTGACCACAGCACAAGCTGATGGTCTTTGTATTTCCACACCTACCGGCTCGACAGCCTATTCCCTTTCTGCAGGTGGTTCTCTGGTCCATCCAAACATCCCTGCCATACTCATGACGCCTATTTGTGCCCATACACTGTCATTCCGCCCTATGCTTATCCCAGATACTATGGAAATGCGCATTGCTGTTCCCTACGGCTCGCGTGGTAATGCCTGGGCTAGCTTCGACGGACGAGGTCGTATTGAAATTAAACGTGGTGATCATGTGCTTATTACGGCCTCGCCTTATCCCTTCATTACGGTGAGCCCTGAGGATATTAAGAGCCCATGGTTTGATTCTGTTTCGCGCACACTCAACTGGAACCAGCGTAAGCATCAAATGAGTTTCAGACCTGCAAAAGGGAAAGACAAAAAGCACAAAGTTCTATCCAAAGGAGGGGGAGAACATTATGGTACCTCTACCAACGATTCTGATAATTTACAGCATCCCACAGAGAACACAGAGGGCAACGCACCCGAAGAGGACGACGACGACGATACTCATGATGAGGAAGAAGAGGATTTTGACATTGACGATGGCACCCCATCAGGTGCTCAGTCGCGTACTTCTTTGTGGGGTGGAACGCCAGCTGAAAGTCGCAAGGCGTCATTATCGTCTTGTGATTTTTCTTCGTTTCCCACGATGACCCCTTTGAACTCTCTTTCGCATTATAAGGGTAAATCAAGTCTCCCATCTTCTGGATTGATTAGCCCAGATCGCTACGGGCCGTCAGGGCCACCCCCACCCCCAGCTCCTTTGAGCGATCGTCACCTGGCTGCCGTAGACTTTCGATTACAGTCTCGCTTAAACGACGAGGCTGCGCGATCCCAGGATTGATATCTAATTGGACCAATCATATTTTAGCACCTGATCGTCGGAAATTCCCATGACCTAAGAAGCTGCTATTTTCGTATCCCTATATCCCCAATTTAGTGTTTGTCTGGCAAACTGCTGAGAATTTCCAGCCAATATCAATTAATTTTACGCCACATCTGGTCAGGGTAATCCGCACAGACCAAGGTGACGTCAAGGCCGCCAACAGGAATGCGATTTTCCTCTTTATGTCGGGGTTACCCCAACGACCAAAGGGGCGTCAGGCTCAGCCCGGGGCGTATTGTATTTCTTTATGATACTAGCAAACACAGCCGTCACTTATCACTCCTACCATCATGATTTTATCTTCTAGATTAGCGACATCGCCTTTGTCAAGCCAAAACAATTCTATGGCAGGACAAAGCCTCCCTGGGATTCGCAACTTGTTGTCATATGAGCTCAATGCAGGTCACCAGCGATCACACTATGTCCATCCGTCTTGTTCACACAACATTTCTACACCAGGACTCCATATGCCCGAAGTGATGTCGTACAATCTGCATTCACCTGCTACCGCACGGAGCCATTCCCGATCTCGATCTCATCCGTATAATTCTTACCATTGCCCTTCCTACCGGAAATCTAGTTATGATTATGGACGAAGCATCTCTCCGCCATATCTAAGTTCATCTCTTCCTACGAAATTGCAAAGTATGAACATGAGGGATGAACACCCTACAGATCATGGCATGTATCAGTCTGGCACCGTTAATGTATGGCATCGGTCTATGGCTCCCCAACATAACAGGCGCATGGGTACTTGGACGGGTCACAGTGATGCTTCTTTGCACAGGACCAGGGTCCTGGAAACTTCCCCCTTCAACAGCATCTCTGAACGACCTACCATGTTGTCTTACGACGATTACCCCCACCGCGATACTCCGTACAGATACGCCTCCTTTTCCTCGAGTGGATCAAGTGATAGCGACCCCGCTACTCCTAGCAATGAACTTCCAGGATTCTTTGAGGATATGGGCACGGCTTCTTCTGCTGAGCACATTAAGTCACTTTCAGGTGAAGAAAATTTGAAATACACGACAAACGTTTCAGGCGATATTTTGAAAAAATCTTCCCCCGTTATGAAGAATGAATCCAACACGATTTCTTCTACTAAGACTTCACCGTCTGCACACTACATCAAGCGTAATAGTGGCCGTCAAACTAGTCAAGGAGGGAAGTTTGAATGCAGCTACTGCAAAAAGCGATTCTCTCGACCGTCAAGTCTGCGGACCCATATCCACTCACATACGGGAGAGAAGCCTTTCCGTTGTGATGTCCCAGGTTGTGGTCGCTGTTTCAGTGTGAACTCCAATCTTCGACGCCACCAGAAATGCCACAATATTCAAAGTAACGACCACTCTAAAGCTACACGTACATAAACCTATATATCTGTATTTTGAATGAGTTTTCAACCATTGCCCTTTCGAATAGTTCTCCCCAACATGGTAGGGGTGCAAGCGTCGGCCCTTTGAAAGTCGTATGGAGCGAGAGATTGTTTAGTCATGCGATTATTGAGTTCGCCCCCTGGTCGAGGCTCATTTGCACGCTTGTCGGCTGTGCAATTACGCGGTAGCATCCGTCTACGCTGTACGATGTCGCAGCTCCATAAGTCAGGCATGCGTCCAACTGCTACACCTACTATAGCATTCGATAATGCTAGTCTGAAGCGGGTGCGACGTCAAGTCATTGTCACTTCCACGGAGACTTCATCTGTACAAGGCAAAACTGTTATAACGAACCGTACTATCACGTCCGTGCTTCCTGCGCCAAGCAGTAACTTACCAACTCCTCCCAAGGAAGCTAAAACAGATGTAGGTGCTGTCGTTGGTGGTGTCGTTGGTGGAGTTGTGGGCTTGATTGTTGTTCTTGTTGCATCGTGGTTACTATACCGTCAAATAAAAAAGAGGCGGAACGCGCGAGCCCTGGATACGATTTATGCTGAAACGGGTCAAGGAGGAGGAGGAGGCATGGATCGATACAGTCGTAATATACCACAGCTTGTTCATGAGGAAGCGTATACTGGAGCTTGGGATCCGGCTATTCCTATTCAAAGAGAACATGGTCTCCACAAGCACTCCGTGCCTACTGCTACTCAAGACACGCCCGCCGCATATGCCTGGCCAATTCATGCATCCGACCCAAATCATGGACAAGAGTCGACTTTCTCTACGCAAGATGTCCGTACTCTCACCAAGACTGACCACGTGAACTCTGAAATCCCACAAATGACGGAGACTTATACCCACTATCCTCAATCTACTGCATCCTACACGTATGCTTACCCAGATGCGTCAGTTCCAACAGCTCCAGCGCCTGCTGTTTCGCAAGCTTAGTCTCGCGAAGAAGTTTAAGTCTTTTCATCTGCCATCTATTCGATCTAGTGATTAATCTCTCCTATGATGATGAACTCTTTCAGAAATTGTTATAGCCTGTTTTAATACAGCCCAAAATGTACAGGTTCTAGCACAGTACAAAAGCTGGATCATAGCCGTCCACAGGATCGAGCAAGTTTGTCTCCTTCTACAAGCACGCATGGTCCGGAATAAACAATTTTACTTTGCACCTCTTCTGGTTGCTCCTGAATCCATTTAACTGTAATGTTAATGGTAATTGTGCATTCTGTTACCTACCGACAATCCCATCTGCTGCTCCGGGCTGAAGCCAGAACCCCTCAATTTGTGATTCTTGCGCGTATTTTTCCAAAATCATTTTTGTTATCGAAGGGGGTGTAATGATAGAAACACCTGTCAAAGCTTCGAACTTATTGGGTGCCTGCTCAGTCGCCTCCTTAAGCTCCTTCACGGCTCGAATACCTTCAATACTCTCTTGCTTTGGATGAACTGGTGTAACTGGCATATGCCGATCAATGTACCATCGAAGCACATGGTTCCCAAATTTGGAACGGTCCGTACTAGCTCCAATCACTGCAAATTGGCGCGCGCAAAAGAAACGGCTCATTGCCGTCTGTTCTAGCGCTGACACCGGCGGACGAGAAACCATAATGATGGCAAGACACGTACATTGTGGAGGTGGCGGAGCTGCAGCTCTTTCCACCATGATTTCAGAATCAGACGTCATAGTGGATGAGATCCGACAGGTCGCTGCCCGCTATTCTATTTCATATGAGGAAAGTGACGAAATTCACACTATATTACACAATATTGGCGATGAGTTACGAAGCGAAAGGCTTCGAAATGAACTAGGGCAGACTAATTTACCCCAGCTCTGTCTCCGGATCCTGCATGAATCCTCCATTGCAAATCGGCTTGAAGCTTTGCGAATTCTGGCTAACTTATGCGTTGATCATGGTATGTAACATATCATCTAACTTGAATCAGACAACAACAGATCCATTCTTCTTCATTCACAAGCTATTCCAGTTCTGATCCGAATTCTCGACGAGTATGACACTTCCTCCCCAAATTGTCATGAGGTGGCATCAATCAAACTATATATGATGAGTTTGGGAGCGCTACTTAATATTCAAATGGACTTTGATGAGGCCAAATTGATACTTCAAAGGGAGGCTCTTCAGTCAATCTCCAAACTTCTCGGTTCTACGCTATGGTTTAACGTCATGTCACAAAACGACATAAATGAACTTGTTTTTGTTACTTATCAAATGCAAGAATGGGGCTGGCGATTATTAGATGATGTCAGGGAAAGTATTGGAGAAAGAAAGACAATAACATGGGATCCACTGCTTGTTCAAGCTATTTTGTTTTGGATTCAGCATTGGGCATCTAGTACTGATGCCCCCAAGACCGACACGGATATCCTGGAGAAAGAACTCACTATAATGACATGCATCTCTAATATACTATCCAGTCACTCTGACAATGAAGTTCTTATTGATGCCATCATGTCGCAAGGTCAAGAATCTATGAAAGGAATTCTTAACATTGTCGCATTATCTTTTCCACGCAATGTCAAGCAGAGTTTACTTACCGATGACTTTTGCGTCGAGGTAACTGAGGCCTTCACACTTTTGCGCAAATCCTCTTCTCATGTGCTTGTTGAAATAGCAGGACAAGACAAATACCTGGAAACACTTTGTCCTTTGCAGAATGATCAAGCTGATACCCAAAGCTGGTTTCTTGACTTCATATTAGCTGGTTTACATCAAGAAGCAGGCGACACATTGTTTATTACCTGTCTGCTTTTGCTGTCAGGCAATCTTGCCCGTGGCCACAAGCGTAGCCTGGCTCTTTGTTCAAACACCGCTCTCCTTGAACGAATTGTGTACCACTGGTCTAATGCCAGAGACAGCAACCGAATTGCTCATTCTGCTTCTGGTGCACTTGCCAACTTCGCCATACCAGAGGACAACAAACAAAAGGTGTTGGCCAAGGTAGTAGATCTTCTCCCTGTGTATTTGGATCCTCAACATGATATGGCAAAATTTGTGCAATCCAACATCTTGAACTTAATTAAGAACATTGCATCCTCGACTGAACATCCTGGAGTCGCTCTAATGATAATGCAATCAAAGCTTAGTGGCCAAAGCATCTTGCCTCGGCTAATTGCTTTATGGTCACGTACTGATGATCAAACTCTTCGGATTCAGGTCGCTCGTATTTTTGTGATGCTACTTCGCAACATTTTCTCGCTCAAGAATAATAAGCTTCAACATCAGGAGGTGGCTTTTGAGCAATCTATATCTGAGGAGGCATTGCAAGCTAATATTCTCAATGGATTCGAACAATTACAAGACGTCTCTATCATAGACGCTTTATGTCATATGGTCTGCTATGCCCGGCAGAGTGCTCTCGTAATGAGCGAGGGATTTTTTGGACTCGCACTTCTTGCACATGATTTATGTATGTATTTCCATGTTACTGACAGGCGAGCTGATCAAGTCTTTGATGGCTTATTAAAACCTTGGCCGGGTCCACCAGGCGCTTTTCCTGTGGGGCTCGACGCGCTATGTTTTGCGCTAGACGAAATGCCTAGTCATGTCGCGCAAAACGCGCAGTCACTTTGGATGCTACTAGCACAATGCAAAGGAGCGCGTTACGAAAAGGCAGGCAACCAGGTTTTATCATCATTGGCGGATTACAGGGCCAAGTCGTCAACGCATATGCAGTCAGATAAGTAAGGTGGAGTTTTTAGCATGCACGTGCACCAACCCATTGCACACATTGGGCCATTCATTACCAAAATTGGAGGCCTAATACCATCTAAGATTAAGAGCAAATAAAGAAATCCTACATGTTGACAGTAATCTCTCCCAAGAAATTTGAAAGCTGCGCTTAGGCCGAGGCGGCAAAGGTGCCCTTGAGGACAGCCTGGGCACTCGGACGGTTCTCGAAGGACTGCAGGAACTTGGTCAGGTGAGGAAGACGCTCGTTGGGGCCACCAATGAGGACCTTAGGGCCAGTAGCACGGAAGTCACGCAGGATAGGGAACAGGTGGGCAGCAACCCAGGTTGGCTTGCCGAACAAAAAGTCAGCGTCAGCACCAATGTTCAGCTTCTGCTGGACGTTGTGGATGATACGCTCGAGGTAGATGAGAGCAGAGATGGCAGTGTCGAGCTGCTCCGAGAGGGCAACGCTGATGTCGCTCTCCGACGCACCGTTGTTACGGAGAGCAAAGTACGGCTTCACGTACTGGTCTTCCACCACATTCTGGATGTACGTGCGGATGACCGAGCAAAGCTGGCGGACCTCAGCACGGAGCAGGGCCGAGTCAGCATACTTACCACTGTGGCTGTCCGCGAGCTTGGGCATCAGAGCGTCCGACTTGCCCTCGGCAGACGACTGGACGTTAAGCACCTCATCAATGTACTGGGCAATAGCCGACATCTCGTAGAAGCAGACAATGTCCTTCGAGGCGTAAATAGCACTCGGGCGGTGAACCATCACAGGGATGGTACCGAAGGGAGAGAGCTGGCTAACCTCAGGCGAGTTGGGCATAGCAGGGTGGTGGATGAACTTGATACCCAGCTCGCTAAGGGCAATGAGAAGAGACTGAGTCTGGGTGGACAAGATGGTGCCGAACACCTCAATAGTACCAAGACTCTCAGGGCTCAAAACAGACGAAGGAACGAAGAGAGACATGATTAAAAGCTAAGACAGGGGTCGAGAGGTAGCGACGAAAGTGCTTGGGTCCGGTTTTATAAATGCTGTGCTTGTCCTGTGCACATGTGTGTGCCACATTTTTAATTTTTTTTAGCACACCCCCACGTGAAGGGACAGAGCATAGCACGTGCGCCCCCTTATTCCCTCCGCCCTGTTGCTTCCAATCTACAAGCGGTGGAATATCGCACTAGTTTATTACGCCAAATTACGAACGCGTTGACGCGTCTTGATAGTCACGCATCATGCCACAGGTCCAAGTTGATCCAAACGAAGATACCGAATTGTATGTCCCAAGAGACTAACAATACAGTCATGATGCCCTTCGAGCTCATGGTATTATCCCACCCAAACCCCCCTCGCGTTCGCCTTCGCCAGAGTTGCCCCGTGAATCAGAGCAGCGCCATCGCGCACGGTTGCAAGCCACTGTGGAGGATCTAGATGAGGAGCTAGAGACTGCGGACGACGATGAAGAGCGTATCCTACAGCAAATCCGCCAGCAGCGAATGCGTGAACTGGCAGCTGCTAGTTCCAAGGCGAGGTTTGGTCGCGTATACCCCATCTCTCGTCCTGATTATACTCGTGAAGTGACTGAGGCCAGTAAAGAGCCTGGGAATTTATCCGAGACAGATGAGGCCCGAAAAGGTACGGGCGTGGTGTGCTTTCTATATAACTCGGGTATGGAGACTTGTCGACTTGTGTCAGGATTCCTCGATACACTGGCGGCCAAGCATCCCTCTACCAAGTTTGTGAGTATTGTTGGAAACCAGTGCATACCAAACTATCCCGACCATAATCTACCAACTTTGCTTATTTACCGGAATGGCGAGCTTCGCCGTCAAATTATCGGCTTACGGCCAGAGATTGGTTTGGATGGCATGAATACTAAAATGCAAGGTATGTGTACTCTATGACGCTAATATAAGATATTGAGCTTCTTTTGACAGCTGTAGGTGCCATCGATCCACCCCAACGTGGTCAGTCTGGTGCTCCTACACAAGAGAAAAAGCTTTCTGATGAGGAAAATGACGATGAAAAGTCTTCTGAAATCCGAGGACAAGAATATGATGATGATGATGATCTTGATTGGGACTAGCCGAGGTGAAGTACTTCGTTTTCCTTCACAACGTCATGACGAAAATTCACCTATGTATTTAGGGCTTTATATATACCTAAAAACTTCTGTGCTAGTAGACATGCACTGTCATATATATGCTGTCTCAATTTTATCCATGGGTTGTACTTAGCAGAGTCCAATTGTACCAAAATTCTTTCAAGACTATTCTATGTGGGGCCGCAGGGTAACGCTACGCAATCGCACGGACCTTTTAATTAGTCATACATATCATCCCACATTGTGGCTACCACCTGCATGGCTTCATTTGATATCCGCCTCATGCTATGGAGCAATTCGGGCAAAGCTTGAGAGACCTCTCCCCCTTTTTTGAAAAAGAGGCGGGAGATACATATACTGTTTCTTGCATGCTTAACTCAGTTATTCAAGGTATAGAGCGCACAGCGGACCTACAAGGGAGCAATGATTTGCCCATGTCTTTACTACCAATGTTCGAAGAAGTGCAAAAAACTATCAATACAGAGAATAAAAAATACTATGCTGCTATCAATAAACTATATCGTGCTAT
Source organism: Malassezia pachydermatis (assembly GCF_001278385.1). Taxonomy (NCBI): domain Eukaryota; kingdom Fungi; phylum Basidiomycota; class Malasseziomycetes; order Malasseziales; family Malasseziaceae; genus Malassezia; species Malassezia pachydermatis. The sequence goes on from NW_017253144.1 coordinate 454,420, forward strand.
TGAGCGCAAGTTTCCTATGACTCCTGAGAACCTGTTCGACCCCTCGTTGTTTGCTACTGACGAGTGTCTGCACGCCATCGATGCTTCGATCATGGATCATTTACTTCGGAATGGGAAGTATGACTTAGCCGAAATGTTCAAAAATGTATGTGATCTGTCAATATCACTGACCGTCAGGAGTCTGGGGCTCTTTTACTCGAGTCTCGAGCACAGCTGTTTTCAACGTTGCAATCTCTACTGCAGGCTGTCTCAGAAAACAATATCACAGTCCTTTCATCTTGGGCCACGAAGCACAGCGAGGATTTATTTGCACGGCATAGTCCGCTGGAATTCTGGCTTTACCGTGGTCAATTTCTCCGGATATCCATGGGCACTCTCAGCTCATGCCGCCCTATGAATTGGACCGCTCCTTCCACCTGCTCGACCAATATCCAAATGGCAAGTGCATATGGACGTCATATGTTTAAAAAATTTGCATCCATTTACATGGACCAAATCCAACAGCTTCTGACTCTTCTACTTTTCCTTCCTTCTTTCGAGGTGAACGAACATGGAATTCCACTACATACTGCCCCTTCTGAAGAAGCCATGCTTGTAAATGCTCCTCAAAAATACCATACTCTGATTTCGACTATCTATGATGAAGAAACACAATTCAGAGAGCAGCTTCTCAAAGACTTTTGCGCTATTGCCACCATACCGCAGCTGTCGCCGCTTCAAGTGAGTGTGGATTTGGGTGCCAACATTGCGCTTAGCCGCATCATGAAGGTGCGCAGTCTAATGAAGCAACGTGGAAACGAATGGAATCAAGCGAATGAGTTGCCTGTGGAAATCCCCTTGCCTCCTCATCTACACTTCCACAGCACATTTTTGTGTCCTGTTAGCAAAGAACCTGCTACGGAAGCCAATCCTCCTATGTGCATGCCATGTGGTCACGTTATATGCCAAGATAGTCTTACTGCACTAGCTAAAGGACGGCCAAAGGTGAAGTGCCCGTATTGTCCTGCGGAGTCCCAGTTGGCGCAGGCAGTCCGAGTGTATTTTTAGTCGTTATGCAAAATTAAGTTTCTGCGGTAAGAAGAATGCGAAAACATACAATGAGGAAGAAAAGCATATTCATAAGTACATGAAGACTTGTCCATACCAACGTTGGTACAAGTTCTGGATAGAGGCGCATCTCTGCCAAACCAAGTTGAGCCACTTGGATACCATACACAACTCGACAGAGCTTACCATTAGTTGAGAAGCAAACGTACCGTTGTTGCCAGTAGGTTCGAAGCAATTTCTGAGGCCCAAATAGCTAGTGAACCAAACATTGTCAGGCGGTAATTATAAGGATCTTTATCGTCGAAGGAAAATAGTGGATACAATGGCTGATTAATGCCGAAATGCAAAATCGAGAGCCAGCCAAGGAAAGCAAGCATTGTTGTGTGCTGAGCCGTATTTCGAAGATAGAAATACATGCTCACTTTTTCCACATGCATTTCATACGAGGAAGGGCGAGAGTTGAAGTGATTAAGGATACGTAAAAAAGGTCGGGACATCGTGATGGGGTACCATATACAAATCCACATGGAGCTCAACAGTTGTACTAGAGCGAATTGGTCAAAGCTTCGCAGGCGAGCGAAAAGGTTCCGGTAAAAGATAAAGTAGACCATGAAATAGTAATACTTAAACGCATATAGTAGGGAGCGACTTCGAACCTTTTCAGTCATTATCCATTGAACGATGGCACCCAAAATGTGCACTGTGATCATCCAAAAAGTAACATAAGCCGTGCCTTCCATACTTGTGTGAGGTAGTGTTGACATAAACACAATAGCGTAAACTTGGCCCGCTAATAGAGTGACGAGCGAGATACCTAGAGATGTGATGAACCATAGAAAACGTTTATACGACGCCGGAATTCGCCACATGGTATCTCGTGTCGAGAATGTTTGCTGGGTATACGAGACAGAGTGTTGGTACCTTTGTCGCCCGCTTCGGCGGAGGCCAATAAAACAAATGAACGCAGGCATAGCCATTGTGGCGAATGTAAGCAATACCCATTCTGTTTTCAGCTCCCATTGTCGTTCATCTTCGTCTGGGATCTTTGAGTGCGCAGAAGATCCTGATACATCGAACTGGTACATCAAGTACCCGCAAGTAAGACTTAGGGTCCAGAAAAAGGTGTACGACCATTTCGCGCCAATGGCTTTCGGCCACCAATTCAAGCGATAGAGTGTGAACAACTGTGTGATGAAAATGAGGGCCACAGCCACGTAACACCCAAAGTACCAGAATAAGAAGAACCAGAAGTTCGCATTAGGGATGGGCGATGATCCTTGTTCGCCCGTGGGAAATGGAACACCACACCAACATAGTACCAACATGACGGGAATGCAAATCAAAACAAAGATTCTTCTGGGCCAGCTGCTCAGTAAATTATCGATCGCTGTGGTTGTTGGCCTAAAAGCATGAACGAAGACATTCCGACGAGGCCCTACTACTGGTGTGGGAGGCATGTGCAGTGACTCAATGCTGTCTGCTAGTGACGTGCGAAGTTGATTACGGTACCCAACATGATGCAATACATTCGTTTGCCCCCGACCTTGGGTGCCTGGCGTAGAAAAGAAACGACTAGGGCTTGTCTCAATGGAGCCATAGCGTGATAGCCCTGGTCGTCTGCGCTTCCTGTGAAATCCCCAAAACACATTTCCACTGCCCAAATCGAAGGGAAGGCGCAATAAACTAGGCCGACTTGAGCGAGGGTTGGATCCCTGCCAGAAAAGCCGCTCTGAATGAGGATCTAACTGCGGTGAAGGGGGAATGCCGTTCGCTGTGGGGAAGAGGCCCTGCCAAGCCAAGGTAGGTGTTTCTTCATCAAATTCATCCTCACTCTCGCTCTCTGACTCTCTCTCCTCTGTCCATTCATTTGATGGAAAGGCAGCAAAGAGTCCAGGGTAGCGGTTTGGTGTCGACGCACCCGCCATCGACGTTGACGACCAAGACAGACGAAATAGTACAACGATCAGGTATTGCACTGGTCACAATGACGGAGCAGTGCCGCCATGTGGCCTGTGGGACCCCAGATCGTGACAATCGGGCCTCTTGTCATGCCCTCATCGGGTCGGTTAGCCAACGAGGCTTCAGCGAGAAAAAAGCACATCTAGCGACTACCAACTCTAGGAGAATATTAATGGGTTGGTGAAGGGGGTATATCGATCACTTGCCCATGCACTTCATTGTGGCTCGCACTGGAATCAATTAGCTGAGCTGTACTTCTTGATCCCAATGAGTATTTTTGGCCAAGGGATGGCCGAGATGGAACACGACCTTCATCAAGGTTGGTAGATGGAAGCATGCCCCCCCGGTCCGTCATTTCCAATGTTTCGTCCATAGGTACCGATACAGAAGAACTGACCACATTGCTGTACATAGGCGACCGCTTTCCAGAGCCCAAGGCAAATGGCCGCAAGTGATCCAGTCGCGAGCCATCGCGTGACAACCTGGCCGCTTCCGCAGCCTCAGCAGCGCGTAAATCTTCGATTGTCGGTAGGTCGAGAAGAGGTAGTGGAACAGGCATCGCGCGTCTCTTTGTAGGTGAAGCAGTACCTGACTCTTGGGACTGGCGTCGAGAGGACAAATGGCGTTGCGAGTAGGGGGTCGATGGCCGGGAAGCACGCGGCGTCATGGTTCTTGACTTTTGGGAAGCACGAGAACGCATCATCAACGGATCCATAGGATCAATAGCAGTCGACGAGGTGGACACATCTCTGATCTCATTGATCGAGGATGCTTCTGAGCCCGCCTCTGACAAGCGACGAGACGCCATTCCTGCTGTTACCCAAGCACGCATAGAGCGGTCAGCCCAGCTGTCCAATACAGGCCAATGCATGTATTCACCTGTCAGTTGGAACTGCACACGTCCCTCACCGCCCACGTCACCTGCTGCATCAAAGTAGGACTGGTAGCCAATGTCATCCTCGGTGCCTGCTCCTTCACCTTCCCCGACGCCTTCCACTTTATACGTCGTGCCAGCTTCCAATTCATCAATAAATGTCAGCAAGAACTTGGCCCATCCATCGGCACCATCGCATCCCCACAGTACCACCTTTGTATCAAAATCACGGCCAAACAAAATGACCTGCCCAGGCTTTCCACTACCACGGGGATCAGGTGAAAGATCAACACCCAAATAGTTTCCCATACCGTCGGCCACGAGAGGGATCCAGCCAGGGCACGAGTACTCTTTGCGAATCCAATTGTGCGGACAGCTGCGCATACGAGACTTCAACTGGGCATTAGCGCCCGTCTCAGGATCTTTGTCCACATAACGCCAGAACTGCCATTCACGCAAAATGGCGTCTGTACTAAGAAAAGGCAGTCCAAAAAACAAGCCGTCGCTGCATGACGCCTTTGACTCAATTTCTTGACCGTTGCAGCACAAGAGCCATTCACATACCGCCGTCGGGAGCACTTGTCCCAAATTGTGCTGAAGTTCATTGAGCTGCTCAGGCGTAGCAGGCCAGTTGAGTGTATCACGTAGCTCCTCGTAGTCTTGCTCGCAAAAGTGAAGAATACGTTGCCATGCACGTACAACAGAGCTATTTTTTCTGATCTCTGGAGTCGTGTGCATGGGAAGAGATACGCTGGATTGATCCAAGAATGATTGATTCGGATTCACCGAAGTCAGTGCGGCTGTAGACTGAGCGCCAGGGGCATTGTCACGAAAGTATGGGCCATGGCTCGACCGAGATGTGCGTGACGCGCTGCCTGGTCCACTCGAGTCGAATAGATCAGTGAGTGTCGCCAAAAATCGGCGAGCCATCTGATGTACGTAGGGAAGCGCGTTTTTCTAAATAGAGCGTCCGTTAATGGTGCACACACAGCAGGCCAACGTCGGTCGCTGCGTTGTCAAGACGAAACTGTTGACGCGGATTGACACGCGCATAGAAATCGCTTGAATCTATGTGGATTTATGCACTTTCTGACACGTGAGAGGCGATGATGTAGCGGCGGTGCGGCCAGACCCCCCCCCCCTCCGCTTGGCGACGCGCGCGCTCGCGAACAGCACAGACCTCATTGTCAGGATGCAGCTTGTGCCACTGCTGGCCCTGGGTGCATGGCTCTGGCCCACAGTGCTTGCCCTGTCTGACAATAGCTCGACACTGTGGGGCACATATCGACCGCAGCTGTACTTCGGTATGCGGCCACGAGAGCCTGATTCTTTGCTCACGGGCCTAGCATGGTTTTCCACAGCTGATTTTGCATATGCAAATTCGATGCGGCATAGCGCCTCGGACAACAATGGTATTGACTATTTTAAGTGGACGTACCATGATGGCCGTCATTTCGGCGAACAGGACATTGTGGATCGCCTACACAACTACAAGATCACGACCAGCTTCGTCAAGTCAGGGCACCTCGAAGGGCAGCCAGGGCACTGGGCCTTGCGTGTCCAGGGCACTGTACTAGATGAGTCGCGCCCCGCAGAGCTTACCAGCTTTTTCTATGTGGGCAGCGAGTCGCGATCTGAGTCGCTTGAAGTGGATAGCGAGGGTCGCGTGGCCGGTCCACATCTGGGCGGCTTCTCGCTGCGCACCGAAGAGCCTGCTACCAACCAGGCTGTCAAGAACGTGCCAATCACCTCCTTTTCGGCTCGCACCATCAATCCGTCGCATGTGTGGCGCGGTTCTGACCATATTGTGGAGGATCTCCGCTTGAGGTTGCAGGCCTTCATGGAAGCGAAGCAGCAACTTCCTCGCCCTGCCGAAGCAGTGCAGCTCTCGAATCGGACTGACGCTCATCCTACAATGTATGTACTACAGAAAACGTACCAAGGCAACTTTTCGTACGACGTCTTCTTTGACAGCCATGTCTCGCCAGCGACGGACAAGCTTCATTCGGATACACTCACGTTGGCACTGATGCGTCACAAAGAGGCGTACGATGCTCGTTTTGAACATTTATTTGGCCTGTCATCCTCTTTCACGCCGAAACATGTCACATTTGCGCGGGAACTTACTGCTCAAATCCTTGGCAGCATCGGCTACTACTTCGGCGAAAGCCTCGTGGACCGTCGTCCCGCTGACGAGGAGGGTTTGGTGCTGCATGATATGGACAATGCTCAGCCATTGCCTGAAGGACCTATGCAACTCTGGACTGCGACGCCCAGTCGCTCGTTTTTCCCGCGCGGGTTTTACTGGGACGAAGGCTTCCACTTGCTGCACATTAGTGCCTGGGACCCTACGTTGGCCATGTCGCTGTTTGAGTCATGGACGCAACTTATTGATGACGATGGCTGGGTCGCACGTGAGCAAATTCTGGGTGAGGAAGCACGCAGTCGCGTACCTGGCCCCTTCCAGACACAGTACCCTCTCTACGCGAACCCACCGACGTTGATTTTTGGCTTGCAAACGTTCTTGGAGAACATGGAAGAGCATCTGCAGCGGATCCAAGATCAAATGGGTGGTGTGGACGTCTGGATGACGAGCACGGATGCGGAGATGGATCAGGACGAAGCCAAGGTCCTGCAAAAGCATCTTCAGGCGCTATACGAACCATGGCAGCGCCACTATGCCTGGTTCCGACGTACACAGCGAGGCCAGATTCGTCAGTGGGATCGTGATGCGACATCGCGCCATGAAGCGTACCGCTGGCGTGGCCGCTCAGCGACGCATGTCCTAACGAGTGGCTTGGACGATTACCCACGCGCTTCAGTGCCCCATGTAGGAGAGCTCCATGTGGATCTGCATTCGTGGATGGGCTCGTTTGCGCATGCTATGAAGCGATGGGCTCGTTTAATTGGATGGGATGACGATGCCGAGGAGTACGACGACCAGGCCTCGAGCATTGAGGCAAACCTGGTTGATCTGCATTGGAACCCCGATGAGCACATGTTCTGTGACTTGTCGGTAGATGAGTCCGATTCGTCGTACTTTGAGTGCCACGCTGGCTATGTGAGTTTGTTCCCGATGATGCTACAGCTCTTGCCGCCTGATAGCGAGCAACTCGGCAGTACACTGCGTATGCTTCGCGACAAAAAGGCTCTGTGGTCTGACTATGGCATTCGCAGCCTCAGCATGAGCCACCCACTCTATGGCACAGACGAAGATTACTGGCGTGGTGCGATCTGGGTCCCTGTGAACTATTTGATCCTTCGATCGCTGCACATGTACCAACAACAGCCTGGGCCCTATGCGGCAGAGGCAGCGACACTGTACAAAGATCTTCGAAGCAATATTATCAGCACTGTATTGAATGTATGTACGCAAACAACTAACCAATGACAGGCATATGAGAAAACAGGGTATACGTGGGAGCAATACGATGCTTCAACAGGTGAAGGCCGCCGAAATTATCCGTTTACTGGATGGACATCCCTCGTTGTCCTTATCATGGCGGAGAAGTTTTAGTCGTAGATATCGTGTCCAATCGTAACTGCAATGCCTCTAAATTTCGGCGCGTCACTTCCATATTGCTCTGTAGACTCTCTTGTACATTGTGCAGCAAGGCTTGCAGTTCGGTGTACCGAGCTTGCCAAACTTCTTGCTGCTTTTCCACATGGTCCAGCGTGGAAGCAAACTCGGAGGCAGAGGCGTGCAAGGGCGCCAGCGACTGCAAGCGCGCAAGCAACGCAGGCGCCAACGGCTCGAGCGGCTCGATGCGCAGCTGTAACGCATACAATTGCTCCACTTGCGCCAGTGTCTCATCGTCCAGCGCCGAGGAAAACTGCTCGCGACGTTCCTGTGCACGCTCCAACTCCGAGGTAACCATTTTGGCACGGGCGATAATGGCATCCAAGTGTCGCGGTTGGGTCAGCAAGGCCATATGAGACTCCAAGCGCGCCACTGTCGAAGCCAGCGAGGTACCTGGCTCCAGTACATTCGTACCCAATCGCTGCTCCAGGGCATGGATGCGTGCCTCTATGTCCGGTACAATTTTAGAAGCGTCCTGTGTAGATGTGCCTGGCGCAGCGGCGGACGTCGACGAGCCTTGCCCCAGTGCTGCAATCATGGATGAGAGGGATACATTGGCTTCTGATGCCTCTGCTTGAATCTGCATACGATCAAATCGCGATTGTAAGCGATGAAGGTAGGCAGTCAGAGACGATGGGGTCGGTGTATGGGCCTTTTCGTCCTTACTGGCCAACTCCTCTTCCAACTGACGGGCCTCCTCCTGCAAATAATACAATCGCGACAAGGGCGACGTAGACTCTGGCAGGACGGAGGGTAGACCGACCTTGTCTTTGTCCAGATACGAAGGTAGAGACGATGTATGATCGGACGCTACCGACGCCTTGAACGCCTCCGTGGCCTGGGTCACATTCACACTGCCTGTATCCAATGCAGCTAGCTCTGTCTCAATGCACTCGTCTTCAGATAGATCCTCTGTAGACAAAGTCACCACCTGAGGACGTGGCACAGGATTCGTTTCATATACATCCGTGTCGGTATCCTAGAGGTAAGGCCGTGATTCACACCTACAATATCAGGAAGGCCACTGTACTTCGACATAAGGATCGCGTGTCCACGCAAGCCACGAGTGGAGGTACGCGTTCCACAGTAAGGCCTCCGGACCAGTGGAGGTGCGCAGCTCAGGCCACGCAGCCCTGCCTGCCCTGGGTAGAATGTCGGGCAACACGCAAAGGAATACGGCTCGTGCCCAGGGCACTTGCCTTGCATTGAGAAGGGGAGGAACTCCATCAACATAGTAAGAACTATAGCGATGATAAACAGTATCAACTAGGTAAACTAAGTGTAAGTGTCATGAAGACATGGAGAGAGACGCGCGGGGTATGATGCGAATCTACAACGGGGTCATAGGGCGGAGAGGGCCCATGGAGGACATGGGGGCTAGCGGCTGCGAAGCTGCCCAGCTAACCATGCTGCTCGTACTGTCCATGTTCCAGCCCATAGAGCGAAGAGCAGGACGAACAGGTGCGTAGTCAGTCGTAGAAGGCACAGCAGCCTTTTCCGTGGCCACAGGGATCGAGGCAGCCACAGACTCGTTTTCCTTCGAATGGGAGGCATTCGCAATGACGCGCGCAGCACCAGCACGGCACATGGCTTCATCATCCAAGTTGGTTTGGTGGAGGGGGCTTTCCACCGCATGACGCGCCAAGATCTCCGGCGACTTGAACTGGCGCTGGCACAGCAGACAAATGCGGCGTGGCACATCAGCAAAGTTTAAGAGACGAAGAATGGCATGAGGTGAGTTTTGCATCGGGCCCATCGCCTCTGCCGCGGCAGCGGCAGCGGCCGTGGCAGGCGGCGCCGGAGCTGTCGGCATCGGTGCCGACTTCGTTACGGTGCTCTGGATAAAGTACGTGGTGCCATTCGACATCACCGGGGCCATCGTAGTGGCAGGGGCGACAGCAGGGAGAGGTAGCGAGACTGTGCTCGATGTCGGCGTGTCGACCGACGTCACTGACGAGCGACGCGACGTCTCCGTGGACATGTCGTCCTTTGTCCACACATCAAAGCCAAGGGACTCATCCTCGTAGCGCCACGTCTTTTCCTTTTGGTCGACAAACACCCATGGGGCGCTAGTAGGGTCATAGGGATCGGCCTCCTCCAGCACCACAGGGTCAGCAAACGACGTTTTCACAGGCTCGACGTTCGGCTGGCCTAGAATACCCAGCGGCAACGTCGCACGATTGCGGAGGATGGCCAACGCAGCCTTCGCAGCATCCACATTGCGGTAAACAGCCAAGACTTTGCCAGTCGAGGCACGCGATTCACGGTCGCGAAGAAGAAGAACTTGCTCAAGACTCTGTGTCACGTCCATCAGTGCCTGGCCCATCTCCTTGGTCGTCACATCTTTGCGAACCAGCGTAAGAAGGAGCATGTCAGTCGGGCCGGCGGAAGCATCACGAATGCCAGCATTCTCATTATCGGTATCAATCACTTCATCTGCTTCCGGTTCTTCCGATCCCGACTTGGAGCGGCGAGCACGCGCACGCTTCAGCTGTTCCTTGGAGTTCGGTGCATTGTGCTGCTCGTAGTACGAGATACCGCCCTGGGGCCTCTCGCTGTTACTAAAGTCAATCTTGATACGCTTCCGGCGCATGTTGGGGTTCGGCGCAGGGCCCAGCCACTGCTCCGAGTTGTGAATGAAAGGCGCATGTGTCAGCACGAAACGCTTCGCATCTTCCAGCGTGTCGAACTTAACGAAACCAAAGCCCTTGGACGCACCAGTGTTCCGGTCGCGAATCACAGTCACGTCTTGAGGAGGGGGAGCGAGACGTGCCTGTACCATGTCGGCAAGCGCTGTCACAAGCTGGCGCAGCTTATCGCCATCCACGTCAGGGTCCAGCCCAAGGAGGATCACATCGCGCGAGGGTTGCGTCGAGTTCTTGCGCTCGCGTTCGCGCTCGCTCCAGCGAGCACCATCACGAGGCATGCGAGTGTCATTGGGGGTAGAAGAAGAGCGAGAAGGGATGGGAGATGGCGATCGCGAGCGATCAACGCTGGCATGAGCCACTTCCGGTGCGCGTAGCTCCATGTTGCTGCTGTCCATAGCTAAAAGAAACTTGAAGGGGCCTAGAAAAGAGAGGTGACGAGGGGACAGAGGGCGATGCTGGGGGGTTGATGGCACTGCAGGTAAGGGCTGGTGATCCGCTCATGATGGCTGGTCTTTGTACTCCAGCATAGTTAGAAGTTGGTCCATAGACCATCTATGCGGATGTCTCCACGTCGCAGCTTGGTTGCATGAATGACTAAGCGATTTTGACATCTCAAGCGCTGGGTGGCCATAGACATTGAGCACCTCCACACTTTGGTCCTCTGCGCACAGGCGACGCCGCAAACCCACCTTCGGCCGCTGAGCATTGGACAGAGGACAGATTGTGGGGAGTACGGGGGGAACCATGGAGGACGCCAGCCCACCTGTGCCCAAGCCACGCATTGTACGCGTGCCAGTGCCCACACAGACAAATACAGATGCTCGTCGCCAGGGACTCCGGACGTTGAACTTGCCTACAGTGGGCGTAACGCAGGCCGCCGCGGAGGCGGCCGCTGCTGCATCCCAATTTAGCTCCCCACCGAACGCGCGATCGGATCGTAGTGTGTCGGGGACACAAGTGCCATCTGATATCGAGCCGATGGATTCAGAACGTACACGCTATTTCCGCCGGCTTTCTGCCCTGCCCCCTGCGCCGCCGCATATCCCATCGATGCCCAAATCCGTATTGAAGTTTGTGGACGCGATTCGTGGCGTATTGTTTGCCCTGTCCCAAATCTACACGGCAGTAAATCAGCACACTTCTGTTTCCAATGACGAACGATTGGTGGCGCACTTACAGCGTGTCCTAAGCATGGCAGCCAAGTCAATGAGCGCCTTGATTGCGGCCCTAGACCGGCTTGATGCATCGGCTCAAACAGGCGTACCTGATACTTCGATTATACGCAACGTCATGGAAGCCTGCAATGAAAGTGTTCGCATGTTTCGTCGCGCTGTGATGATGCTGTATACCAAGATGCCACAGCTTGAACAAAGCGTGGATCCTCGATTTACGCGAACACTCTTGCTTTTGCTCTATGGAAGTATAGCTGAGCTCCGCAACTGTGCCGAAATGATGGCACCAGCCATGCAGGATGTGACAGAATTCGTGTCACAAGAGACCAGCCAACCTGTTCCGCCCCAGACGCCGCTTCTTCGTTCGGTTCGCAAACCAAGTCAGGCAGATACGTCTTTCGGAACGCCCATTGACATGCATGACGCTAGCGATATGGACGTTGTACCGTCTGCGTCCAGTACACCCATTAGTAAACTGTATGGACGAAGACCTTCGATACCAGCACTTCGCTCACCAGCGCTCTCACCACGCGACACGTCGAAACCTTCGACCTTTCGCACACCTGCGTCCCCACGGCCTGGCACGACGTTATCCCGCATGCGATCTGGCCAAAGTCTTAAATCAGAGGCATCAAACGATGGAATGTCTTCCTTAATTATGCAAGTGGCAAGCAATGCTACCACTACGTGGTCTGAACTGCGAGCCTATGTCCAGGAAGGTCTGCGACGCATCGATGAGGGAGAGACGCCTCAGTCGCCAGGCGATACGCGGTACAAGCGACTCCGTGACGTGGAGGAGGCGTGCAAACATACGTTGGATCTAACTAAGCAACTACAAACCTCTTGCGAGCGAGTCGGTGAGTTTCCCTTGCATGCGAGCAGCCGCGATACGCATCAGTTATGGGAAGACGCCAACCAGTTTGTGCGAGTACGTATTTATGCGCTCACCATCCAGTCCATTATCCATATATCTACCTTGGTACGAGCTGTGGCCGTGTCCTATCCGTTTCCACGCGAGCTGATGCGGGGCGTCAGCGATGTGAACCAAGGATGCTCAGCCCTCGCGGTACAACTCCATACGCTCTCCACATAGCCATAGCAGCGCATCCTTCCCTCCCCCGGTCGATCACGTGACGATACACCGTCGCGTTTCGTGGCAGCGTCGTCGTCGTAGACGGTTGGTTTCCTAGTCGTCGCCATGGACGCGGCCCGCCTTCGTACGGCGGCTGACGAGCCCGTCGCAGCACGAAGTAGTGACGACGAGGGTGAGGACCTGATGAAAGAGTCAGGCAATGTCCTCGGTCTCGATAGTAGCGACGAAGAAGACGATGACGATGATGAAGAAGAGCAACGCCGTGTTGCGGAAGGTTTCATTGATGACGATGTTGATGAAGAGGATGGTGAAGAGGAGCGGTCACATAAGCGTAAGCGGCGTTACCGCCACCGTGATATGGAAGAAGAGCTAGATGAAGATGACCTGGCTCTGCTTTCGGAAAATACACGTCCAGAGGCTGCGCGCAATAAGCGCGCACGACCAGGCTCCGATGGCCATCGCGAAGAGGATCTGGCGCATATCTTCGATGACGAGGAGGATGCGAACGCCATGCCCTTGGATCCATACGATGACGAGCTGGACGATTTCATTGAGGACGATGAAGAAGATGAAGAGCTGGCCGGCCTTAACGAAGAGGAACGGGAAGCCAAACGTCGTGAGCGTCTTGAGGAGCGGCGACGTGCGCGTGCATCTGGAGCGCGCGTTGACCCTCGTAAGGTCGGTATGGACCTGGAGGCCTGGGACGAAGTGCATGACATCTTTGGCAACGGCGAGGATTATGCCTGGGCCCTCGAAGAAGATGAAGAAGAGGGCGAGGAAAGCCAGAAGGCGCGTATGGAATATAAAGATGTACGTGTATGAAGTATACTTACGCTAGATTTTCGAGCCTGCCCAAATTCAAGAGCGCATGCTCACCGATGAAGACGATCGGATCAAGCAGATTGATATCCCTGAACGAATCCAGCTTGCAATCCCCGGTGAGGATGGCTTGAAGCTCTTGGAACGGAAGCTCACTGAGGCAGAGTTGGATGATGCGACGCAGTGGGCGTCCACACGTATCTCTCCTCGCTGCACGGCGGAATTCCTGGACGATGGAGCTACGCATGCGCGACTACGTGGTGAATGGCATATGTGTGTTCGTCAAATGCTCTCCTATATGCTTAACGACTTGCTGGAAGTCTCGTTCCTAACGCAGCATCGGCTTGATGAGCTTGAGCGGACGCAACTGGAAGGGACACAGAAATCGACTGCGACGCTGCTTGTGCGTCAGGAACTGCTTACTCTGAGTACGCTGGGCATCAAGTACAAACTTTTGCTGGCACGCAAGGATGCGCTGCGCCAGACATTTGAGGAGCTCGCTGCGACGTACCCTCCCTCGACACCTGAGATGGATGAAGCGCGTGCGATTGTGGAAGAGCTGATTGCACAGGCGGGTTCATTGGAAGAAGTTAGTGACATCTCTGAATGGCTTGCAATGCGCTTTGGCGAGCGTTTCCGTGAAGCAACGGCGTTGGCCAAGTCGCAAGACATTTCGACACTTAAGCGTCCGACTGTGGTGAGTGAGTACGAGCAGCGTAAGCACACGCCGCTCGCACAGTTGGTGCAACGGATGGGTCTGTCCTCCTCGCAACTGGCGGCCAATGTAGCTGGTGATCTGCGTCACCATGTGCCAGAGGATGAGGCTTTGGCTCCTAGTGCTGTGGCAGAAGAGTATGTCGGCACTGCGCCTGGTGCCGTTGATGCCAAGGCCGTTTTGGCGCTGGCACGTACCATGTTAGCGCATGAAATCGGCAAGGAGCCTGCACTACGTCGGGAGGTCCGTACAATGTTCCGCACGTCGGCACTGCTGGACGTGGAGCCGACAGAGCGCGGTATGACTCGCATTGATGAGACGCATCCATACTACAGCTTCAAGTTTCTGCGTGGCAAGCCCGTCGCTGCGCTACTTCAAAATGCCTCGCAGCTTCTGCAGATCGTCAATGCGGACGAAGAGCGTCTTGTGCACGTGACGCTGCGTCTACCGACGGAGATGGCCAACGTGCTGGAACGTCGGTTGCAGGACCAGTTTGTGAGCGATGGCGTAAGCGCTTTGTCGCAAGCATGGAACGACGAGCGTCACGCTGTGATTGAAGAGGCCTGTGCGTCGTTCCTGCTTCCCCTAGGTCGTGCGTGGACGCGTGAATGGTTGGTCGAAGAGTGTCGTGAATCGCTCTTGCGGCACTGTGAGCAGCGCCTGACGCAGCGTGTGGAAGGTGGGCCTGTGCAATCGGCTGGTATGATAAGTCGGCAGGGCGATCCCGCTGTGGAAATTGCATCGCACGTACCGCGTGTGCTGGCTGTGTCGCACGGTACTGGTGATCCTCGACGCAGTGAGATCTGTGCGATCTTTTTGGACGAGTTTGGCCGCTTGCTGGACCGTGCTACGTACGATACATTGCGGGCACCGCGTGCGGTGAATGACGAAGAGACGCCTGAAGCCAACCCGCAAACCCAGTTCCTCGCACTGCTGCGTCGTCGTCGTCCCGATGTCGTGGTCGTGAATGGATTCAGTCCGCGTTCGCAGGATTTGAAGAACCAAATCCAAGAGTTGGTTACACGTGCGCTCGAGGAGCGGATCCAGGAAGAGCAGCTGGAGGGAGCCGCCATTGAGCATGCGCGTATCGACGTGGTGAGTGTGTATGATGATGTCGCGCGTTTGTACCAGCACAGTGCGCGTGCAGCCACCGAGTTCCCGGAGCTGAGTGTATTGGCGCGCTACTGTGTGGGATTGGCGCGGTATGCGCAATCGCCCGTGAATGAGTTTGCCGCGCTGGGCGCGGATGTCACGGCGGTGCAGTTTGATCCCGCTCAGCGTTTGCTTCCGACCGATCGTTTGCGGTCGCACTTGGAGCGTGCGATTGTGATGCTTGTGAACGATATCGGAGTGGATCTGCATGCGGCACTCACCGACTCGTACACCCAGTGCCTGCTGCCGTTCGTCGCGGGTCTGGGGCCACGTAAAGCGCATGCGTTGGTGCACGCGATCCAGACGCGTCTGGATGGAGTCGTGATCAACCGAGAGGTGCTGGTACGCCGTGGGATTCTGCCGTTTGTGGTGTGGAACAATGCCATTTCGTTCTTGCGCATTGATCAAGATGCGGCGACAGACATGCTGCTGGAGGAAGAGGCGCAACCGGATGTGCTTGACACGACGCGGATTCATCCAGAAGACTACGACTTCCCTCGCCAAATGGCCCGTGATGCGCTGAACAAGCACGAAGAGGACCTGGAAGGCGAGCATCCCAGTGTGGCTTGTGCGGAGATTATGCAGGATGCCCACCCTGCCGAGAAGTTGGCGGCGCTGGATTTGGACCACTATGCGGCGATGTTGTGGGAGAAGCGTGGTTTGCGCAAGCGACTTACGTTGTTCTCGTGCAAGCAGGAACTGATCCGGCCCTATGACGACTGGCGTCTGTCGCAGACGCTGCCCAATACGGAAGAGCTGTTTACGATGTTCACAGGCGAGACGCGTCGTACGCTCTCAGAAGGCTACGTGGTCCCTGCGACGGTGACGCGCGTGGAAGAGGGCCGCGACATGGAAGGGTTCCTCCGTGTGCGCCTGGAGTCCGGCTTGGAAGGCACCATTGCCGGCCGTGATATTATGCCCGGCTACAATGCGCGAGACGTGCGTCTTCGTCGCCTATTCCGCTCTGGCCAGACGCTCAATGCCGTGGTCGTGCAGCTGGACCTGCATCGTATGCGGGCAGAGCTTAGTCTCCGGTCCGAGGCGTTTGAGCATGTGAACCCTGCGCAAACGCACACACCTGTGGACCCTGTATACTTTGACCACGATCGCGCCCAGCTCGCGAGCGAAGCAGCGGAAGAACGCGCTCGCCGTCGTCATCAGAGCCGCATTGGCCGTCGTGTGATTGACCACCCGAACTTCCACAACTTCAATGCCGTGCAGGCGCAGCACTTCCTCGCGACGCAGCCACGTGGCGCTGTGGTCGTGCGGCCCAGTTCGCGGGGGATGGACCATTTGGCGGTGACGTGGAAAGTGGACGAGGGTGTGTACCAGCACATTGACGTGCTGGAGCTCGACAAGGAGAACGACCATGCGCTTGGTCGTATTTTGCGTGTGGCTGATATGGGCTCGTACGCGGATTTGGACGATCTCATTGTAAACCATGTGCGACCGATGGCGGCTATGGTCGAGATGATGATGAACCATGAAAAGTACAAGGGGGCCGACGAAGAGGCGCTGCATACGTACCTGACCAATGCCTCGCTGGCCAACCCGAATCGTTCAGTGTATGCATTTGGCCTGAACAAGGATCATCCTGGCTACTTCAACTTGGCGTTCAAGGCGAATAGCCAGGCTCCTATTCAGACGTGGCCTGTCAAGGTCTTGCCAGGTGCCTTCAAGTTGGGACAGGCGACACAGCTGGCCGATGTCGCAGCCCTCAGCAATGCGTTCAAGACACAGTACATGGCACAGATGAACGCGTCGCGAGGTGGTGGCGCTGGTGGACGTACGCCCGCGCTGCATGCCGGTGGCGGCGTAACACCAGGCTACTATGGCGGTGGAACGACCCCTGGTGGTGCGTACTATGGCGGACGGACGCCAGGATCGTACGCGGCCATGCCGCCAGGGCCGCCGCCCAGCATGCCGCCGCCGCCGTCGCGCGGAGGTTGGTAGGCACCAGGAATGCATATAGCATAGTATACAATGGATTCTATAAGACATACAGGGCAAGTCCCGCGCTACGGAAGGGGCGCTGTGGATGTGTGCGAAGCCGATGATGGCTGCGGGGGTGGTGATGTCGTCGACGACGACGACGATGAGGAGGAGGATGCCGACGACGACGACAAGGGACGTGGCACACCAGGTATGGGCGGCGCCGGCGAGAGAGATTCCGTCTTGACCATGGAAGGCCATACCACGCGCATTGGCATCGTCTGGGTGGGTGGACGGCTCATACTGGTCTTGCCATTGCCCCAGCGCAAGTTGCGACGGAGCGGCTGGCGCGGAGGCACACCCGGAGGTAGCGACGTGGCCGTCGGCCGGGGTGGCAGGGCCGGCAACGGCGGTTGCGGCGCCCCTGACGGCATCTCGGAAGGCCCAGGCGACAGACTCGAGGCTGACCGCTCCACTTTGACCAAGGGCGAAGCAACTGGCTTGGCCGGGGCTGCGGGCGACGAAGAACGAAGTGGCAATGGCACGTCCGAAACGCTTCGTGAGCTGGGCGGCTCCGGTTTGACGACCGTCACAGGCGCCGGCGAGGCCGTTCGTGAGACGCGCGCCGAGGTGCGTGGAGATTGTGTCGTACTCGCCAACGCCTGGGCCTTTTTAGCTTGCTGCCGTGTTCGGCCTTCCACACCGCCAGACCAAAACAGGGCCAGATTCGAAATGGAGGTCCGTGCGGGCCCTTTTGTCGCAATCACGGGCGCCGTTGTCGGTGGCGAAGGCGGCGAAGGAGGGGGGGGTGGCGAGAGCGAGGAGCGTGGCGATGGTGTGGGTACCTCGGTCTTGGGCAACGGCGCAGATACCGATCGTTCAGATGGCTCGGAAACGATCCGCCGTGGTGCTTTGGCAGGACGTCCTTGGGGTCGTGACGAGGAAGGCACACGCTTAGTTACGTGAGCAGACGCGATACGCTCGCTAGCAAGCGGCATGCCCATCGTCGTGGGCCGCCGCACACGTCGCTCGCCTTCCGGTGCGCCCCAGTACGAAGCCAATACATCGGTACTTGCCCCATGCCCCAGGATCCGTGGGCCGAGATGAATGGCGTCCAAGGCATCGTCGCTATCGTCACTGTGCAGCTCAAACCGACGCAGTGAGCGTGGTCGAGCGTGTGGGTCTTTGGGCGGTGGCTCTGTGTCGCTCACGGGCGACGCCTCACGACATTCACGTACCGGACTAAGCTTGACGGGGGACGAAATATCCTGCGACACCGTCGGCTCCGGTGTTTGCACCGTTTTCGCCCGCGGCCGCTTGGTCGTAGTCGAGCCGTTCTCCATGGCAGCGCGACGTTTCAGTGGTCGTGCGATGGTGGTTTGCTCAGCAGGATTCTCTTTAGGGTAACGTCCAGGCCAATCGCACTTGAAGAGTTTGTAGTGGCGCTCACACCGAGCACACTCATCAGGGGTCCACCATTTCTCAGGCGCGCGGAAGAGGGCATGACATGTGAGGCACTCACATTCAGGACCTTGGGCATCAGGATTCAGCTGGTAGGCAATCATGTCATCGGGCGACGTGACGATCTGCGCGGCTTGAGACGCGGCAGCTTCCCGCGCCGAGCGCGAACGAAGCGTACGCCCATCCTCCAGCGTGCTTTC
This sequence comes from Malassezia pachydermatis, assembly GCF_001278385.1. Lineage (NCBI taxonomy): Eukaryota > Fungi > Basidiomycota > Malasseziomycetes > Malasseziales > Malasseziaceae > Malassezia > Malassezia pachydermatis. The sequence continues at coordinate 473,072 of NW_017253144.1, forward strand.
TGTACTGGCTGGCGTAGACACACTCTCGTCGGCCACATGCGATGCAAAGAACCCACGTTGGTACTTTTCACAGGTCGCACACATGCATTCCTTGTTGCCCAGCTCAAAATAGTTGTCGCCATAGTAGGTCGTGATCTCTTCGTTGCGCTTAATAGGACGAATGCACCGGATCGTCAGCTGGTTCCCTGACCGACGGAACTCGGCATTGGGCTGGCAGTCATGGTTAATAAAACGAGCGGGACCCAGCAATAGCTGGCTGCACTTGCGACTCGATGAGCGAATGATAGAAAAATCACGTTGCGGTCGGACGTGGCCGTCACGTACGTCAGCAGCTCGCGCCTGCGCGGCCTCTTCACGCAAGGCCTCATCCTCTGCACGCGTCAAGTCTTTCAAGGCAGCAGTGCAGAACGTAATGGTATCGTCCGGTTGGAACGATCGAAGTGCAAGTACACACAGATCTGTTCGGCCGGGGGAAAGGTGGGCATGGTATCGTGCTGTCTCTGCTTGTGCAGCATCTTCAATGTGCGCGAGACGGCGTAACCTAGCTACGCGGTACCTATACGTCACCGCATACTCAAACCCGGCCGTGGGGAGGTACGCTTGCATATAGCGCTGAACATGACTGCCACGTAAGCGTGCTCATACGTACGAATCAAATACTTGGCGCTGCGCAGGTGTTTTCCTGGCTACATGCTTGCGCACCACAGGCAACCTGCAAGGTAAGAAGGGCACGAGCAGCACGTACTCATTAAACACAGATACCGCTTTGGTAATGTCGCGCTCCCAAATCACATGACGCCGGATGATCTGGGCAATGGTATCACGATCAAAGCGCACCGGACGGAAATGCGGGTTCATTTTATGCGTTACAATGCTAGGCTCGAACTCCAACGAGCTGCAGCAATCGTCAGCAAGGCAAGAGGGACATACTCTAGCAGCATGCACGACAAAAAGTCGTCGTCGCCTGGAAGCTCGTCCATGGCGGCGACAACTCTAGTGCAAGGAAAACGTGCGAAAGAGAAACGCTCTCAACGTAAGGCACAATAGGCACGTAGCCACAAACGAGATGGGCCGATCGTGGCCGCGATCTTTATATACGATGTGCACGGTCGCAAGAGTCAAACCGGGCGGCGCGTCCTCCGAGGAACCCGCTTTGTCAGCATGCAGTTGGCCCGGTGGCTAGGGAAAAAAGCAGGCAGCTGCACGCTGGTGCGCAACGCGTCTCTCGCAGCCAGAGGGGGCACGCGTGCAGAGGCGCGCATGGTCGTGGCCAGCAGCATGATACAAAAGCTATCAAAGTTTACTGATAGAAGTCCATACGGTTATCATCGCCCTTCTTCGAGAGCTGCTTGAATGCTTCATCGAAGTCCGCAGGCAGCACAACATAGCGGTTCTTCCGTACAGCTTGCAGACCCGCAGCCTGGCACACGGACGCAATCTCAGCACAAGACAGCTTGTCAGGGCGGCTCACGTAGTCCTCCAAGTCCACATCAGGACTCAAACTCATGCGACCACAGATGGTCTGGAAGATCAGGCGCTTCTCACGGCGGTTGGGCAGCGGGAATTCAATCTTACGATCCAAACGACCAGGACGCAACAACGCAGGATCCAGGGTGTCAGCACGGTTGGTCGCCATGATCACCTTCACATTGCTGCCCTGGTCGAAACCATCCATTTGCGTAAGAAGTTCCAGTAGAATACGCTGGACTTCGCGGTCGGCACCTGTCTGTGCATCGAAACGCTTGGTGGCAATCGCATCAATCTCATCAATGAAGATGATCGAAGGTGCATTCTCACGCGCCATGCGGAAGACATCACGCACCATACGCGGACCCTCACCCAGGTACTTCTGCACAAACTCCGAACCCACCACGCGAATGAATGACGCAGTAGTGGCATTGGCCACAGCTTTCACCAGCATAGTCTTACCCGTACCTGGCGGGCCGTATAGCAGCACGCCACGAGGCGGGTCAATACCGATTTGACGATACAGATCAAATTGGACCAGGGGAAGCTCTACCGCCTCACGAATTTCCTGCTTTTGCACGTCCAGACCACCAATATCTTGGTAGGTCTCTGTGGGACGCTCATTTTGGCCCATCATCACAATGCTTGAGTCAGATTCGGGCGGTAGCACCTCGACCAGAGAGTTCGAGTGGCGGTGCAAAGCAACACTACTGCCTGGTCGCAGCAACTCACGGTCAATCGTCGATAAAATGCGGACAACATAATTCGAGCCCGTCGTCGAGCCAACAATGCCTGTCATATGGTCAATGGGTTCGAGGAACTGTCCGATCACCAACGGAACAGACTGGATCCTTTTCACTTCCTCTTGCGCACGAACAAGCTCACGCTTCAAGTTGCGGTGTTCGTCTTTCTGGTCCTGTTAGCGAGAAATCCCAAGCGAAAGAATACATACCACATACTCCTCCATGGTATTCAAGAACTCAAGCTGTTGCTGCAGCTTTTTGTAGTAATGGTACATATCCTGAGGGGTCTTTGTACGTGTAGAAGAGCGTGAACTCGAGCCAGAGGCCCGGGTCTCCGTAAGGAGGATGCCAATTTCCTCCATCGCGCTGGTGGACAACGTACCAAGCCTCGACGGTGGCCGCGTCAACACACAATGGAGGTGGATATCTTAGGATGATCGGTGCTTACGCAACCCGTGCAGAAGCGAAGGCAGCGAGGCCCCGCTTCTTCCCTCACTACGTAGGTACAATACTAGGCAATACATGGCCGCGTTGCAGAAAAGCAAGAAGGATATGAATGAGTAATACCTTGCGTCTATACTTTACCCTATCGTCTTATGGCGATGTGGGCTACGGAAAGGCGCTAGAAAAATGACCTTGCCTGCGAAACGACCTGCTCGACATGACAAGAAGTAGTGCGTGGACCTTGCATTGTGTATATATTGGCAAAAAGGTACATTGATGTCAAATAGAACGATAGTCCTACTAGCACGGAAAGAAAAAGCAGGCAAGGGATCGATGGATGGAGCATCACTGGGCACCCTGCTGATTGATGACAAAGACCGCAGCTGATATGCGTTATCGGCTGCGAGTGTCACTGTGCCGTTCTCTCTCCGGATCGACATTATGGCATCATCACAGACAACTTTGGCCGTGCTGGCCTGCGGTACAATGGGCAGCGCTATTCTATCGGGTGTGATGGATACAATCAAGGCTCGTGTACAGAATGAGACGCCTGTCGAGCGGTCTGTATCATCTCTGGCTAGTGAAACCAACACAGATGCACCATTGCCCACCAGGTACATCACAACAGTGGGTCGCTCTGCTACCGCCAAGCGTCTTGAGCGACTGTTCGCCCATGCCGGATATGAGAATGTCGAAATCCTAGTGCAGAACAATGTTGAAGCAGCGAAACAGGGCGATATTGTTCTTCTATGCTGCAAGCCCCAGCGAGTAACAGAATTTCTCAGTGAAGAAGGCATGCGTGAAGCACTGGAAGGGAAGATCCTTGTCAGCATTGTCGCTGGTATTACCAGTGCTAGATTGGCTACCATGGTGGGACCTACCACGAAGGTGGTTCGAGCCATGCCCAACACGCCCAGCAAGATCCGTGAAGGTATGACGGTGATCTCGAACGAGCCTCACCTTAGTCAAATGGATCGCGATGTGCTGGCCTCTATCTTTTCGGCTGTGGGAACCTGTCGTTTCCTTGATGAAAAGTACTTTGACGCAGCTACGGCTTTGGCTGGCTCTGGCCCAGCCTTTGTGGCTTTGTTCTTGGAGGCTATGGCTGATGGCGGTGTCATGATGGGCCTTCCGCGCCCGGAAGCGTTGGAGTTGGCGGCGCAAAGTATGTATGATTTTATACTAACATGGAAAGCTATGCAGGGAGCGGCTCGTATGGTGTTGCAAACAGGTATGCACCCAGCTGCTATCAAGGATAGTGTTACGACACCAGGTGGATGCACCATTGCTGGTCTGCTCCAAATGGAAGATGGCAACCTCCGATCCACGGTGGCGCGTACCATTCAGACAGCGGCTGAACATGCCGCTGGACTGGGCAAGATCTCTCAATAGGTATGAAATACAAAAGGTACAATACAGGAATGAGACAAGGCCTATAAAAGAAGGGAGACGAACGCATGGCTGGTGCTGATGTGATGAAAACCGTGGCTGAGATGCTTTCATCGTCAGGATTATGCAGAAGAAAACGACGAAAGACTACCTTCCAAAGGCTTGTCAAACATCGAAGTGTCTGTCAGCATATTGGTCTCGATCCATCGCCTGTCCATAAAGATAGTATACACATGCGAGGGAGACCCAAACAAGGACCAATGATAGACCCACATACCGAGCCACATCCCAGTAAGAACAAGGAGGATGTGAACGCCAAGAATGCGAAGCCAAGTATAATTAGTAGGACCTGGGGCATTGGGTGCGACTTTGACATCCTTGAGCGTGGACGAGAGCAGCGTCTGCCAATCGGCAGTAACTGGCATTTTAACAGCAGGGGGAGGACACGTAGTCGAAGCGACAGTCGCCGAGAAGGGAGGCGGCACAGCCTCGTTGTCAGTCGTGGTTGGCAGCAACTCAGACGTTGTTGTGTCTGTATGCAGCACGTGGCCATCCTCCAAATCTGTACATATGCCCTCACTCGAGGAAGGGTCACCCAGCTCGGTTTTCTCTCCGGCCTCCTTCGTTGGAGATTCGCTGTTCGCAGTGAGAAGAAGAGACTTAGCCACAGCTGGCTCTGGCTTAGGCGTCTCCTCGGAGTGTGTCAGTGTCGATGACCGTGTCGGCGTGGCAGGCTCTGGCTGTGTCTGAGGCGATGCGCTGCGAGACGTGGAAGGCGATCCTGCTTGTGACGACGTGCTGACCGATGCTTGGGCTTCTGTAGAAGCTTCGTCCACGTCGTCCTCGACGTCAGCCTTATCAAGAAGATCGACCCAGTCATCCCAGGGGGCTAAATCAAACGACAAAGCTGGGATGCCATGTTGCTCCGTCATCTGCTTGAGCTCATTTAGCTCTTGTTCGAGACGTACGTGCATTAAACGTGATGCCTCAATTTCGGATTGCCAGCGTTCAGCATCAGTCTGAACCTGCTCCAGTGCAGTGATGGTGGACTCAAGTTGACTGATGGTGTCTGTGTGTGCTTGGCACGTGGACTGCATGGATTGGAGTTGGACAACATACGCCTCGCACTGGGCACGGATCGCTTCCAGCTCCTTCTCTTGTTGTGCTTCACTAGCCTCCAGCTCAGCATGCGAGGCTATACGCTGCTGCAAACGTACATCTAATTGCTTCGCAGCCATTTTATGGGCCTCGCATTCTGCTTGAGTCTGCTTCAGCTGCTGTTCCAAACCCAGCACTTGGCTCTCAAGCAAGTGCTCATGCTCCTTCATGCTCTTCAGCTCTTTGGTAAGGGACGATACTTGGCGTCGTAGCGATGTATTGTCCGTTTCTATTTTGCCCTTTTGTGCAAGCAAGGATTGGTGATCGTCTTGCAAGTGTTCCAATTCGTCTGACACACGAGCGAGTTTGCGAATGACAGCGGAACGAGCCGCAGCTGTATTGATATCCGAGTCAGACTTGATCGAGGATAGGGATGCAGCCAAACGCCTGCGCCGTGGCGAGGGCGAGGCAGACTGCACGTCGCTGCGTGCTACTTGAGCAAGTGTGTCAGTTTTGGCTGGGCTGCCTGGTGCAATAGAGTCCCATGTGGTATCGAAGGAGGTCTCTGTTTTATCAAATAGAGAGGAGGCAGTTGTGTCCACAGAATCATCCATGTCCTGATCAAGAGAACTGACCATATGCAAAAACTCATCGACCCCAATTTCCAGTTGAGCGTTGTCTTGAGCAAACGCGGTGATTTGTTGGGCTACGCCAGGCGCTACTAGCAGTTTACCACAGGAAGACGCGTACGCCTCCATCATAGCAGGTAGATCTTCTGCACGAAGTGCATCCCCACCTCTCTCTGCGAACAGAGAGCGGACGGTGTCCTCGTCGCACTCCCGCATGCGCGGAGGGTTGAGCACTCGTTAGCTGGGCGAGCGGTGGAGGCGACAGCCGATAGACTTTGTTGCAAAAACCGACCGACGGCGCGGCCGCGGGTGAGGACCCCTGCATGATGTGGAGGTGATGATGAGGAGGGCTTGGGCCATCTCTCCTTCACCGTTCTACGTTGGCACGAAAGGTGTGTCGGGATGCCCCAACGGCTTGTATCTGATCTTCAGGTACTTGTGGCCGAAACAAGACGGAAGTACCCCGAGGTACGGCAGGCTGCCGAAAATGTACTGCAACGCCTTCAGGGTGACGCAGAAAGCACGCTTGCTACACTTCGATCATGCCGTGATCTATCGCAGCATACGCTGCTGCAGACGATCATCCTAAGTTGTGAGACACGCACACCGAAAGTGATCCAAATATCGTTATCACTCCTTCAACGGAGTATCACGCTACATGCGTTGCCCGACGAGGCTATCTCTATGGTGATTGACGTGCTGCACAAACTGCTGTCTGCCCCTGGCAGGACAGACGTCGATGTCCAGCTCAAGATTTTGCAGACTGTTTCTGGTCTCTTGTCTATGTACCCTAGTGTGACGAATACGCAACTCTCGCGTGCGCTCATGCTCTGTTTCACGTTGTATGAGCATTCACGTGTCGCCGTCGTAAGTTCGACGGCCGCAGCGACGTTGCGCCAGAATATCATGATGGTGTTTGAAAAAGTCCATGAAGAAGACAACTTGTTTGATTCGATCAAAAACGAGGATGCTGCGGCTACAGCACCTTTGCCTGTAGCCACAGCACAGCTCCCAGATGGACCCGTGACGCTCTTCCCCTGCTCGTCGGACGCGTACCATCTGCTGAATGACTTGTGTACACTGGCGGATGGCGAACCTGCTACATTTCTTCCATTGCAGGCGCTTTCAAAGCCTTTCGTGTTGGAGCTGCTGGAGAGTGTGCTTATCAACCACCCACGGCTCTTTTCGCAAGGGCGCCATCCGGAGCTGGTGTACATTCTGCGCAGCGCTGCCTGTCCCTTTCTGCTGAAAGCACTCAGTGAACCGCACTCTTTCTCAATCTATGTCCGCATTGTGCGTCTGGTACGCTTGCTGCTCCGTGAATTTAGTGAAGAGGTGGTGCTTGAAATTGAGATTCTGTTGCAGGCGCTGCTACGTACGACCGATGAAAAGCATGCGCTCTGGCAGCGTGTGCTGGCATGGGAGACCATTCGTGCACTTTGTGCTGATGCATCGTTTTTGCAGCGGTTATGGGACTGGTACGATGGCCGTGGTACGCCACAGCCACCTGCCGTGCTGGCCGGTATGATTGCTACGCTACAACAGGCGTCGCGGCGTGCGAAACATGGCCTCTTACTGGACCAGCATATGGTGGCCGCGTTGGAGCAGCGCCCATCGCAGCCGACCACCCCCAGCCGACGTACCAGTCAAACTCTTTACAATGCGGCGATGGCCGGTGTGAAGAGCGCCGCAGAAGGCTTTCTCAGTGGCCGGCAAGATACTCTGCAGCCGTCCAGCCAGCCTGCGGTCGCCTTGCTCGACCAGCTGGACAAGATGGAAGCGCCCATGGTGGGTACGGCGATATTACCGGCCACCTATGTCCCGCTACTCCTCCTCCAGTCACTCATGTACCTGGCCCATGGCCTCGCTGCCATGCCACCATCGTACCAGCAGGCCATGCTTGCGGTGTGTTCCCATCCGCTGAACGAGAGTTTGTGTGTATTTCTGACAGTGCAAGGCGCAGATGAGTACTTTGAGCAGGCGCTACAGGCGCTGGCCACCCTTGCGCAAGTCACAGGCAAGTGCCCAAGCCTCGAGAAGGAGCGCGATCGTCTGCTATCGTCGCTGTGTGATGTGGCCGTGCCTAGCTCCGCGTACAGTACACGGCAAGTGCATTCACGCAACAAGGCGGCGCAGGCGGCATTGGCGTATGTATGTTGTACTCTCGGCCCGCATCTAGGCACGCGCTGGCGCGTGCTAATGCAGTGCCTAGCCCAGGCGCTCGCGTGCTTGGGCCAGGAAGAGACAGCGAAGTTGCCTGCCGAACTGGATGCGCTGGCAGGCATTACAGAAGGTCCACGACGGTGGCTCTCCCCGGAGATGCAAGACAAACTTCCACGACTTCTACGGGGCGTATTTGAGCAGGCAGCGACGTGGGACGACGTGACGATGGATCAGTTTGCGCAAACGCTGATAGAGTTGACGCAGGACCAAATGCGCGATGCGCCGGACTCCAGTCCCTTGCCTGACGTCCTTGTGAGTCTCCTCGAGCGATTTGCACGCTGTGGGGCCACACGCATGGTGGCGCGCATGCCGCAAGGCGCATGGCCCACGCTGCAGGGGCTGCGTGCACACATTGCCTCGGCAAGCATCGCAGCGAGGCGTCGACTGAGCGCCGCGCACGTCTATACTGCGACGATGTATGTCTTCTTCCGTGCGTTACCCACGAAGGATGGGAGTCAGCAACGGTGGCTTATCCAGGAACTCACGGCCCTCGCGATTCTCGAGCATGGCGTACAGGCTAGCGATGTATCGATTCGCCGCGTAGCGCTGGAGACGCTGCATACACTGTTGGCATCCCATGGGCACAGTGTGCATGATGGATGGGATCTGCTGCTAAAGGCCTGTGACGCGGCTGCGCAGGATGCACAGGCCATACGCGAGGCCGGTACGGCGCCTGTGCCGATGCTGCGTACAGCGTTTGCATGCTTGCAATTGATTTGCGCGTCGCATATTCAAGGCCTCAAAGACGCGGATGTGGAGCGGTGCATGCAAGCGCTGCCGAGCTTCAGTCGGCAGCAGGAAGATGTCGCGATGGCGCTCTCAGCGAACGCTGCGCTGTGGGACTTGACAGAGGAAGTGGAGCGGCGGCAAAAGACACATGCAGTGCATTTGTGGCTCACGCTCTTGCATCGCTGGCGCGATGTGGCACAGGTGCCGCAGGCCGATGTCGCGAATGGGGCGCTAGCGCACCTGTTTCAAGTGCTGGTCCAGTACGGCAGCTCCTTACGTGCCGAAGACTGGGAACGTGTGATGAAGGAAGTGTTACTACCACTCCTCGAAACGCCGCCACTTCCACCCCTCGCTTTCGAAGGTGCCGCGCAGATTTTCTGCATGGTCTCCGTACTGCATTCGATGCCGTCCTGGGCGTCCATTTGGTCGCGATGGCTTCGTGTTGTCGAGCAGACGTATGCACATGGCGATGCCCGCGTCGGCCATGCAGCGATTGATGCACTGCGGCAGATGGTTCAGCACGATTCACATCCTGCCGTGACGCAGTGGCCTGCGACGTGGGCAAGTGTACAGGCGCTGTGTACGATGCGACCGCAAGCGTCGCTGGACGACCTGCATGCCTTGGTCGAGCTACTCCAGGCCCTGTACCAGCAGCGCACGACTGCGTGGCAAGAGCAGGAGCAAGGCCACATGCTGGAGGCGCTGCGTACGTGCCTTATACAGGGCCTGGCACGGGTGGAGCCGTCCACGTTGGGCGCCTTGCAGCGCCTGGCCATGATGATCAAATCGACCATGGATGAAGTACGCACCGCAGCACCGAGCGCGGCCTTGGCTCAACGGACTTTGGTATGCATGCAAGCCTGCATGGAGGCAGCATGGGACCGATCAAGACAAGCGTCTTCGTCCACGCCACCACGCATCCAGACAGCGTGCATGGACTTGGCGCGCACATGGCTGCAGTACTGGCTGGCGACGTACCAGCCCACGTCGGACGAGGCCACATTGTACGTGGACGCCGTACCGGCGATGCTGGTATGGCTCTTGGCGCCCCTGCATGCGTTCCCTGGTGTGCCTCCCGCCCATATTTGGTACACGGCCATGGACGTGCTCACGTGTATCCATACGCACGGCCCTCGTGCCGTATCACGTGTCCCGAATGCCACGCCCTTTTGGGAGGCGCTCTTCGCCACGACGTCGCAGAGTGTACGTGCACGGGCCCAGCATGTGCTTCGTGCAGACGAGTGCGAGGCGGTGCAGAAGTTGCTTTGCGCGCTTGAACGGGAGACCATGCCGCGCGCAGGTGCGCAAGCCGACGCCCACGAGCCGCTTACGACGTTTGTACCAACGCTGGTCCTGGCCACACACTTGTATCAGACGCGACGTACGCCGCATCGGCCGACCTACACCCCACCATGGGAAGAAGTGGCGTACCTTGTGTGGGATATGCTATGCCGACTGTGTGACGCTGCGACCACGCCGGATGAGCGGCATATCGCGTCGCTCGTCCTGCCCATTGTCCTGACCCGCTGTGCGGACCTGCTCACGACCTACGTTGCAGATCTGCAAGTACGTGGCGCGATGCCAATGCCACGCATCTACATTGAAGAAATCAACTATATCCTTGCCTTTGTTGAACGACTGCAGGTGCCGAGTGACGTATCTCTCCCTGGCGCCCCCACCGCCACGTCGCCTGCGCAGCACTTGTTCCTACTGGGGCCGGCTCTGGACGCTATGGCTACGATGCCGATGAACGTGTGTGCGGCCCCACAGACGGCCTTTGTGGGCTCGTCACTGCGTTCGCAGCACGATACAGCCGACCCGGTGCAGCGCACCTCGCCGCAAGCGCTCGCCCAGAAAGCGCTGGTGCGTCGTACGGCCGCGCTGATGCCCACGTGATCGCTCGCACAGACCGACTCGGTGTGGAGGAGATGCACGTCAGGAACAAAGAACAGAACAAACGAAGCCAGGGCGTACGCAGGTCAACAAAGAGACGGCCGTCCTATATAGAGGCATGGACCTGATACCTAGTAAGATACAGTAGCATGGATACGGCCCTCGTATCCCTTCCCCCTACAGGCATCCGCAGAATCCGCCAGCGGCCCTCTCCTCCATGCTGCTACCTACCTTGCTTTGGGCGTGTGGGGGCCTTGTCGGCAGTGTGGTTTTACTGCTTAGCTACATGGTAGGCGTCCTACTGCGTACCCAGCTGCGGTGGTGGACATGGCTACGTAACGTGCCGGGGCCTCCACGCACGTCCTGGTGCCTGGGCAATTTACCGGCCTTCCTTCGGCACAATGCCATGCCCGTTTGCCGTGCATGGGCCACCAAGTACGGCGGCGCAGTCCGGTATTGGGCCATGTTTGGCGTACGTATTCGGTGATGACTGACAGAAGGAGCCACGCCTGATGCTGACAGATCCGTTGGCATTGGATCACGTCCTGCGGAAACAGGCGTACGCATATCCCAAGCTGCGGCTCGCCCAGCGCCTTATTGGCGGCGTGATGGGCGAAGGCTTGCTCGTGGCAGAGCAGGCTGTCCACAAACGCCAACGGCGGGCGTTGCAGCCTGGGCTGAATGCACGTGCTGTGCGCCGTCTACACCCCATGTTCACGCACCATGCCGAAGCGCTGGCGCAACACATACATACCATCGCACAGTCCCATGGCACATTGGTAGACATATACGCGCTCCTTAGCGCCGCTACGCTGGACGCCCTCGGCGAAGGCGCATTGGGTGTGCATTTCCGCGCCCTCCAACATGTTCAAACAGACCCACATGGCAACGCGTCGTCGGCCCATCCTCTCACGGCAGCGCTCGACCGGACCTTGCGTATGGCCTCACGGCCTGGGCGATGGACCATGGTACTAGACACGGCCACCTTGTACTTCCCATGGATGGAGAAAATCCCCATCGGGCTGGCCTCACGACGCTTCCGACGTGAGGCACAAGTGCTGTTTGACATCGCCGGGGACATCGTGCAGCAGGCGAAAACTCGGATCCAAGACGAAGACGCCAACGAAACGCATCCTGATATCCTTGCTACGCTATTGCGCGCCAACCAAAATGCTCATAAAGCACCTGCCTCCAAAGATGCAGGGCCACGCAGTGTCTTGGACCATGCCACACTCACAGATGCAGAGCTGCAAGCGCAAGTCTCGACATTGATCTTTGCAGGCCACGAAACCACAGCGACACAGCTCGCATGGATGCTTCTGTTCCTCGCGAAAGACCCTCCACGACAACAGGCCCTGTACGATGCCATTGAAGCCAAGCGTCTCGCTATGGGTTTGCAGGCGCAAGCACAAAGCGGTGCGCCTGCAGACGCCGACACGCGCATGCTGACCGTCGATGAGATTGAGTCCATTCCGTACGTCGACTGGTGTATCCATGAGTGCTTGCGTTTGCAAAGTGCGATTCATACCACTTCACGAACACCCTTGCACGACGACTGGATTCCTCTGGCCAATGGCCAGTACGTCAAGGTGCATCGCGGTATGATCATCCTGATCCCCCTCACGTCGATCTGTACCATGGACCATATGTGGGGCGACGATCCTCTGTCGTTCCGGCCTGAGCGATGGAGGGAGCCGATGCCAGGCCAGCGCTTGTTCCCTGGCCATCATGGCCTCGCCTTCCTTCTCGGCCCACGTGCTTGTATCGGCAGCGCATTCGGTACGTGGTGATCAGACTTACATAATAGCTGTGGCAGAGATGAAGGCGTTCCTCGTAAGCCTAGTCTCCCACTTCATCTTTGAATGGGACGGCCGCCCTATTGAGCCCAAGCTGTGGGTCGTCGCACGGCCCCACGACCCCGTGCGGGGCCAAGACGCGTGCGTTCTGCGCGTGCGTCCACGCCACGGTGCTCGAGTGGAGGAAGACAGAGGAGGCGTTTGATTACGTAGACTCGTAGACCAGAACGACGATGATGCTGCTTCGCATGCTGCCGGCCGCGCGTGCTGCGCGCCGTACGTTTTCCACGTACCGTCCGCTCCTGGAGCAGGGCAAGAAGGTGCCCGCAGTAGGCCCGAACCCACTTGATGCCCCGACGCTGGAGATTGTCAAGGCACAGTGGAAGAAGGCCCGTCTGGCGAAGGATTCAGACAAGGCCACGTTGCTAGGTGTACGTAGCCAGCACACGACTCACGCCAGGGTATTCTCACGGACTTGCAGTACGCGGAAAAGACCAAGATGCAGCCGAATCAGAAGCCGCCGTCCATTATCAAGATGATTCAAAAGGGAATTAAAAAGCGCACCGACGCCGCCAAAGTCTACCGCAACGCCAAGCCAGCGCCGCGCATGGACTTGGCAGAGAAGGAAGAGCGGGAGATTGCTATCTTGCAAGAGTTGCTGCCGAAGCCATAGAGAATCATAATACATGCATAGTTTTCTATCATACACAGCGACATCTACCAAGCCTTACACGCACATCGTACATACAAATGATCACAAACGACCCCTCCTCACGCCGGCGCATCGCGGGGGGGACAGAAACTCCATACACGCACATCGCCATCATCACTGCCACTAATAATCTTGTCGTCGCCCAAGGCACACGTCGTTACAGCACGACGATGGCCGACCAACGTCGTTTGACATTGGCCAGTATCGCGGTCCCAAATCTTGATGGTGCGATCATGCGAGGCCGACACGATGCGCAGCGTATCCACATCCACACACCACACACCTTCCACATGGCCAAAGAGCGTATAGAAGCAGCGGCCAGTCCGAATATCCCAGAGCTTCAGCGTGTTGTCAAGCGAGCCAGAGACCAGCACAGGTCGCTTGGTCTTGCAACTCGGCACAGCTTCCTTGTCGTCTTCGGACCCGTCAAAGATGCCATCTTCCACGTCAGCCAACGTCGAGTAGCGAGAAAGAGCAGGCACAAGTCCCGCCGCGCTCAGGCGCTCATGCACACGCACCAAGGTCGATGGGATACGACGCGCATGCGACGAGGTGGCACGCCGTGTGCTTGGCCCTGCTGACTGGAAAAAGTGCTCAGGCAGATTCGATACGTCGGCTGCCTGGCTGGTGAACGAGGTGGAGAGCGGCGTTGCTTGCCCTTTGGGCGTGCCGCCCTCATCACTAGAGTCGGAGTCGTACTCGGTCGTGCCCAGCACACGCGTCGAGCCACGAGCAAGTTTGCGAATCGTCGAGACATCCATGGTCACGACTTTGATAGACTGCACTTGGCCGACATGGCCACGGAAGACCATGATGGATTCACGATGTTGCAGATCCCATAGCCGGACAGTGAAGTCATCGGATGCGGAAAATAGGAACATATCCAGCGACTTGGTCAGCTGATTATGACCCGACCACAGCTGCAATGCATTGACCCAGTCACGGTGTCCGTCCAGCGGGAAACATTCACCCGTATGGAAGTTCCAAACACGAATATTGCTGTCCGCACTGCCACTCACGAGAATATTGTCATCAAAGCACAAACTCACAATACCCTCCGTGTGGCCCTCTAGCGTACGCAACAGCTCCCCTGTGCGCCAATTCCAGATCTTCAACGTACGGTCCATGGAGCCCGTAATAAGCTTCACGTCGTCGAACTGGAGGCAGCGCACGCCACGTGCATGGCCCGTAAGCACGCGAAGCGTTTCGCCCGTGGCCAAGTTCCATACACGAATGGTCCGATCATAGCCACCCGTCACCAAGACGGGATAAGGCAGCTGACTCAACTTCTCACGGAAGGCAAGGCACATGATACCTTCCGTGTGTCCACGCAACACCTGAACGCGATAACGACCATAGCGCCAGTTTCGCTCGATAGCAAGACGCTCGCAGTACACGGCCTTCCATGGGCGAGTAATGGGCGATGATGTACGCACACGTTTCTTCTCGTGATCATCCTCGCAGGGCGAGCAGGAGCGAGACGACTCACGGGTGACCGAGTTTTTGCGCTTCTCAATCGCTGCTGCATTTGCTGCAGCAGTAATAGTACGCCGTAAATTGCCGTCTGATACTGCAGAGGCCGCTTTGCGGTACTCGTCGTCCTTCGTGCTTGTCGAGCTGGAAAGAATCATGGTGGGGTCGCCCGTGCGCCCTCGGTTGTCCGGCAAGCGAGGCAAGCCCCAACCACACTTCTCACACTTGCGTTCAATGTGCTGCTCACACATGTTGCGCCATAGCAAATCGTTATCCGCGAGCGAACGCCAGAGCCGACTCACCTGGGCAGCGCGGCCTAGGCTGATGGCATCCAAGTAGCCAAGAATACGCAAAGACACTTCGCGGGGGAAAAGAGAGAAAGGGTCCATACGCACAGCCATCGCGACCTCAGAAGCAAGAAGAGAAAGCTGGCTAGAACAGCACATTGTCAGAAGACCACGCAAAATGAGGGCGCGACGCGAGTGGGGCGATGAGGAAAAAAGCGACCATACAGTGTTCACAGCCTCTTTCTCGTCGAGAGACAATCCATCGATAGACTGCATGTTAGTATGTTCATGTCCCAACGCCTCTATAGCCAAAGTCCAGCTTCGAAATAGACCAGGGCTTCAAACTACGTGGATATGCTCTGGCAGGCTAGCACATCGAACGACGGCATGCCGTCGTTCGCTGCTCATACATGTTCTGCGTGAGAAATTGAGCAGCCATGAGAGCAGGACCTGCAGCCTGATCCATCACGAGGGACACGAATACAAGAGGCGCGAGGGTGTACATACCTTTTGCAAGCGTGCATTCGCGCCTTCATCCGCCATGCGTTGGTGTCGCACACATAGATTCTCTGAGCGAGAAATCAGAGACGTAATAGTCGAAGGCTTGCTGTTGTCCTTCGATGGGTCGCCACATGTATCGTTCTCCGGAGGACGCGTAAGCGTATCTGTCATGGAATACCCATACATGCGCAATGGCTTCTTCGCCGCATCTACATGCATCCCAGTGATCGATGGATGGCCATCGGAGCCTCCATCCACAGATTTCAAAGGGCTGGATTGTGGCGTTGTCGAAGAAGATGCATCAGCATTGAATATGGGGCGATGAGCGACAGTTGGACGCGATTTCGTCTCTACCATTACAAAGTGAACCACTCCGACGAAAGATAAGCACTACTGTAAAAAGCAGTACGATCTGAGTCCACGAGAGCGTCCACAAACTCCTTACGTTTGCGATCTAGAGACCAACGGTAGAGGACAATGTAGCCCCGATAGGCCGTGGTAGGTCAAGAGTGGACACTGTGGCACCGTGGCCGCCGCGCACTTATCACGTCAAAATGACTAAGCGCCCCCTCGAAGCACGCCATGCTACCAACGCCCCCGGCCGCTTCTCTCTCAGGCCCAAGATACAAAGCGTCCTTCTCAGGCCTTCACTAGGCACTGCCACTGACACCGACCAGGCCTATAGACAAACAACTTCCAAAATGAGCAATCTGTATGCTTTTTCACAACTATAGCACAATCCGCCATAGTGTGGCGCCATGCTGATCATAGACCATCAGGCTGGAATACTACAGTCTAGGGAATCAGTGACGAAGAACTTAGGCCTCAGCCTCCTCGACGCTCTTGCCCGACTTGCGCGCAATGAGAACCTTGCTGTAAGGTGTTAGCCCATGCCCCACTCGCAAAAGCATCAAATACATACCGGTCCTTGTCCATCTTAATCTTGGTGATCACGACGTTCGACGGGTGGATCGGGATCTGCACAGTGGCACCGTTCGACTTCTCCTTCTGGAGACGCTCGAGGTGGACAACCCACTTCTTGCGGTAGACCTGGACGATGCGGCCCTCCGAGCCACGCGACGAGCCACGCACAACGAGGACCTCGTCATCCTTGCGGATCGGAAGCGAGCGGAGCTGTTACAGGTTAGTAAATGTCCATGTTAGCGCGAGTCAGGTTGAATAGCATGTGTGAACGACAAAACGCAAGAATGAAAATGGTCATAGTGCTGAATGATGCATCATCACATATCCCTCTATACCATCACGCAAAAACGTTGTTGCTAGCCACATACGTTTGCAGTGATAATCATAACACAAAGGAAGAAAAACATCATCCTGCACATGGCAATAACCACCAACATTACATCTTCTAGCCGATGCACCACATACCAAAAACCTGCGTTAAATACGTACACCGTGCTCAGCGCGGAGCTCCTTGCTCACAGGAGCCGACATGATCTTCCTCCTAATGTGACCCGGGGCATCAAAGTGGGCCTTGCGGTTGACGCGACGCGAAGTGCTGACCATGATGCCAATATACCTTGAGACGTAGGTCGTAAAGTACCACTCGAAGACGAGCGCTAGACCTGAGGTAGGGGCCGCTCGCCCTTGTAATATTTCACGTGACTTATTCTCATCAACTATACGGGCTCTCAAACGCCATGTGGAATCCATGTGCGCACCCTGGATGATCCCCACAGAATGTTTATACATGCTTACTCAATCTATGAGAAGCCGATGGTCTGCTACGGTGACAAGCCCAATATATGGGTCCCTAAGCAGCCTAGCATGAGCGGAACATTACACCAGGAAAGGCTTAAATCTGTAAAAGGCGTAAGCTTTACCAGCAGTATACATACGTAGTTCGAGAGCCAACGGAAACCCTCGCCATAGCCCTGGCGCATGACCACTGAGCACATGAACAGCTCGATAGGGCGGATGTCCTTAAGAGGCACCGAGCCCTTACCAGTGGTCTGGAACAGACCCAGAGACTGACGAAGTTCCTCCTCCGAAACGGCGCCAGGAGCATCGATCTTGTTGCCCAAAATCAGGAACGGCACCTTGTTCAGCTCCTCAATCGAAAGAAGCGAATCAAGTTCAGCACGGGCCTCCGGGAAACGATCCACATCCTGCGAATCGACCAGGAAGACAATACCATCGACCTCAGGGAAGTAGTCCTTCCAAAGACGACGAGCTAGAAACATGTGAGTATTTCAGGTCCCAAAAACGACAAATACATACCCTGTTGGTGGCCACCCAAATCGTATGTAGTGAACTTCACCATGCCAATAGACAGCTCCTCCGACGCTGCATGTTAGTGATTCATGAACGTGATACATACTAGGGTGAAGGGTAGGCTGAAGGGTGGCAAGACGGTCGTTCTTCAACATATGAAGGAGAGTCTGCCGTGTAAGCCCCTAACGACATAGACGAATACATACAGTTTTACCGGCATTGTCAAGACCAAGGAAGAGAATCTTGGCATTCTTGTGGGTAAGACCTGTATAGTAGAAAATCCAATGTGTTAGTCATGGGTTCCAATTGTCAAGAAGCATGTCGTGCACGTACCCAGCTGAGCGAGGATATCCTGTTCATATGTTAGTATGGCTACGCACAAGGAAAAGAGGAGAAGGCTAATAAGCGCTGAGGTTCATATTGCCCTATCCACTGTGTTGAATGATACATACCCAGAACCAGTTGATAATGAACATTCTCTAGACTGTCGACAAGGCACGAAGTCGAACCGAAATGTGACGCGGACCGAGCCTGGCGACAGGCCTTGGAGTTCTCCAGCTACCCCGGTCCTCGGCCGAGCGCCCAATGTTTCGAAATATTCACTGTCTTAAAGAGAGGCCCAAGCGCATTCGCAAAAGAGCATCATACAAGTTATGTACGTATAAGGAAAAAGCCCAAAGCGATCTAATCGCTACTCGTGAATATTCATAGAGAATCCATAACTAGAAAGATCAATAATAGTGATATGAGGAACATTGAGAGCAGCAATGAGATGATCTTTGACTTGCTAGTTCTTACTCAAGGGAAACCCTCAAGTCTTCGGCGGGGATGGGCTCGAAGTTGTGGACATCAATACCACGCTGCTTCAATGCCTCCTCAGCCCTAGGAGGAACAAGATGCTTGATGAGATCCGGGCGAATCGATAATTCCTCGCGAGTAAAGTTGAAGAGATCAGGCATGGGACGTCCATTTGACAAAATCACGTCTTCGTCCCTCAATTCGTCAAAGAAGGGGTGGCACAGGGCTTCCACAGCTGTTAGGCGAGCATGCGGAGTGTATTGAAGTAAGTTGGTAATCAGATCAATTGCATCAGCAGGGGTGCGTGGCCTGAAAATCTTCGGGAAAGGATGGGGACGAATTTGTGGGAACTTGTGTTCCATGTAGTTAGGGTTCATTGTCTTGATTTGCTCACGCGAGGGGGTTCCCAGAACCTTGATGATCTCAACCAGCTGGTCAATACCACTTTCACCCGGGAATAATGGCAGACCCTGCATCAATTCAGCCATGACACAGCCCGTGGACCAGATATCAATATTGGTGGTGTAGTTGGTAGCACCGAAAATAAGCTCAGGCGCACGATAGTAGCGCGAGCAGATATAACTGACATTCGGTTCGCCAGGTACGAGGATCTTGGCAGAACCAAAGTCACACAGCTTCAAAACACCAGTGCGAGGGTCCAAAAGGAGGTTTTGGGGTTTGATATCGCGGTGGCAAATACCTAGGGAGTGGATATAGGCCAGGCTGCGCAGAATTTGATACATGTATAGTTTCACAAGAAGCATCGGCATTGTCTGCTTCACTTTGGTATAATGCCGAGTAGCGCGGTACACAGTTTCGGGCACGTACTCCAGCACCAAGTTTAGGAACACTTCGTCTTGCTATGCCGGTTAGTTTCTGTGATTGGGGTAGAGAAGAAACATACCTTATCACCATTGGTGTAGAAGTACGCACGAAGGTCCACAACATTGGGGTGGCTCAGAACGCGCATGATCTGAAGTTCACGATTCTGATGGGTTAGTCATGCATCGCTCGGGATTCACATACCTTGAAGCGTTTATCTTGCAATACTTTCTTGATGGCAATGCTGTCACTACCATCTGTGACTTCCGACGCAGGAACTTCTGTGCCATCAGGGTTGTACCGCACAAGACGGGCCTGGAACACTACACCGAAACTGCCGTTGCCGATGACACGGCAGTTGGTGTAACCGATCTCAAGCTGCTTTCCAGTCTTTCCGTCAGAGGCCAAAACCTTGACGACCTTGGATGGGTCATCCATCCCTGCCATGTGTTAGAACATATTCTGTACAAAACGGACACACGTCCCGCCCCGCCCCACATACCTTGAATTTTGATGCCATTCATAGTGAGTAGGGTTTACTCGGTGTACGTTGGATGAAATCACAGTACTGTGCTTCAAAAATCCTAAACCGAGGCAAACCGTCGTCAGGAAGCAATACACCTATGCCTACACGCAACCTAGTGGTGACAGGGCGACCCAACTGAAAGCTCGGCGCTCCTCCCGTGCATCACTGCGCCGTCGGGCGGAGTGTGGCTGATTCGGCCGAGACTAGGGTCAGCTGGTCCAAGCTTCGGGCACACGTGTTCTGACGCAAATTAAAGTGTGAAGAAGTCTGGGGTGATAGGGCTCCGCGTTGGAAGATTACACAGAATGGTCCATGGCCAGCATGCTTTCGGTCGTGCCATTCTTCGGAAAGGTGTGAATGATGGTGAGATAGGTGCTCCCAAATTTTCGCATCTAGAAGCTACTTTCCCATTGCGGCTGTTAACACCGCAAGAATCCTGCCGCGATGCGACGATCAATGCGGCTGCTTATCGGAAAGTTCCCTTCAAAGGTGTGGGCGTACTTTTCATGGTAAGCTATGGAGGTGGTCTTGTCTGTGGTGATAACATAGAGCTGGACGTGGATGTTGGCTCTGATACACGTCTTCTGATCCTAACACAAGGTAGCACCAAAGTGTATCGTGAACGACGAGGGGGAGATGCGCCAGCTGTGATCAAACGCGCATCAGGACCGGCACCAGCCTCGCAGCAGTATATTCGGTACCTGGTCCGCGAAAACTCTACCCTTATACTGCTACCCGCTCCAGTGACATGTTATGCGCGTTCGCGATACTCTCAGGTCCAACGAATCGACTTGAGGAGCGCAACGACCTCCTCCCTTGTTCTCTTGGACTGGTTTACTTCTGGTCGGTTGGCCGTGGACGGACCTCGTGAATCCACAGATTTCTATCGCATCCCAGAACTCTGGCATTTTTATTTATACCAAAGCCGAAATGAAGTGCGCGTGGATGGGCAGGTCATTGCACGCGACAGGCAGCAATTAGAGCAAGATTTGCCAGAGGTGCTACAGCGCAGTGACAAGACGGAATTGGCACGTCGATGCGAACCATACACATGTTTTGCATTTGTAATCCTGTACGGGCCTGAATGCAAAGCTTTGTGTGAGGCGCTACTTCGTGAATATGATACCATTCAGCAACCCCAACCCTTGCTTCGTTCCGGCGGTACACTCGGTGCCTCGCACGTAGAGCCACCCGATGTACTATGGAGTGCAAGTCCCTTGTTTTCAGGTGCTCCGGTCCCTGGTAGCGACCGTCAGACCACGGGGAAAGAACAGGCAGGGTTGATTTTGCGTATTGCCGGTATGAGGACAGATACGGTGCGTGCTTGGCTCTATGAGCATTTATCGCATGTGCGCTATCTGGTCGGTGATGATATGTACCATGTGGCATTAGGATAATACGTAAATAGGGAATGCTGTTATACAAGAAAGTTAATTTGGAGCGCCCTGATCAGGGAGACGCTCGATCCTGTATTGGCGTCGTGCAATATACATCAAAGGGATACCGGGCACCTGGCGCACACGTCGACGAAGCTCGCGATCGCAAGTGGCGACAATGTAACATTTGTGGCTCTTAATGCGCTCAATGATACAGTCATCTGCATATGTGCCTTTGTGTGTGCATTCCAGTCGCTCAAAGCGAGGATCACGCGCTACACGCAGAGCGATGCGGTACTTTGGTCCAAGCTTTTCCAACTCGGAAATGACGCACGTAGTAATGCAGGGAATGGTTTTGGCGTACAAGCAGTCCATCATGCCTTGCACAAGTTCGATCTTGTTTTGCAAACTGAAGTTGATAAAGTTGGTATCGACAAGGACACGGTAGGGAGGTCCCAGAGCAGAGTTGTGCTGAAAGAACATGGACGATGCAGCGACTTCGATGCGCCTTTTCTTTTCCTCGGCCTTTTTGGCTTCGACGATAGCATGCTCTTTGTCATTGGCTTTGCTGGTCATGTTAGTCACCCGATCGCAAAATCGACGTACATTCTGTTGTCTTTGGGGTTCAACAACCGTTTCACCTCTCCGAATTTCCGAACTTGCCTCTTTTTGCCCATACTATGCTCAGCGCCAACGTGAAGCACGGTGGTTAATCTATATGCGTGGGTCCGGGCGGTGGCAAAGGAAAATTTTGGTGCCACGTGATAAGGTACTCCTAACGTCAAGGAGGGATGAGGGCCCACCCCAGCTTCGTAGTCCCACGGTGGCTGAAAGAGACCACGATGGCCAAGCGTGAAGGGAAGGTCACTACAATATTTAAACCTACATGGTATCCACAGGACAGTTCATGGACCATAGCACGAAGAGGGCTCACGTAGAACGAAACAACTATCCATGACCCAGCCTTGGCGACAGCCAAAGGACAGGGTTCTAGTGGAGTGAGAAGGATGCACATCATGCATTCAAGTGACTAGGACGTAAAAGCTTTGTTCATGACACACACAAGTGGATGGCTCCGTTTGTTTCTTCATGAGTGAGCAGATCATAAGCCAGCACCACGCATATGTACAAAGCATATCGTTATTACATGTGAGACAGTAAGGGCCAGCTTAGAAACCGTGCACCTTAACATCGGACTTGGGAATACCCTCCTCGATCAAGAACATCGAGATTTTCTGGCGCTGGTCACCCTGGAGCTGAATAACCTGACCCAGCTCTTCATCATCTACCAGCGTGCCGTTGCAAGCGAATTCCTTCTTGAAGGCCTTCAGCAGCTTCTTCGCGTCGTACTCCTTCGGCAGACCCTGCAACGTCGTCAGCGTCTTACGACCATTCCTCTGCTGGATACGAATGTGGACGTAGTTGTGCACCTGAGCGGCCTTCTTCTTCTCCTCTGGGACTTCCTCAGTCACAATCTGTTCATCACCAAGGTCCGCAAAAGGATCTAATGGTCATAGTTAGCACATGTCCACCAAAAAAACAGTATACACGTACCGTAGCTGGCCAAGTTCTGGATGCTCATACGCTGTTGCCAAAGGTCTTTGTCGAGATGGAAGAGACAGAGAAATTGTGCCCGTTCACACTTTTAATTCACGTGATCCTCGCCCTCACGTCTCAAAAAAAGTGGCAGCCTGCTGATCGATCGTTGGACGTTGCAGGACCATGGCACAGTTCTCGAAGCGAAGTGTCGTGAAGCATCGCACGCGTTCGGGTCCCCAAGCGAAGGGATCGAAAGGCGGATTTTCCGTCGGTGCCACCAATGTGCCGAATGGCGCGTATATTGGGCGAGGTACGTGTGCCTGCGTACTGACATATCCACAGCCAAGAAGCACAAAGCGGATTTGATCCATAAAGCCAAAGTGAAGAAGGCCTATTACAAGATGCTTAAACACGAAGGAGGGCCGGAAGAGTCAGAGGGCGTGGACTTGGAGCCGTCAAAGCAGGATCTGGGCCGCTTTGCGCCTGAGAACGACGAAGAGGATGGCTTAGAGACGCTTCAGCCTCGGGAGGAACGTGAGCCCGCCAAGGAGCCAGCATCCAAGCCGAAAAAGCTACCGTACTTTTATAAACCACCGAAGAAGAAGGACGCTACAGCGAAACCTGTGCCCAAGCGGACCAAGGAAGAAGCCATCGAAGAACGTGAGGCGCGTCGAGAGAAGTGGAACCGCAAGAGCCCCAGTCGCTTGGGTCGTCAGCGCGGCCAGCCTGATCTGGGCGCACGCGTGGAAGTCATGCTGGAGAAAATTCAGCGGCAGGCCAATTAGATACCCGACGAAGAAGAAAAACGAATGATATGTAGAGTGTATGTCACTATGTACAATACAAGGTATAGCCAAACCCGTCCGTCAACCATCCATGCGCGCGAGCCGCGACGGAGAGCGATGATAGCGGAGTAGGTGAGCATGAAGCTCGTTGATTCGCGTCGCCTCCGCCTCCAAGGAATCGATGGAGTCGTGAACATGGTTGGCCAAGATGCGGCGCTTCGTTGCGTCCATCGTAGGCTCCATCTCTTTGAGCTCATCAGCCAGCTCGCAGTACAGCTTCTTTTGGTGAAGAAACTCGCGCTTGTGCTGCTCAAACAAGTGTTCCAGCAGACGCACATCAGACGCGGAGAGAGTCGGCGTTTGAGAGCGCTGTAAACGGCGGAGCAACGAGTCAATAGCTACATCGTCCGCCTCTTGCTGGCGCAGATGGGCACGGATTTGGTCTTTGCGCACCGACTTTTTCTCCATGCCAGAAGAGAGACCCATGGCGTCGGCCACCGCGCGGCAGATCTGTTCGTAGCGCTCCTGCGTAGGCAAAGACGGCTCATCGATACGTGAAGCATCCAACGAGAAGTCTTCTGATGCAGATGCAGGTGCAGGCGCTGCGGGGGCCGACGTAGGATGCATAGAGTGCTGCAAACTGCTCACAGCTCGAGAAAGTCGATGAAGTTCATCGTACAATCGCTCAATGGATCGAGAGAAAGTAGGAGGAGGACTTGCCGCCGGAGGCGATGCTGGCTTTGCACTAGCAACGCCAAGACGAGACGCGATACGCGACGCCAGCTGATTCACATCCATCGTCTCGTTGTCTGGCTCAGGTGCGGGTATATACAACGAGTCCGAGGCTCTACGCGAACGATCACGCAAGGCATGGCGTACGTGTACCAGTTGGGCTCCTTGCCGCGCGACTTGCTCCTCCAGTACGTCCAGCCGAGCCTGCATTTGAGCAAGGGGCGCGGTGCTTCGCGCTTCAGCCTGGAGCTTCTGTACGTCATGCTCCAAAGAGGACAGGTATCGCGTAAGCGTCGACAATTGCTCATCTGCCCATACCACACGCTCAGGTCGTGACGAGGGTGGTTCTTTGTAGGTATATGGGGCACGCGAGGTGGGACGTGGTTTTTCCATGTCCATATCCTCGCTGTTCACCATGGTCTCTGCACTAGAGTGACGACTTCCCAAGGACGGCGAGCGTCGCTGAATGGGGCTAGGTATACGAGGCGTGATGCCTGGGTGCGATGGCCGCGATGCACGCAGCGTCGTGTCCACGGACGCGTCTGGACCAGCCATCTTGGAGATATCAAGAGCATCCTGGTACCGATCGCTTAGATGCGGACGTGGATGGACTTTGCTGCGGGCGCGCGTATGTCGATTCGGCGTAGCCAAAAAGATACTGTGGTTGCCCGGGGAGTGAAGGCCCGTCGCAGGGAACGCATCGTCCGCGTCCGATTCACTATCTGTCGAATCAAGGGGCCATGCATCCATGCCTTTGGTATCAGAGAACGCTTTGGGTGGCTTGGAAGCACGAGGAGAAAACAAGGAGGCCGTCGTAGGACGGGATGGACGCCAGTGGAGATCAAGCTCCTGCTCGAGCACACGGCGAATTTGTTCCTCTGTCATCACAGACATGCTTACAAACAGATGTATGCTAGAGGGAACGCGCAGCTACAGGCACCAATGCCGCCTCTGCTCGTCGACGTCCAGGAAAGAGAAGGACGCTTCGGTAGGCTGCGCGTGTGTTGCTTGTCTCGAACGCGTCGGTGGCCCAGCCGCGTGGATTCACGTGACCTGTGGGTCAGGCACGCACAGGGCAGCGCAGGGCAGCGCAGGCAGGGCGGAGACAGGCACTGACTGGGTGGGCAGAGAAAGGATCATCGGTCGACCATCGTGTCTGCCGGCCAAGAAGCACACGACCATGAGCCAACGCGAAACGTCACAGAGTCCTAGTGTGGCGTTTGTCCACCCTGACCTGGGGATCGGTGGGGCAGAGAAACTTGTGGTAGATGCGGCTGTGAGCCTGCAAGAGCAAGGCCACGACGTGCGTATCATCACATCGCATTTCGATCCTTCGCACGCCTTCGAGCCGACACGCGACGGTACGTGGTCCTAGTACGAACTAACGCCAGGCACGCTCCATGTTTTCCACGCAAAGACCTACGTTCCCCGGTCGATTCTCCACCGATTCCACTTGCCGATGGCCATTTTGCAGCAGCTTTCGCTGGTTCTCCAGGTCGCCATCGCCACAAGCCAAGGCAAACTGGCGAGCCAGTACCCGGGTTTGTATGCTTGCTTCACGAGCATGAAACCACAGCCTTTGCCGGACGTGTTCATCATTGATCAGTTGCCCATCGCTATCCCGCTTCTGAAGCTGATTTGCGGACGCCGTGTGATTTACTACTGCCATTTTCCCGACAAGGAGATCAGCGCAGCACTAGCACAGCAGCGTGGATGGGGCGGCTTATGGTCGCTAGCACGATCCGTGTACCGTTTCCCGCTGGATGTGCTGGAAGAAACCACGACGAGCTTTGCGGATATCGTGTTGGCCAATTCGTACTTTACGGCGAAGCATTTCCACAAAGCGTTCCCACGACTCCCCATCAAGCCCCGTGTTATATACCCTGGTGTGGATGACACGCAGTTCCATCCAGAGGATGTGGACGAGGCATACCGAACCTATATGCAAACGGCCACGGATGTGCGGATCCTCGATATGGTCGAGCTCTTGTTGGACGATCGTAAGCGGCCCACCTTCCTCTCTATCAATCGATTTGAAGCCAAGAAAAATGTGGCCCTGGCACTGGATACAATGGCGCGTATACGCCGATTGCAGCAGACAGACGTGCGCCTTGTGTGTGCGGGCGGCTACGATCCTCGTGTCCGCGACAATATCGAGACGCTGAATGCACTCAAAGCGCAGGCGACGCAGCTGGGTCTACGACATGTCACGTTGTGGACGCGCTCGCTTCCATACGAGCCACCGCTGTCCCCGCCAGACGCTGTGCATGTACAAAAGGCCGATGTTGTCTTCCTCCCTTCTCTCCCGAGTCCCCTGCTACGTGCGTGGCTCTGCTCGCCCATGACCCAAGCCTTGCTCTATACACCTACAAATGAGCACTTCGGCATTGTGCCACTGGAGGCTATGGCTTGTGGCGTGCCCGTGGTAGCGACCAACACAGGCGGCCCACTCGAGACGGTGGTCGATGCGTCGATGGACATTACTGGTCGTCCGCAAGTCCTCGATGCCACAGGGTTCCTACGCGCGCCCAACGCAGAGCAGTGGGCCTCGGCCTGCATCGCGATTCTCTCCTGGGACGAGCATATACGAGCTCGCCTGGCCGCCGCGGCCAAAGAACGCGTGGCGGCCCACTTCTCGGTGCGCGCGATGGGCCGTGAGCTGAAGCACGAAGTACAGGCGGTCGGTACAAGTGTAGTGCCATGGCCAGAGCGCAGTAGTATTCTCATCACGCTGCTGACGTTGGTGATTGCCTACCTGGTCCTTGTCATTGTGCTTGTGCGTATCTTGTAATTATATACTTGGCTATTCTATGCAGAAAAGAGGAAGCTAGATTTCCGTCCAGCCTGTGGATCCTTGGCGCTCGCCCGTGAGGAGTGTCAGGACAAACACAAGTAGATTCGCTGTGAAGCCCATGCCTAGACCACGATAGAGGCCACGGATGCCACCGAAACGGTCCTGGCCGCTCACGGCAATGGTCGACGAGTCGTCACTGTCGTCCCGGCGCACCGGCACGATCGTCGTTTCTTCCGTGACGATACGGTATACGGCCTCCGCCACGCCGCTGTACGGCACCGGGCGTGTCTCCACGCACGTCCGCAATCCACGACGGCCCGTGTTCGCGTTGGGCACGGCGAGGAGGCCCTGCATGGAATCAGGGCGCAGCGGCTCATGGTACTGCAGCTGGAGACGACGACGTACTGTTTCAATAGGCAGCGTAATCATGAGCGACAACGTCGAGAGACCCAGCTCGGCCAGCGCATACGAAATCGGCACAGCACTGGGATCGAGATGGAACACATTCTCGATCACAAGCGGCGCACCGAGCGCAAAGAGCGGACGGAACAAAAAGTCGAGAATGGTTGGAACGATCAGGTTGGGATGCAAGTACGTCGTACGCCACCCGCCCTCTTCACG
Source organism: Malassezia pachydermatis (assembly GCF_001278385.1). NCBI lineage: Eukaryota > Fungi > Basidiomycota > Malasseziomycetes > Malasseziales > Malasseziaceae > Malassezia > Malassezia pachydermatis. The sequence continues at coordinate 500,684 of NW_017253144.1, forward strand.
GAAAATGGTGCGCAGAGCGTCCAAGGGACCCGTGTACTTGCGGTGCTGCCGCAGCGTCGACTGCGCAATAAGACGCGTGCGCACCAGGTCCAACGGCGAGACGAGGATGCCGGTCAGAAGATGCGACGTCATGAGCAGAGATAGCGTCGTCAACGGCTTGGGTGAGAAGGCAATGGGCATGGGGTTCAGTGCTGTAGGAGCAAAGATCGACAAAATGCCAGAGAGAATGGGTTGCAGCGTCGAGGTAGAGACGTCCAACAAAAAGGTGGTCAGCGCGCCTTTCCACAGACCCATCCACCCTTCCTTGCCACGCGCTACAGCCTTGATCATTTCCCACACGCCGCCCTTGACGACGATGGGCATCAAGAACTCGGGCCGTGCACTTTGATCGCCACGGCTGTCGGGTACAACGTATCCATAGGCATCCACGCGGCGCACAGGCGTACGTGGCGCCGACTTGGTCTTTCCTTGCGAGGTGGGAGTAGATGGATCACGGAAGTATCTGTCGTGATCCTCGTCGTCGTCGCTGCCCCAAGGCGTAATGGCCTTCTCTGGCGTATCACTCCATGGGTCCTCGTCGATATCATGCAGGGACGACGACTTTCTCGCACGTTCCGAGGCTTGCGGCTCATGCAGCTTGAGCCATACATCCTCACGCGGCACCCACTGCACTTGCAGCAGCAACTTGCCCACCTCGAACGGCATCGCAAGACACGTGCTGGTGTATTGCAAGGCGCCACTCACAAGTAACGACGTCACAATAGCACCAATGGACGTTTTTGCCGAGGCCATATCCAGTGCAGCATCCGCATCCGGTGGCAAGTACCGGTTGTTGGCGCGTGGGAGAGACAAGGCGGACGAGGCCGCGGAGGCGTTCGCCCCGCCTACATCGGCATTCGAGCCAGCTCGCTGTGCCCCACCGGCAAGCGGCGAGGGCGTGGTAGAGATAAACGAAAAGTCTTCACGTGGTTGGTGGTAGGGGCGAAGTACGTGCCCTTGGGAGGAAGAGTCCATCGCCACTGAGGAACACGCCTACGAAGCGCGTGCGTAGATCACAATAAGAATACAGGGCCGTGCCGCCGCCACCACCGGGGGTCTGACGTGTTAGCACATGGGCCTACTAGGTCTATATACATGCTTCAGCGTACACCAATGGTCCATGCCAACAATGACGCGACAGCTACCTACAAATACAATCAAGAGGAGTATGGGATCGCCTAGCGATTCACAAGGGCGGCAGACACCCTATGTATCGCGCGGCGCCTCGGACGTGGTGGATGTAGAGGGAGGTGGATGCATGGCCGGGGCCGCCTTGTGCGTGCCTTGGTGGCTCGTAGAGGACGTTGAAGAGGCCGTCGCGCGTCGGATCTCATCTACGTCGTCTTTGGTCAACGTAAGTGCCGTGGGGGGTCGGCGCAGCATGGTATGTGGCAAGGAAGAGAAGACTTGTCACGGTGCCAGCGTGTAGTGTATGTTGGCTCGCAGGCTCGCAGGTCGGGGCAGGAGCCTTTCGCGTGTCGCTGTCACGTGGGAAAATTTTCGTCCGCCTCCGCAGCCAGGCGCCGTAACGACGAACAACACATTCAGCGTGTCTCTTCGTTTCGCCTCCATCTTCATTATGGGACGTGGCCGCGCATACCGACGCGGACGTGGCGGAAAGTCGTCAGGTCGTCAGCAGAGCAGCGGCACGGGCGAGCGCCATGCTGCCTACACGGCCTTTGATCAGACCAGCCCGAAATTGTACGTGGCCGCGACCGATCGTCACTAACCAACAGCGAAGCGTACTACCAAGAGCAGGGCATTCTGCCGAGGGAGGAATGGGAGCCGTTCCTAGCGGCCATGCGTGCACCGCTTCCCACGACCTTCCGTATCACCTCGGGCAAGCCGACAGCTCGTCAGCTGCTGGATGCGATGCAGAACATTTACCTGCCCTTCCTCTCAAATGTGGAATTTGAGGGCGAGAAGGTGACGCCGCCTCGCCAGTTGGAATGGTACCCAGAGGGTCTTGGATGGCACTTGGACGTCCGCAAGAACGTGCTGCGTAAGTCGCCGGAATTCAAGCGTTTCCAGCAGTTCCTGGTGCATGAGACAGAAGTCGGCTCCATTTCGCGGCAGGAGGCTGTATCTATGCTTCCGCCCCTGTTCTTGGACGTGCGGCCTGAGCACCTAGTGCTGGACATGTGTGCGGCGCCGGGCTCCAAGACGGCGCAGCTGATTGAGGCCATTCACTCTCCTTTGACGACGGAGCCAGACGCGTTTGACCCTATGCCTATGGGTATTGTCGTGGCCAACGATTCAGATACAAAGCGTGCACACATGCTTGTGCACCAGGCCCAGCGTCTGCCTTCGCCCAACCTGTGTGTGACCAACGTCGACGCGAGCAACATGGCCAACATCCAAGTCGCTTGGAAGGGCGAGGCACCGGAGGACAAGATTCGTCAGCGTGACCTCAAGTACGACCGAATCTTGGCGGACGTGCCATGCTCTGGTGACGGTACACTGCGTAAGAACCTGGCGATCTGGAAGGACTGGACACCGATGAACGGTGTGGGATTGCACGCCTTGCAGCTGCGCATTCTCATTCGCGGTCTGACATTGCTACGTCCTGGTGGCCGTCTCGTGTATTCCACCTGCTCACTCAACCCCATTGAGAATGAGGCAGTGGTGGCAGCGGCGATTCGTCACTTTAAGGGCGATGTAGAGATTGTCGATGCCTCGGACATGCTACCCTCCCTCAAGCGCCGCCCAGGTATGACGTCCTGGAAGGTGTCGCCAGGCCGTGGAGCCCACCTGGCTAAGGCTACCGAGGCCACAGCCGATTCCGAGACAGCAGCAGCAGAAGAAACCACGGACACCAAGCGCCCTGTGATTCCATGGGTCGAGTCGTGGGACGCATTGCAGACGCTCGATGCCGATTTGGCATCACGCACGCCTACCAGCCTTTGGCCGCATGGCGACGAGGAGGCCATGCACATTGAGCGCTGCATCCGTGTATACCCGCACATGCAGAACACGGGTGGCTTTTTCGTGACCGTGCTCTCGAAGAAGAGCACGACGCCGGAAGAGTCGCAGTCGCTCGCGCCAGGTATGGTCCGTGCGATGGAGGCCATGGCGGCTGGTGCCAGCGATGCTTCGTCGGCCAGTGGCAAGCGCCCCGCCGAAGACGAGGGTGAGCAAGAAGCGAAGCGTGTCAAGGCAGTGGAAGAAAAGGCACCAGCGACGGACGCGCAGCCTGAGACTGAGGCAGAAACGCCGAGCGTTGTGCCGGTGGACAAGCACCGGGCGGACCGTGAAGCAAAGCGCCGTGGTCACCACAAGGAAGGCGTAGCCATTGGCGCTGGTGGTATGCCGTACCGTGAAGATCCGTTTGCGTACGTCAACCCCACCAACGCGGAGGTGCAATCGTGCGTTGAATGGTTCGGCTTGCACAACTTCCCCACTGCCAACCTGCTGGTACGCAACCCTGAACAGGTGCCGCTGCGTAGCGTGTACCTGACATCCAGCTCGGTACGTGCCATTGTTTCGGGTGGTGGCCCAGGTATGGGTGTGCACCCGACCATGAACCCACTCAAGATTCGTCTGCTCAACTGCGGTGTCAAAGTGTTTGGTCGTCAAGAATCGGTCAGCAAGGCGACGCAAGCGCCGAATGCGATGGATGTCAATGCAGATGCACAGGCTCGCCGTGAGAATGTATCGGCATCCTTGACATGCCGCTGGCGTGTAGTGAGTGACTCGCTGCACTCGATGCGCCCGTACCTCAGTGACAAGGTGGTGATTCGAGCGACTCTGTCAGACTTGGCCTTCTTTATCAAGGAGTACTACCCTGTGCTGGAGAACATTCCCGGCGAGGTGGGTGAGCGCCTTCGCGCGTCGGCTATGGGCAGCTATGTCCTGGATATCCAGCCAAGTGAACACGATGGTCATAAGCTGACAGTGGGCTTGTGCTATCCTGTCTGGCGCTCCATTGCATCGGCTAACCTCATGCTGGACAAGCAGGAAAAGAGTGCCCTATCCTACCGCTTGTTCGATACAGACTTGTCCGATCCGGAGGGCCAGCGCCAGTTCTCAGCGTACCCGCAGGGCCGCAAGAAACAGCAGCAGCAGCAGCAAGAGCCAGAACCAGAGCCAGCCACGACAGAGGAGAGAGTCAACGAGGCGCCCTCCACAGAAGATGTGCCAGCGCCATCAGCAGAATAATCCTTTCTATAGTTCGTACAGTAGAAGCTATGCCAAAGGTTCGCAGAGCACATGGTTAGCCGCACATAAAAAGCGCGCAAGGCCAAGTAAAAGAGAGAAGCATAGGCTTGAGAAGGAAAAAGGTTATGCGCCAAGGGGGAATCGAACCCCCGGCACAGCTACATCGAAACGATGGCAAAGCTGTATTTTACCACTAAACCATTGGCGCCGGTCGGTGACCGAACCGGCTTTCATTACGTATTTAGGACTAAGCTGATGTAGCTGACAAACAGAAAAAGGAATGCGCCAAGGGGGAATCGAACCCCCGGCACAGCTACATCGAAGTGATGGCAAAGCTGTATTTTACCACTAAACCATTGGCGCGCTCGGATGGTACTGGAGTTGCAAGACAACCAGATAAGGAGGTCCTACCCAACCCTGCCAGCCACACCATTCCTCCTTTATTGCGGTACATCGTCTTGAGGACTTGGCATTGATGATTATACATAGAAACCTAGCTACTTTTTACCCGCCAACCAGTCCGCCACATGGCCAAACATACGGGAAATGAAACCTAAACACACTAGTTAATCACCCTGTCGGATATACAGCCCGCACTAAGGCCAGCCCATTAAGACTCACCATCATGCTTTTGTTCAGCTTGAGATTCGTTGGCCTTCGTGTCGGTATTTGGCTCAGGGGATGCTGGCTTAGATGTGTTGCTTGTATCGCTTGGTGTACGGCCCTCGTACTCATCCACGAAAGCCTGCAACAGCTCCTTTTGTCGCTTGGTAAGGGACCTGGAAATGTAAGTACTTTTATCATAGGGACAACATACCTTGGTATCGTGACATCAAACTGGACCATGAGATCACCGTTGTTATCGTAGTTCTTGCGACCGCTAAGGCGAGGCACGCCACGGCCTTGAAGGATCATTTCATCACCAGCTTGCGTGCCAGCTGGGACACGGATGTCCACATCACCGTCCAACGTAGGCACGCGCACACGGCCACCAAGAACAGCCGTGTAGAACGGAATATGCGCTGGGTAGAATAGGTTGGTGCCTTGACGACGCCATGTCTTGCTCGGCAAGACGTGAATGCGAACAAAGAGAGAGCCAGGTGGTCCAGCACCTGTGAGGGGCACATCACCAGCACCATCTTGGCGAATGCGATAGCCATCGTCGACACCCGCCGGAATATTAATGGACACAGTGCGCTTCGACTTGACGCGACCGGCCCCTGAGCAGGACGAGCATTCGTCACCCGCCGCAATGGTCGATCCAGTACCATTACAAGCAGGACATGTACTGGCCATTTGGAATCCACCCTGGATGACAAAGGTACGCGTACCTGTACCGCGACACACCTGACACGTCGAGCGCCTGGCATTCTCCTTCAGGCCTGAGCCTGAACAGGTGCCGCATCGGTCGATAGGGTTGATGGTCACAGTGCGAGACGTGCCCTTGCAGGCTTCTTCGAAGCTGATGTTCACCGTAGCTTCGATATCTTCGCCACGGACTTCACCCCCAAAGCCAGTGCGAGTGCCACGCGGGCCACCGCCAAAAGCACCGCCAAAGAGAGATTCGAAAATGCTCTCGGCACTGCCTGGATGGAAGCCACCAAAGGGCGAGGCACCAGCACCACCGAAGGGGTTAAATCCACCAGCGCTGGGACCGTCCGCAGATCCAAACTGGTCGAAGGAAGCGCGCTTGTTCTCATCACTAAGGATGTCGTAAGCGGCCTGGATCTCGACAAAGCGCTCTTTCGCGCCTGGCTCCTTGCTGGTGTCAGGGTGGAACTTCTTGGCAAGCTGATAGTAAGCATGTTTGATCTCCTTGGCTGTTGCGTCCCGTTTCACGCCGAGGGTAGCATATGGATCTTTCGGGGTAGAAAGCTGTGCCCTGCTGGCATGGAATGCGCGCTGATACGAAGGAACGTGCGGAGAGGTCGTCAGCACCATGCCGTGAGTCGTGGGACCACGGCGAGAAGCCGCAGACGACATGGTCACCAGAGCACGCGACGGCGCCGGTTTGGCCTGCCAGGCTTGTGCCTTCAAGACCCGCATACTGCTGGATGCAGTGGTGCTGAGGCCCCCCGCACTACGTTGACTGAGGAACGATCCAGTCATGGGCGTGTGAGAAAGTGGATACGATGCACGTTGCAACGCGACAGTGGCGTTGAAATTTCCGGTGGCTCGGCCGTCTCTGGAAGATTCTTTCTATTGGCAAAAATGTCTACAGAAGAGGTGATCCACGTGGCAGGAATTTTAGTGGTGGCGAAGGGCCCCGGCCGATTTACAATTGTGCGCCCGGGCCCAGTTTGAGATGAGCCAAGAAGGCACGCGAATATCTGGTGATTAGGACAGGGGTCAAGAGAGGGCACGTACCGCTCGCATTGCTCGAACACGCTATCAAAGGCATGATCACCAATCTGAGACGGTAAGCACATATATATCACACGTACATAGTAGGGGTCATAGATCGTGGAATTGTCGTCGCTGGGGATGTCAATGGGTGTAGACAAGATACATACAAGGCTGAGAACAGCATGACTCTGTACGATTAGTGGCGTACGGGTATACATACTTGGTGCTCGAGTTTTTGGGCTGTGCACGTTGGATATTCTTGAGGTTGTTGGAACTGTGTGTAAGCCCCGTTCAGATAAGTGGCAACGTACTCCATGCCAAAAATATAGTCAAACTTGGTAAAATCGTTGGGTTGAAGCGCACGCGCGAGATGATTGACAGGTACGTTATGCTTCTTGCACACACGCACAGTGCTGTACGTTAGCGATCACTTGACATGGGCCTCGTACCGAAGATCTGGCTCTTCGCCTTCGTGGTAATCAGCAGTGCCACAGCTGTCAATAACGCCAAAGTGATTGGATAGTCCTTGTTCCTTCACCATCTTTGCGAATACAGCTTCCGCCATGGGGCTGCGGCAGATGTTGCCCAGGCAGCAGAATAACACGTTGATCTTACCTTCGTCCGACATGGTATAGGTACAAGAGCGCCGAGTCGTTATCCGATCCAAAATTAGCCTATTTTTCGGCTCTCCACATCTCCACACGCTGTCCAGGGTAAAATGAATGGATTTAGTGCTATAAGTGGAATGGCCTATGACGCAGCACCCAGCACGGTCAACGCGCGCAGGAAGGCCGAGGGCGTGAGAATGTCGGTGCTTCCATAGGTGATCTGCTTGGGACTAGACGTACCCAGTGCAATCCCACCTGACGTCGCCACGGAACGTGACACATATTCTTGCAAGTTGGCAAATTCCACATGGCTCCCGCCACCCACCACAAACACAATAGCATGGGCAAATGGCTGCCGAGCCTTGGCACCCCCAGGGCCCATCGCCGTACCACGTCCACGTGGCTGGCGTGGATCGATGTACAAGTAATCATCCGTCTCCTGCAGGGCCTGAGCATTTCCAGAAGCAGGGTCCATGATTGAAGCCACGAGACGCGTCACGGCGTAGTCTTTTTGGATGGGCAAGAAGTTCTTCACGCCGGCGACCAGATTTTCCAGGCGGCTATCCTTGAGTTTGTCTGTGAGCTATCGTGTGTTAGCCATGTCTGGATGATATACGTACCCGACTGCTCAACGAGCTAAAGCCCCTTAACAGCTCATGTCGGCCCTGCGTCGGCGCAGGCGTCGGCGCCGCCAGGGAGAATCGCATGATATCGCGAGCCCTATTATCGTTAGTCAACATCGGCACATACTTTTTGGCATATACCAAGGGAGTCAGGTCGACACCTTGGCCCTTGAGAAGCGTCTCAAACTCCTCTACATCCACGCGTGAGAGAGCACTGTCCGGTGTAGACAAATAGTATACCAAGAACAGGCGCATCCTGTCTTCTGGGTTGGGAATGGACGGATTTTGCAGTGCCTCCATGATGGTCGACTTACTCTGTCGCGTCACAGCCTCTTCCAGCTGATAAAGCTCATCAAGCCCACGTGTCTTGATGCCCTGCAAGAGCGCGGTTGCAATGTTCATATGCGCGTCAATCGTCTGCTTGCGCGCTGTCAGCTTTGGCAGCGCTGTCACAGCTGCCTTGAGATGCGAGGCATTGGACGAGGCATCCAACTGGCCCACTTCGTCCATGCTGCTAATACCTGTGGACCGCATAATTTCATTGGCTTCCTGGCGGTACTGATTCAGCTCTGCATCGATATCCTCCGCCACCTGCGGGAACGGCACTTCCGCGTTTTTCGCCCAGAAATAGTCCTTGGCATCCAAGTCGTACGACTTTTTCGCAGCCGCTGGTTTTTCCGGTTCTGCCACAGTCACGCGGTTAAGCTTGGTCTCCAACACATCATACACCAGCGCTTGGTAGGTCCATGAATGAGATACCATGGGCACCAAGTCGACATCGCGGTCCATCAGGATCAGCACAGGTCGATCCTTGTTCCATGAACTCGACGCACTTGATCCAAAGAACCCTGAACCTGCACGAGAACCTGTCGTCTGCTCACGTAACTTTGCCTCTAGCTTCCGGCTCACCAGTTCCGCAGCACTACCACGGGGGGCGCGAATAATAGGTAGTGTTCCCATCGTCGCAAGCACAGAGAGCAGTCCACTGGCAATACGGTCCGTTTCCGCTTCCACCTGTTCCTGGCTCACCTGTGGCGCATGCAAGAGCTCGTAGGTCGTAGGTACAGGCGCTGACTTGGAGGTCTGCCCCTTGGGCAACAGCTGGAACAGATTGGGCTGTAACACAATGTAGTTCAGGTACTGGTCATACACCTGCCGGATCTGACCACCGCCGCCTGCTTTTGCGACTGCCTGGGCCAACTCTTCCATGAAGGGGCGAGGCACTGCCGATGTGAAGTTGATATAGAACGTCTCATACAAGCCTACACCCACATCTTTGGCAATGCGTGCCATATTTTCACTCGTAGGTGACACAAAGTATATGGCTGGCACGTCAGGCAAAGCTGGGCGGTCGGAATGTAGCTGGAGATGCAGGGTCACACCGTTCTCACGCAGGTCCTGCACACGCAAACTAGTAGCTAGGATGTCCGTGCTTGTTGGGTCCATCACAAGGATTTTCCAAATGGGCGGTGCCTGCGGCACTGTCGATTCGCCCTGCTTGGCGTTCTGGCCAGCGGCGGTATGGGAGAAGTGAGGGTTGTTAAAGTTCAGCATAGACAACAGCGACTGCACCTGGGATGATCGGAGCGTCGTTGTAGAAGGCCCTGCTTGGGTATAGGCCCCTACTGGCCCGGCAGTACCTGGGGCCGCTGAGCTAGCCATGTCTTAGTGCAGCGTACTGATGCTGTCGATGTCTCGCACCTAGCGCAATGGGCGTCGTGTCACGGGGGAGCTCCACGTGGACTGCCCATCCCCCCTCCTTCGGCCGGGCGAGGGCTTTGGCCACGCGCCAAGGCCTACGACCGGCTTGGCCGGCCGGAGGGCTCGCCTTAAGTGGAGTCGAGGCGGTTCTGTGGAATTGGAAGCCAAGACCTAAGGAGGGTGCAACCTCTCTTTTGCGCGTCCTTTACCAGCATGTCGGAGAAGGAATTATCTGCGGAAGAATGGGACGAGCGGCTCTCTCAGCATGTGGATGTGCGCCAAACGTCTTACTGTGAATTTGAGAGCATTTCGAGTGTGCGTAGCGTCGATCTCTAACGTATGCAGTCGCACTGGGTGCCTGTGATGGGCAAATCCGTTTTCGGTGGTACCTTGATTGCCCAATCCATGAAAGCGGCTACCAAGACTGTGAGCCCTGAGATGGAGCTTCATGTACGTTTTTTCAGCGCCTACTGACCTTGCAGGAAATTCATGTATGTGATAAGCTAGCTGACCCCAGGGCAAATTCTTGAATCGCGCCTCGCACCAGAAACATATCTACTACTATGTGAAGAAGCTTCGTGACGGTCGGTCGTACATGACACGTCGCGTGGATGCGATGCAGGATCAGACGCTGATTTTCACAGCGACTGTGTCCTTCCAACTGCCAGAGCCGTCACAGCCTCAGTTTTACGCACCCCCGCCGATTATCGGCGCGACGGGCACGTTCAAACTGATGAAGTTTATGCCGGACGGGCACAGCAATTTACCTACTGAAGTGCTGCTACCTGATATGTGCCAACCGGGCTCGGAGAGGTATCTCAAGGCACTGGAGCACACGCCGAAAGAAGCTATCTTGCACAAATACCTGACTAAGTATACGAATGACCAGCAGAATCTCCCTGTGGAATTCCGCCCTGCTGTACCTACGGTCTTCGATGAGAATGGTCACATCCAGTATGGGACCAAGCTTGCCTACTGGCTGCGTGCGCGTGGTCATTCGCCTGGCAGCGTCAACGACCAGCGTGCTGTGCTTGGCTTCCATATTGATCAATTCATGCTCGGCAATATGCTGGCCAACCTGCGTGAGGGTCCTCCTTCCATGATGGCGAGCTTGGATCATACAATGTGGTTCCATAACGACTTTGACATGTCCAACTGGTTGTTGATGGTCGTTGAGAATCAAGCTGCAAGCAATGGCCGGGCCCTCATCATGGCTCGTGTGTACCGTGGTGACGGTGTGCTGGTAGCGATTGTGGTATGTACCAGATGGCTCACGGTCAGATCCAAGAAGGTGTTATTCGTTTCCCCACAGGCCGTTTGTAGAAAGGTAGGCAGGAGCTGTCTTGAAAACGAAGTGTTAGTGTGGAGGCGGGGCGTTCTTCTTGCAGCGAGCATGTCGTATGTGGTGCCAGTATTGGACCATGTACCTAGCTATGACGAGTTTTACGTAGGTAGTACGTTTCTAATATGGACAGCGTGATTACTTGGCCCCCAATCTACCTGTGATGCTCCCGGCTGCGATGGTGGCGTCCTGGCCGGCGATACAGCGATACGGCCACGACGGCCGTATCGACTGGGAGGCGTTGTGTGCCGACTTTGGCGACCATCAAGTGCCTGTCATTGTAGGATCTGCCGAGAGACGATCTATGGCGCTTCGAGATGCCATACACCTTCTTCGGACTTCGTCAGAGCCTGTGTATATTAAAGACTGGCACTTGGTCCGTTCGTCGCGGACTGATGCCCACGCGCGGGACCAGTCGCGTCCATTTCCCTATGTGACACCCTGTCTTTTTGCGGATGATTGTACGTGTACGTTGGCTAACACCAGGGATGAACAATGTAACGCCGCATGCCCGCCCCACGGCGACGTACGCCTTCGCTTCGGATGCCTGGCTGACGCAAAGCACCGAAGCGTATGAAGCGGACGATTTTCGATTTTGCTATCTTGGCTCGCGTGGCTCGTATACCCCTCTGCATCGTGACGTGTACACGTCCTATTCGTGGTCTACTAATATAGCGGGCCGCAAACGATGGCGGCTTTTTGCGCCAGACGACGCGCGTTGGCTTCGGCAGTTCCCTGAGCGACGTACGTCGGCGCTAGCGAGTCGCTATGCCGAGATGGAGCAAGCCTTTCATGCGGGGAAGCTTGGGGCGTACCAAGATGGCTACGAAGGCTGGCCTGGGTGGGGGCAGGTGCGTGAGCGTGTGTACGAAATTGAGCAAGAGGTATGTGTGGGCCGCTCGCCTTACCCATCGCAGCCTGGCCAAACGATCTTTGTGCCATCCAACTGGTACCATGAAGTGGAAAATTTGACCGACTGCATGAGTGTACGTATCTATCTACTTATGCCAGATCAACCACAATTGGTGCAATGCCATGAATCTTACGAGCATGTACGATGCTATGGAAGCTGAGGTACGTCGCTGCCGTGCTCACCCATGCAGGTGGAGGATGTCGCGCAGGCCCTGGACGACGTACGTGCGATGCTGGCGGGCCAGCCTGCCTGGCAGCGTGAATTCACACACCTCGTTCAGCAGGTGGTTGAGCAAGACGCTGGCTGGGCTTGGCACGGGTTCTGGGCCATGGTCGTCGACGCGTTGCGACGGCCCCCCTGCGACGTACGTATGGCACACACCTACTCACCTCCTCCAGCCCACGTATGCGCCGGCGCCTGCGTACGTCCAGAGCACGATCGAAGCGCTACTTGAACGCTTTCGTAAGCGGCCTGACGCGCCGTGGCTCGCGTCCGGTGTGCACGACCTGGCGTCCGAAGCTTCGGCAACGCTGTCGTTGATGACTAAGCCACCTAGGTAGTCCTCTTGGTACCGCAGCGGCGCCGGTCCTGTTTGAAGTTCTTCCACTTCTGCTGTGGTAATAGTGTCCAAGATGTATCCCATGTCGTATGCCTACTTTGCACCTGATGAACGTGAAAATCCATATTGGAATGCATTCAGTCAAGCACCTGGTACGCATCCACAAGCACAGGCGTTTGGCACGCCCAGCCAGGAGACCGCGCCCTTCGCCTTTGACGAGCCTCGTGGGGCTGTATGGCCGCGTGCGTCGGGCCTCGACGCACCACCGCCTGCCGTCCCCCCCGCTACGTCGTGGTCGCCCCACACACAGAAATGGCTCTACTTGGATCCTAGCGGGATGGTCCAGGGCCCTTTTGCCGCGACGGCCATGCAGGCCTGGTACGAGCAGCAGTACTTGTACTCGGACCTGCTTCTTCGACCGGAAGAGGACCCTGAGTTTCGGCCTCTTCATGTGCTCGTCCAAGAACTGGGCTACCCTGGGCAGCCGTTCCTCGTGCCCCCACCGAGACGGCATGTCGCGCAGACACCGGGGCCGGCGCCTGGCGCCATGCCAGGCGTGGCCTCGCATAGGAGTTCCCCGCATATGCCTGCGCCGCACTCCCCTCGTGTGCCGGGGGCCGGCATGATGCCTAGCACCGCGACTGAGACCGCGCCGTCTTCGTCCTCTCCGACGACGGCGCCCCACGCCGCCGGGACGACACTCACGCCGTCGAACTTCTCAGCGGATGACATCGCTGCGGCTGTGCGTGTAATGACGCAGCTGCAGTCGCTCATGGCCTCAGGCGCATCAGAGTCGCAAACGCTGTCCATGATGCAAAGCGTGATGGCTTCGTCGCTGCCGCATGCCAATGCAGCTGCGCTGCAAGATATGTTGCAGGCCATGCAATCGCAAGCTGCGCATGATGCCGCGCATGCCGTGCAAGTCCAGAAGGATATGGATGAGCAGGCGCAGCAAGAACCTATTACAGACACGCACGCTACGTCGCCTGATACCCACGGCGATACCCAGGTAACGGAGCATGCGAGTGTCGTGCCGGCAACGTCGTCGACCGAGGCTGTCCCGCCGGCCGACGCCCAGGCTGAGCCTGCGGCCCCGCCAGCGGACGCGACACCGGCCGTGGACGAAGAGGTGAAGCCGACCAAGGCCCCTGCGCCCCCTGCTGACGTGGCGGCGGCCACGCCCGCCTCCGCCGACGAGGCGGCGGCCCCTGCGACGACCACTGAGCCTGCCGAGACAGTGGCAGCGCCCACGACGCCTGCCAAGACGCCTGCGGCGGCCAAGTCTGCGCCCTGGGCCTCGTCGGCCTCCAAGGCGTCCAATGCGACGCCCAACATGCGCGAGATTCTCGAGGCGGAACAGCGTGATCGCGCCGCGCAGGACGCGAAGGACCGCGCTGCGAACTCGGCCATGCTGGCGCGTGCCATGGCGCAGATCCAAGTCTCGTCTGCTACGACGTCTTCGTCGCCTGCTGCGCCTACACGCTCGATCACTGCCGCATGGAATGTGCCCAAGACCACGCCTGCCAAGTCGCTCTCGCAGATCCAGCAGGAAGAAAGCGCACGCGCCGCGCACGAAATAGCGGCACAGGCATCCAAGCCCAGTGCCTACAGCAACTCGGTCCTTCGTTCTTCGACGCACACCGAGGCCCCGGCGCCCACGCCTTCGCAGGATCACGGCTGGGTCAAGGTCGCGGCTGGCGGCAAGACGGTGCCGAGCTCGTCGTCGAAGGCCGCGGCGCCTACAAAGCCCACAGGTCTCCCGGCGAAGCCTGCAGGCCTGCCGAAGCCTGCGCCGCTGCCCAGCCGACCGCCCGCGCTCGCGACGCCGTCGGCTACGCCGTCCACCGCTGCGACTGCGAAAGTCGTGCCGACAGTGGACGAAGATGGCTGGGTCACGATGAAGCCAAAGCACCAAGTCCGCCGCGATGCCCTCTCGCAAATGAACGACGGGATTCCTCGGCCTACCGGTACGGCGGCCGGCATCCCTACAGCCACGCGCCGTGCTGCCACGACAGCTGGCGCGCCTTCGTCCACGCCGCAGCCGCCTTCCAGCGAGTTTTTGCAGTACTGCCGCGATCAACTGCGTGGCCTGCGTGCGAATGTGGACGACTTTGTGGAGATGCTGTTGTCGTTCCCGCTGAACCCATCGCCGGATGTAGCTGATATCATTGCGGAGGCCGTGTACGCGAACAGCAGTACTCTCGATGGCCGTCGCTTTGCGGCCGACTTTATCTCGCGTCGCAAGGCGGATGCGTACCGTGCTGTGACTCTATAGAATAGACTTGTAGACCTACACATTACGAAGACGATGCCTCTCGTTGGGTATGGGGTGCCTCGGTCGCCGGCGATGCGGAGGTGTTGAGAGTGGGCGGCAGTTGCGACGGCGGCGCTACGTTGTCCCCTGCTGGTGGGGCCTCGGCTACCACCGGCTTGGTCTCCCCTGCCTCCATGTCCATCGCATCCTCTTTCCAATTGTGCCGGTCACGACGATCACCTTCCCCTTCGTCGTCCGAGTCGTCAATCTCCGTATCGCGCTGCACCCGCTGATCCAATACACGATCACTCGCTCGCACATCGGGATCGTCGTCTTCATCGTCCTGATCGTCCAACGCCATATCGTGCGCTAGACGCGGCTCGACATGACCTTGGACCGAGGGGGCATGCGCTACATGGCGCAGGTTCTCAAACACTTGCTCCTTGACTTTGTCCAAGTACGTGCGTGTGTTGAGATTTTCCATGTTGCTCGGCAGCACATCCAAACGGTACTCTGGCCCAAAGTACTCGTAGTACTCATTCACAGGCACAACTGAAGGTCAGACCATTCCATTATCGTACGTACTTGGACTCAATTCATGCCCGGACGCGAGACCCGTCTCGTACGCCCATGCCCTGCTCACATTGCGCATGGTGTACCCACCACCGCCCAGCAGCAGAAGCGGCAACCCAAAACTCTTCACAAACTCCACACAGCTGGCATGGCCACGCATACTTAGGTTGAAACAACCCAGCTTATCGCCCGCCAAGGAGTCCGACCCACACTGGAGGACCACAGCCGTGGGCTGGTACTGCTCCATAATACGCTGGATCACAGGCTTGAATACACTCTGGTACGTCTCATCGGTAATGCCGTCTCGCAATGGCACATTGCATGCATAGTGCTTGCCAGAGCCATAGCCAATGTCACGCAGCTCACCTGTACCGGGGAAAAACTCACCGTACTTGTGGAACGAGCAGGTCATGACACGGTCCGTCGTGTAAAATGCCTCTTCCACACCATCACCATGGTGCACGTCAATATCAATATACAGAACACGCGGGTGGTACCGAAGCAGCTCCAGAATACCAAGCACGATATCATTGATGTAGCAAAATCCACTTGCCTCGCCTTTCTTGGCATGGTGTAGACCACCAGCCCAGTTGATCGCAATATCACACTTGTCCCGCGAAAGACGCGCAGCGCCTTCCATCGAGCCACCCGCGGAAATGGAACAGTACTCAAACAAGCCATCAAACACAGGACAATCATCCCCCACATTGTCTGCCATTAGCTCATTCACACACACTATACATACACTTCGACTGCTCACGGACGTATGAGTCCACATTTTCCGGCGTCACACGGTTCAAAAAGTCCACGTAGTCATCCGTGTGGAACTGCGACATCTCCCTCTTTGTCGCTGGTTTGGCACGCTACCGAGTTAGTGCGAGCGTCACATACAAAAATCTCCATCTTCTTATACAGTCCATAGTTCATAACGAGCGAGTGGCACATGCGAATACGCATAGGCTTCATTGGATGGCCAGCGCCATAGTGGAAGTTTCCAATGTCGGAATCGAAAAAGTAGCATACACGCGACGGGTTGTTGCCCGCCTTCGAGATAGGCTGCAATAAAGGCGTACCTCCAACATCGTACGCAAAAGTACTCGCAGATCCGCCTGCAGCATTGGATGGCAAAAATGTCGGCGCCATCGCGGAAATCACCTCTTGCGCAGGCCTGCGAGTCGAGGATGAGCTATGCAAGCGTCGTTCATCTCCGCTCTCCTGCCTCCTTCATCATGCCACGTGGCCCCACGAGCACGGGTCGTCAGCCCGACCGCTGAGCCTGTCACTGTGCACCATATACGATGTCGGGCCAACAGCAAGCTGGACATCGCTCGCTAATCGCACTTATCGCGGATGAGGTAGGTACTACCTCTTTGTACTCACATGCAAGGACTCGACAACCGGCTTCATCCTCGCTGGTATCGGCGACGTGTCCAAAGATGGTGACAAAAACTTCTTCGTCGTGGATAACAAGACGCCGACCGCTGACATTGAAGAAGCCTTCATGAAGTTTACCAAGGAGCGCGACGACATTGCTATTGTTCTTATCAACCAACATATCGCCGATAAGATCCGCCCCCTGGTCGACAAGTATATGCAGGCCTTCCCAGCTCTCCTTGAGATTCCCAGCAAGGATCATCCTTACGGTACGTATTCTTCGGGTTTCTTTAAGCTGACGGTGCAGACCCATCGAAGGATGGCGTGCTCAAGCGTGTACAGAAGGTACGAATCTTGGGATTTCGGCATAGCGACTAACACCTGGCAGATTTTCGGCGAGTAATGGCCTACCTATCTCATTCGACGCCGGATCTTTCCTTGCGGCACTACACTCTGACTTTGTGCATATAACAATAGTGTAACAATGAAAAAAGATTTGATGACATTCAAAAAACTAAGCTATAACAAATGACTAACTTACTGGCCACCACGCAGACGGAGAACAAGGTGCAGCGTGCTCTCCTTCTGGATGTTGTAGTCGCTCAGAGTGCGGCCATCCTCCAGCTGCTTACCAGCGAAAATAAGACGCTGTTGGTCCGGTGGAATGCCCTCCTTGTCCTGGATCTTAGCCTTGACGTTATCAATCGTGTCCGAGGATTCGACTTCCAATGTAATAGTTTTACCAGTAAGAGTCTTGACGAAAATCTGCATACCACCACGAAGGCGAAGCACCAAGTGAAGAGTGCTCTCCTTCTGAATGTTGTAGTCACTCAAAGTACGGCCATCCTCCAACTGCTTACCAGCGAAAATAAGACGCTGTTGGTCGGGAGGAATACCTTCCTTGTCCTGGATCTTAGCCTTCACATTGTCGATCGTGTCTGAAGACTCCACCTCCAGGGTGATCGTCTTGCCAGTAAGAGTCTTGACGAAGATTTGCATACCACCGCGCAGACGGAGAACCAGGTGAAGAGTGCTCTCCTTCTGGATGTTGTAGTCGCTCAGAGTGCGCCCATCCTCCAACTGCTTACCAGCAAAGATCAAGCGTTGTTGGTCCGGAGGAATACCTTCCTTGTCCTGGATCTTAGCCTTCACATTGTCGATCGTGTCTGAAGACTCCACCTCCAGGGTGATCGTCTTGCCAGTGAGCGTCTTAACGAAAATTTGCATGATGGAATTTGATAGTAAAGAGATAAAATCCCGCCACCGTTCCTTATATTTATGCAACGCGAGGTGGCGCGCTAATTTTTTTCGGCCGACGGAAAAAACACCACACGCAAAGCGAAAGGGCCCTAAAAGGCGGGAAAAATAGGCCCATAAGGCCCCTAATATTTGTGTCACGCCATAATCCGCGCGCGCGTTGCTTATCTGCGCACGGGCGCCTTGTTTGAGGGTAATCCATTTTATTTTTCCGCATATATTTTTTTTATGAGCAGCATCACAGCGCACACAGGGGCCCTGGCCCTATTTGCCACAGGTTTTGTATCTGGGTATTTGGTTTCCAAGTGGACGTCAGGGTCAGGCTATGAGAGCGATGACGATGTGAGCGATCTCGAAGATGGCGATGAGGATGACTCTTCTTCATCTTCAGAGCCGTGCAAAATGGTATGCTATACTCTACTGGTAAGCTGACAGCTAGGTTTTAGGTGTCCGAATGGACCTCAAAATGGACAAAGGCAAGATTGCAGCACAGTGTGGGTACGTACTTGATACAAGGCTTATGGAAAAGTCATGCAACCCTAGAAGTCTATAAAAAGGCCAAGCGTTCCCAACCCGAATACGTTCACCGGTGGAAGCAGCTAGGGTACGTATTCCTCTCACTCACAGGATAGTCAAACCAAGATTGCTATTAAAGTGCCGGATGAAACACAGTTACTTGAGCTTCAGCAAACGGCCAAAAAACTCGGAGTGCCTGCTGCTGTCATTCAGGACGCGTACGTATATTGGACAGTGCGGTGTCCGTCTAACATGAGTAGGGGTCGAACACAGGTAGCACCTGGCAGTCGCACGGTTGTTGGTCTAGGTCCAGCTCCTGTGTCTGTCATGGACCAGCTTACGCGCAGTTTCAAGCTTCTTTAAGCTTTAAAAATAGACGTACACTATGCATTGTGTATACCATAGCGGAACCATTACGTTGTGGGTATAGATCTACCACATTCTATTACCGTGTAACAATGTACTAAGAAGTGCATTTGAAGCCTCCCTGTTTGGAGGCTGGTTTTGTGGTGGTGCCGCCGAGGTGGGTGGAGGGTCATTTAGAATACTCAGCAAGTTCTGGGTGGGCGCATTTGAAGGCGGTGGACCTTGAGGGCTCATAGGTGGTGGCGTTGGCACGCCGGTATGTTGTGTAGGTGTACCTGGATGCCCTGAGCCTAGCAATGTCGACAGAAGTGCTTGCTGATGCGACGAACCTGGTGAGGTTACAGGTGGGGTGTGCATACGCCATGTCGACGGAGGGATGTTGTGTGGAGGAGGCCTGTCGGCCTGCGGTATCGGAGCAGGTGCCGAGGTTGGTGAGTGCGGAGTTGGCCCATTCCGCAAACTCGACAAGAGCTGAGCGCGATGATGATCGCCTGTGGGAGGAGGTGGAGGACGTGTTGCTGGGTCCGCCTGGGCGACATTAGCATTCATCCATGGGCTAGGCATGGGTCGATCTTGGCTAGGTGGCTGCTGCATAGGCATAGGCATGGGCATAGGCATGGGCATGGGCATAGGTACGTGCATTGGCATTTGGCCCAACTGTGCAAGCATAGGGCCAGATGAGGGCATATTCACTGGTTTTGGCCCGTTCAAAATAGACAACAATGTATCGCGATTCCCTGGAGCAGAGGAAGGCATACCTGCCTGCGGATAAGCGGGCTTTAGCATGGTGGGGATCTGAGTTTGATCCAGACCTAGCAATGCACGCAATGCTGTGGAGCCATCCACACGCTGCGTTTGCATATGTGATGGAGGCGCCGGCAATGGCTGCGGAGGCACGGGAGGCGGCGGAGGCTGGGACCCCTGCAGCAACGTAAGTAGCAGCTTCTTTTTGGACTCCTCGTCTTGGGTACGATCCACATTTATCGATGGTGACTGCTGACGCAATTGACGCGCCGATGCTGCCTTGGCTGTTTGAGCCATTTGACGCATTGCTGACGGGGGGAGAGAAATGAGGCCAGGTTTGTTGGTGGGGGTAGCTTTGGGTGATTCGACTGTGCCGAAGAGTGCATCCAAACTAACCTGACCTGGTGCTGCTTCTTTGGGTGCTGGTGTCGGTGTCGATACGATGGGACGGCGTGGGTGCGTGCGCTTATTCGCCTGAATCCATCGTCGGAGACGCATGACAAATGGCATCACCATGTAAAACTTGCCGCCCAAGTCCGCGGCGGGTGACTTGGGTTTCTTGGCCGTAGGCAAATCTCCCAACTTGAACCATTCAATACGTGAAATCTCGCGGCGCGTCTGTGTTTCCATCTGTGTACTCTCTGGCACACCTGGGATGACATAGAGCCGGATCTTTTGCTCGCGCTGTGTCAGCTCAAAATAGTCCTTGCTGTTCTCAGGCAAGAGGTCGCTAGCATCAAAGCCCGTCTCTTCGCGCACTTCTCGAATGGCGCAGTCTCGTTCCGGCTCATCCTGATTGATCTTGCCTTTAGGGAAGGTCCATGAAGCGCCTTTGCCCCACCCTTTAACAAGAATGCACTTGGTCCAATCCTCTGAGAGAAGAATCGCACCACATACAGGCACGCGTGTTTTATACTCCATGAACTGGCTGTATGCTTTGCTCAAGCTGGATGGGCCACTCGATGTGTACAACTGAATAAGTGGTACAGCTAGGGAAGCCACATGGAGCAGCTCTTCGGTGAACTTCCGAAGGCTACGCTGGGGCAGCTGCGGGTTTTGTGGGCATAGGAAGTCCAAGTAGAACCAATGCCTAGGGCGTGTTAGTTATTCTATCAAGGGAAATAACGACGTACGCTTGTTCAACCTGGAAACCAATGCGCTCAATGGACGTCAGCTCGTTGGCTGGAAGGTTGACAATAAAGCGGCAAGCCAGGTTCTCCAATTCTTCTTCAAAGGTGGCTTGCTTCAGGGACTTGCTATTCGCATCCTTTGGACCTGAAGACGAAGGGTCCGACGCGACGTCAGTCATCTTGTCGATACACGTTCGCTGTGACGAGAGGAGGAAGGACGATTGCATGGTTCATCTGCAGTGTCCACATCAGCACCACGTGCGCCGACATCGGCAGGTCCGGCCGAGCGTCAGGGCCTCGCCGTGGCGTTGCCGAGTGTATGTGCGAGAGGGCGCCTAGCGCGTTGTTGGGCGTACGCCAAACGCACGCACATCGAATCTTCTTTTCTTACCAAACGTTCCTATCAATGCTAGGCTCGTCAATGAGTGCTTGCCGAGCTCTACGCCCACAAGGTGTTATGGTGCTGCGTCGATGGAAGGGCACAGCTGTTGTAAGTGCTGTGCCATCGACGGACTACCACGGCACACGTTCCTCCAATGCACCTGGCGCGTCGACATGGACGCCTCCGCCGCGCCGTTCGTGGGAGAGGCGCGACGTGCAGGCACTATTTGACCAGCCGCTTCTGGAGCTTGTTTTCCAGGCTGCGTCCGTGCATCGTGCTCACCACGACCCTAGCCGTATTCAGCTGTGCACGCTAATGAACATCAAGGAGGGTGGCTGTTCGGAAGACTGCGCGTACTGCTCGCAAAGCAGCCGCTACGATACACACTCGAAAGCTTCGAAGCTGGAAGAGCTGGATACTGTGCTGGAGGAGGCGCGTCGTGCGAAAGCCAATGGCAGCACTCGTTTCTGTATGGGCGCTGCGTGGCGTGAGATTGGCGGCCGTAAGCGTGGCTTCAAGCGCATTTTGGACATGGTGCGTGAGATCCGTGGTATGGGCATGGAAGTGTGCACCACTCTCGGCATGCTTACGCCGGAACAGGCCCAGCAGCTGAAGGAAGCGGGCTTGTCAGCGTACAACCACAACCTTGATACGAGTCGTGAGCATTACGGCAAGGTCATTACCTCGCGCACGTACGACGACCGTTTGCAGACGATTGAGAATGTGCGCAATGCTGGTATTGCGGTATGCTCTGGTGGTATTCTGGGTCTTGGTGAGAAGGAGGAGGACCGTGTTGGTTTGATTTGGGAGATGAGTCAATTGCCGGAGCCGCCGGAGAGCTTCCCTGTGAATGCGTTGGTCGCCATTGAAGGCACACCGATGGCTGACCAAGAGCCGATCAAGTTCCAGGAAATGCTGCGTACAGTGGCTACGGCGCGTATTGTTTTGCCTACGTCGATTGTGCGTCTGGCTGCTGGTCGTCACATGTTCTCTGAATCCGAGCAGGCGATGCTTTTCCTGGCCGGTGCGAATGCGATCTTCACGGGCCACCGCATGCTGACCACGCCAACTTCGTCATGGGACCAGGACAAAGCTATGCTGGACCGCTGGGGTCTGTCGGGCATGAAGAGCTTTGAGACGCCACGTATGGCTGCCGACCAGGCTTCGTGTTCTGCGTCCGACGCTGTGCGGGCTACGTCGAGCGAAGCTAGCGCTCCTTCGGCCGCCTCTACAACGACTACGCCTTAATATGACACTGCTATATATTGCCTGTAGAACGATTTCCTAAAATGGCCCGCTGGGAGGCTTGTACATATGTCGATGGATGTAGCCGGTGAGGGCCGTGTGATTTCGTGCCTGCGGGCGGTGGGGGGTTGGCCTGGGTTGCTCGGCTCGGCTCCACTTTTTGGTTAAAAATAGCGTCTGCATCGACGTCATTGCCATCCCATTTATCGGGGCCCTGGCCGATTGGTTTGGCTCGCACATTCATGCTATTGAAGCGCCAACCGCCCAAGGCACTAGCTCAGGCGCTTGTGCTCCTACTATGGGGCATCGTCCCACTCTCTTGGGTGTATGTGATTGCCTACATTGCCATCCGTTCGTACTTCGTGCGTGATGCAAGTGAACTCTGGCGCTTGATCACATCAGGTCGACTGCCATGGCAGGTTGCGCATCGCCGTCGTCTTGTGCGTTGGCTGAGCCAGCGAGGCCTGTTTTGTTACGCTCTGCTGGAGTCGTCGTTCTCGATTTACTACCGACTCCTCGCACGAAAAATCCAGGGCCGGGCCGGCTCGCACACAGCGACGCGGGAGTTTGTCGTTCGTGCCGTGACCACTGGTGTGTCTGATGGGCTCGAAGATATAGTGCCACACCTGGAGCAATCGAAGGACAAGGCCAAGCTACCTACTGTCAAGGCGCCACTGGCGTTCGACGATCCACGAGCGGTCGAGTTCCGTCATGAAATGGCCGGCTGGTTCCTGGGTGTGCGCCCAGAGCACATTTCGCTGCATGATGTGCAAGACTGGCTGTCCTGGTCGCTCTTTGGAAAGTACTATGAAGAAGTGATCGCGGAAGACTCCAATGCGCATGACATGAAAAAGTTCCTGGCCGGCGCTGTGGACTTGTTTGCCGCGCGACGTGGTCTGCCTTTCCCCGAGAAGGTTGACTTGACGCCAAAGGAGCGTCGAAACAAGCGCGTCATGCTACTTACGCTGGATCCTGTGCATGTGAACTCGCGGCCGCTGGCCATGTATGTCGGCACCTTCCTTATGAATCGCGTGTCACAGGCGTACTTTTCTGTGCTGGGCATGCATCGGTATGAAGTGGATGGATACTCGTACCTGATATACATGCCAGCTGGATGGACGCCCGATGCGGCTGCACGGGGGGAGGCACCACGCCCTGCGCTCTTCCTGCATGGCCTTGGCTTGGGTGTCGTGCAGTACATTACGGCCGTCCAGGCGTTGGTCGCCCCAGGTGGTCGCCCGGCTATGCGCCCTTTGTTGGTGCCTTTGCAGCCCTGGGTTTCGTATGAATTCTTCTCGAAGCGTTTCCTCCGCCCGTGGAAGTACCATGAGGCCTCGACATCCATTCGGCACATGCTAGAGCGTCATCGGCTGGACAAGTGTGGCGTGAATGTGCTGTCGCACAGCATGGGCACCATTGTCCACACATGGCTCATGCGTGCCTGGCCGGAACTGATTCATCGGTCCCTGTTTGTGGACCCTGTGTGCTTCCAGTTGTGGGCGCCTCACATTTGCTACCGCTTCTTGTACAAGCCCACCGACTCGTTTGTGGAGTACGTTTTGCGCTACTTTGTCGCCCGTGAATTGGGCACAGCGAATGTGCTGATGCGGCACTTTGACTGGTCCGCCAATGTGCTGCTGGCCGATGATTTGCCTGAACGCAGCGATCCATCGCACTTGCGTATCTATCTGGCTGGCGCAGATACGGTCGTGAAGGCCAGTAGTGTCATCAAGTTTTTGAAGCGCAGTGGCTTCGAAGAGCGGATTGAATACGAGCCTGATTTCCATCATGGCGAATTTATATTAGGACCGAAAAACATGATGGGCAAGATTGTACAGGCGTTGGATCAGTACAGCCCTATGTAAGTTTATAGACAACAAGGCAGAGGTATCGTGATAGGGGCTCACCAGCAATAGACTAAGGTGCATCGGTTCAACAACGCTGGCGAGGCTGTCGCCCGCTTGGTCAGATCGTCGCGTGGTGGCGTCATCGTGAGTACCACGTGCAGATTCGCCGTGATCTGGGCACGGAAGAACGAGAGCAGTTCGTCGTCGGCATGCAACACCAAGCCTTGGCGTTGAGCTGCGTCACGCAAGGCTGACAACAACGACGTGTACTCATCCCCCTCGAAGAGCCCAGCCACCTCGGCGTTGGCCAAGAGTGTGTTGAGTTTCTCTACACGCGCCGGCACGGCCATTTGGCTCTCGTCCAGCGTCCAGCACACACGCTCGCCACGAATACCCACCCGACGCAAGAGCGCACGCAGGTCATCGTCAAAGCGGGCTTCGTCGTAGGCACGCGACGTGGGCAGATTGTACAGCGCCAAGCCTCGCAGCCACGCACAAAAGCGCGCCATAGTCGTGCGGCCAGAGCCTGCGACACCGATCAGCAGCAAGTGGCCTGCCGGCTGCTGCAATACACGGTCGCAGCGTAGGGCCAAGTCAAGCACAGCATCATGCAAGACCAGCTCTGTCTCCAGCGCTTCCTCTGCAAAGCCACGCAGACGCGCGTGCGCATACGAACGTAGCGCCTCACGATCAACGCGCTTCGATGTTCGCGAGAGCCAGTCTGAGTACAGCAACGGCCGACGTAGCACGCGACGCACATCCAAGCCGGGGAAGGCAGTACGGGCCGCCTCGTCCAGCGCCTCGTCACTCCATGCCTTGTCCTCTGGGGTCACAAGGCGGTCCTGGAAGACACGCAATGCTTCATGCGCCCAGATTCGAACTAGGTCGTCCAAGTCGGTATCGGTCGTCATCAGTTGGTGCATGCCACGAATCCACCGCGTCAACTCACGCGGAGAGTACACATAATGCGCCTGCTGCGCCGTAGAAAAGTGCGCTTGCGTCGCGCGGAAGTACGTCACCATACCCCGCGCCACGGCATCGACATAGCCTAGGAGTGACGGCATAGACTGCAAGAGCGCCTGCGCCAGCGTGCTGTAAATCTGTACCAAGGCCTCGTCTGAGGGATAGCCCACCCAGACCACGGGCGTATGCCGCAGCCACCGAGGCGGTAGCGGTGTACGTCCAGCGTCGGTGGGTGGATTGCATGCACCGACAATTTGGATACGTTCCAGCGTGACCCAGGCCAGCTGGCGGTAAAAGCCGCCATGCTCAATCCACTGTCGCAGCAGTGCCAAGACACGCTGCGTACCACATGCGTCCGGCGTCGGCAAATTGATTTCGTCGCAGAACAACACCAACCGACGACCAGGCGCTCGTGGGACCAGGCGTTGACCACTGGCGGTATACTCGTACACACAGTGCGACTCCAACGTACGTAGCAACGTATCGCATGTCGTCTGCGACGAGAAGTTTAGCGTCACGACATCCACGTCCGGCCAACGACGCAGGACTTCCAGTAGGACCATAGTCTTACCGGCTCCGGGCGGGCCACATAGCACGACAGGCCGCTGCTCATGCAGCCACATCTGCAGAAGCGATTCATGTCGTACTGTATCGACCGTAGGGATGATCAAGTCACTCGTTGTGAGCACACGTGCATCCACGCGGATTTTCGGCACGGCCTCCGACCATGCACGCCATGGCGCACCAGGCGCGATGTCCACATCGACGTCGAACCATGTACGGCCTGGGACCGTCGGCATGGACGGCAGCTTGGCTACAGCGGCACATACCTCCTGCCTCACTTCGTCGGTAGCGTCGCCGGCCATTGCCCATAGCGTCGCCAAGAGGAAGGAGCGTTGGGCGTACGTCCGCATATCCGCCTCATTCAAAGGGAAATCAGGATGGCGCACCTGGTATCTGACCGCGCGCTGGATAGCGCGGCGCATCCACGTCAACCAAGCGGCCAAGGCACGTGCCTCGCTCCATACCATGCAGTGGGCATGACGCAGTGCGGACGCACGAGCGACATCCCATACACTGCCAGGCGCCCAGTATGCCTCAATGGCCTCGACCACGATCCGCTGCGTCTCAGGAATGACACCAGGCGCCGCTGAGAGTGTCGAAAGGGTATCATCGTCTGTCGAGGCGGCTTGCAAGCATGCCATTGTATGCGATTGACGCATAGCGGGTGTCACAGCATCGCTGGGGAACCATACCATACCACATCGCGTAATGGTGGCACGCGTCGCATACGCCACTGAGTCCACCTCAAAGAGAAGTCGGACGTTCGAGGGCAACGGCAAACGTTCACCGGTCGGCAGTGTCAGCTGTCGATTGTCGTCCAGCACACTATTCAGCGTCTCGACCCAGTCCGGATCCAAGTCGCCATCGAATACGATCCAGTGGCGCTGTGTCGACGCACGATCGAGAATGCGGCGAAGCGTATAGGTAAAGAGACCATCCGTCCATTCACGCGTCGTGGGATCCCATGTACCATACAATGCTTCCTTGCTAAGCACTTTCGGGTCTAATACATGGGCTACACCGGCACGCTGCTCGACGCGCTCCAGGGCTTGCAGGAGCGTACGCCATGCCCGCGTCTTGCCTGTACCAGCCTCACCGACCAACACCACACCTGGTGCGATATCCAGAACGTGATGTAGCTGCCATATCTTTTCAAGCCAGGCACCCGTCCCGAGATGCTGTGCTTCACATTCGGCCTCCAGGGCCTGTACCAGGTCCTTCGACATTGAAGAGCTGGGGGCAATGCCAGGGAACACATCCGCGACCAGCTCGGCAAACAACGGCGCATCTTCGGCTACCAAGCGTGGGGGCACCGTCTCTTGCACGCTCTGCACAATTACATTGATCTCCGACTCTGCAGGGTTCGATCGACGTGCATGAGCCGCGCCCACCAGTACCGCTTTGAGCGCACGCAATCCAAAGTCGTAGTGAGGTGCATCGCTCAGCTGTTCCATACACAGCTGGAACAGCGTCACCATCTTGCATGCCAACGAACTGGCATCAGTAAATCCATGCATACGCAGCCATCCTTCCACGATCAAGGTGGAATCTGGCTGCGTCATGGCTACGCGGCGGAAAAGCTTCACCAGATTGTCTGGCAAATGCGATCGCCCTGCATAGCTTGGGTTCATCGTAACAAAGAGCCCTGTAGACGGTTGGACGCGCGTAAGCACCGACCCAATCCGAGCTTCTGTCTCATGCGCCAATGCCTGCTGCACGGCCTGCATAGACTGTGACACACTCGACAACACACGCTCATCCAATCGATTGAACTCGTCAAAGCAGCCCCACGCACCGACACGTGCCAGGCCCAGCAACAAACGAGCCATCGCACTCTCATCAAACTGCTGGTCACAGTTGAACACCAACACCCATCGACCGAGCTCCGCACCGAGAGCCTTGACCGTTTCTGTTTTGCCGGTCCCTGCTGGACCAAATGGCGCGCCACCCTGCCGTGCCTTGAGCGCCTGCGTAAGCGTAATGTAGCTTGCATTCGTCAGTGGCGTAGGGATGAGGCGCTCTTGTGCACCTAACACCTCAAAGCCGTACGTGAAGGACGCATACGCCATACGTACATGGACCTCGGTGCCGTCCCAGTAATGACGCAATTGCTGTTGCCAAACAAACGGCGACGCGTCCGTGATCTGGTGGAGAACCGTAGTGAGGAAGAGCAACAGCGCTAGGCATTGTTCGGCTGGGCGACGAAGCGTAGCAACATCGCCTGCGAGCGATGACAGGTGTGCGCAGGGCGCCGTGATCCATGCATGTAGAGGCTGTAAGTCCTTCGCTGTCCAGTGTCCTGGCTGAGACGGACACGCTTCCACGCGACGTACAAATGCGATTTGCCAAGCCAGCAGAACCAGCTGCGTTGGAGCCATGGCCAAGAACGCCGCAAGCGCATCCTTGTCATTCATATCAAGAGCTTCAACACGCTCCAAGACGGACGGGAGCAGTGCTTTTAAGGTCTGTGGCATACCTTGCTCAAGTGCCTGTAACCATACATGCACAGGCACATCTTGGCGCACAGGAATCGGGGTATGCAGATCGACCACTTCGTCGGCTGTCGTACGGATCGCCTGGATCTGACCTTGCTCGACCACGACTGATGCGACGCCCGCAAACATTTTAGTCAGATGCTTAGAGGCGTGGACGACATCGCGGCCATGACCCAGCATATCCAGCAGATCTTCGTCACCCACAAAGTAAAAGCGTGGGAATCGTGCGCGTTCACGCTCCAAGTACTCGCCCAAAGCTGTTTGAATTCGATGCAAGAGCTCTGTAAGTCGCTCCAACGACCCACGGATCCCTGGAATCTGGATCACGTCCAGCACACGTGGCGACTTTACGACCTTTTTCAGCAGGGCCAAGAACTCACTGCTGACGCTCTGGAATCGGCCGCTCTCCACAGGAAGCATATGCGCCATATCAGCACCGGCACTAAATACGCCACGCAAGTAGACCCATTGGCGTTGCACATCGGTCCACAAATCAAACGTAGTATGGATGCGGGCTACGCGCTCCTCCCACATGTGCGCCTCTTCTTCAAATGTACGATAGTATGCGCTGGCCGCCATGGCCTGCAATCCGCCAGCATGCTCTTGTGCCAGCTGGAAAATCGTATCAAAACCACGCAGAAGCATGCATTCATGCCGATAGTCGACCAGCTCTAGTGTGTACGCCGTCCATGCGTCGCGCACTTGCTGCAAGTAGACGTCCAACGCATACTCGCCTTGCGCCTCAGCAATCGCGGCTTGGATAGTAGTGAGATGCAAGTGCCAATCGAGCGCCCATACATCGCCCAACGTATGCGTGCTGGCCACGTACCGGGGCGCGCCGAGATTGGTATGCAAGGACCGCCAGTGCCGCGATTGGAACGCTTCGGATTGGAGATCGCCTAACACTTTGATGTGCGTTAGCAAAAACTGAACATGGTCATGCAGCGTTTCGTATGCTTCGTACGCACGAACGCGACTGGGCAGCGCACGGCAGGACCGCAGGATGGATTCCAAACGCTGCCGCACTTGACGCACTTGCACGCGGCTCCAGGGCGTCTGCCGAAGTTCGTCCAACTCGCCCCACAGCTCGGCGAGCGCACTCCATACCTGCTTGAGCCGCGTAACCTCGTCAGCCACGACGCTCAAGATGCTTTCGTCGTGGGCTTCGAGGCCAAAGACTTCGCGTGCGTCCGCTAGCATACCCGCCTGCTTTTGCAGCGCACTCACACGGGCTTCGTACTCGCCCAACACACGTAGGGCCTCGGCCACAGGCACAGCACCTTGGCTAGGCCGTTCATGCGCCCAGGCCTCCTGCAGGGATTGGGCTTGCGCAGACAATGCGCGCGTTTCCTGGGCCATGCGTACATGCAGGCTTTCTTGCTGGGCCTCAATGGAAGCATGCTTCTGAGCATGCAGTTCTCGCAACGTCGATAGATCTGCTTTTACTTGCTCCGCATAGACCCAGTCCTGGGGACGTGGCCACCGCTGCTGCAGCAGCAGCGATTGACCCTGCGCGAGCAGGTCCACATACGGCGTCCATGTCCGAAGCTCGTGCGTGAGCTGTGCCACGCTAGTAATCAGCTGGACCACTTGCGTTGTGGAGGTGTGCATCGCACTCAGAGGCTCGAGAGTGGTGCGCCATGTGGTCATCGTAGTATGCATATCGCGGAGGCACGTATGCAAGTAGGCAGCAAAGCGCGTTCCAAGGGCTGCATACCATGCCTCAAAGCGAGTAAGAACACGTGATTGCGCAAGCGTCGCATCTAGATGGATCAGACCCTTTGATCGCCTCGCTGGCGCTTCAATAAAGGAGCGCGTCGTGCGGATCTCGGACAGTAACGACAGCCAGGTCTCCATGGACGCATCGGGCGCGACTGTATCGGGTTCCACGTCCCAGAGCACTTGCAGGGCCAACCATCGGTCGGCATACGCCCGCGCCTCTTCCATCGCACGTTGGACACGCTGCAGCGGCGCCTGCAAGGCAGCAGGCGGTAGACGCACCATGAGGCCTTGCAGTGTGCGAGCGCGTTGCTCTTGACGCGTCCATACTTCAGACGTAACGTTGAGCTGCACCTGCTGCAGCACAGTATCCAAGCACGAGCCCAACGCTTGGAACCAGTACATTTGTGCCTGCTCCACAGGCGGGTCAAGCTGCAGTGTATTGGAACGCACAACAATATGCACGATCGGGAGATCCTCGCGCCATTGTGATGGATCGTCGAGGTTAGCACACAACGCAGTCAGAGCCTCTTCCATGCGCGACACAAGCACATCGTCTACGCGCGCTTGCCATGCGTTTACAAAGGCAGGGAGATTGACAAACCCTTGAAGAGTAAGGGCGTAAATCTGCGACTGCATGGACGCCAGCGTGGATTGGAAGGCGTCCTTGGTATACTCGCATGTTTTCAGCTGCGTCAGCAACGCATCCAGCTTCGCCTGGACACTCGTCGCTTGATCGGCGAGGGATTCAAGCTGGAGAACTGCCTTCCCCAGCGCATCCACCGCCGTCACATACTCGTTTTCGTACCCATTCGCACCTTCAAGTAGGTGCTCCCAGCGGCAGAGCATTAGCGTTTCCAGGTGCGTTCGCGTGTCCAGCTGCGCCTGAGCCAATAGAGACGCCATCATAGGCACCGAAGCCAAACTGGACGTGACTTTGTGCAGGGTGTGTAGGGCACTGTCCAGAGCCAGCACGTACGGAAAGAGACGGCGCGCATCCCGCGATAGGCTGACCAGGGCTTGTGGAATCACCTGGCCCAGCATCATTAGCGCATGGGCTTCGTCCGCAAGTGCAAACGTATGCGCATCGTACTGCACAAGAAGCTTATCGGACGAGGCTTTGTGCTCTTCGTCACCATCTCGCGTCGATACCACTTGAAGGACATATCCCTGCGGCAGAGAGGCCCTATGGCCCATATCCTGGGCCCAGGCATACACCAACTTGCGGGGATCGAGCTGCTGCAGGAACGCCTCGCTTTCGGCATACAGCCGTTGTCCCTCCACATGGTCCGTCCAGCCATCTCCCAGCGCATCCTGGACACGCTGCCGATACAGTTGGAGTTGTCGCTCCATTTCGCTGACCCAAACAATAGCGCCTACAATTTCAGCTTGGTGTCGCAGCTGGCCCACAAGGTGGGCATCTGAGTGGCGGTACCCTTGCTGAAACTTGCGTCGCAACGCGTCAAGGTCTGTACGCACACTTTGCAGGAGAACCGTTTGATACTCTTGTACAGCAGCACGAACGCGAGGCCGGACAAACAGTCGATTGAAATGCGCCAAGATACGAAGTCGCTCACGCGCTGATCGTGCATCCCGAAGGAGCTGACGTAGCTGCTCAATGAGACGAGTCTCCACATGCGAAACGCGCTCATTGTAGTGGGTCTCTGCTTCGCTCAGCGCCGCTGTGCCTTTGTCGCTCGTATCCAGCACATCAATATGACGTAGCCCATCCAGTGCATGCTCAATGTCCTGCACAGAGCCCTCTACGCCCTGAGCCTTGCCATAACGACCCACATGCACCATCTCCACTAGTTCTTCATGTGCACGACGAAGACGGCCAATGTAGGCCAATCGCGCACGTAATGCCATGAAGGGGGACGTAATCTTGATGGGAATAAACTTGTCGCCACGCTTGCGAGTAATATTGCGCGCCACATATACAAACTCTTTCACATTCTCTTCCCATTCGTCCAGCATTTCGTCGACGATGGCCATGGTCGCAGCAAATGTGGTGTAGACGAGTTGCATGAGTTTCATGCTTCCCAGCACTTTCAGGAGAGCATCACGCACATCACGGCCTAGCGCCTCGACAAAGTCCAGCGAACGGCGAATGGGGTAGGTACTTACACGCAGCTTCTTCGTAAACGTGACAAGGACCGTACGTTGTGCTTCCGCTAGACCTTCCAAGGTCGTGGCTGACACGACATCATTCAGCGGCAGATCCTTAAGCAGCGTATTGTAGCCATGCACTTTCTCCATGCAATCCTTCAGGCCTGTATCGGCATGGAACGACACAGTGGCATGGAATCGTTTGGCGCGCGTCAGCACATCCAGTGTCAATGTAATGGCTGGCGCATGCAATTGTCGGTCCATGGAGTCCAAGGCATTTTCCATCGCCGCCCAAAAGTTGGCCTCTTGAAGTGCTGTGCCTGACGAGGCATCACGATCCAGTTTGGTCACTGTCTGTACCGCACGAACCCAGCCATTCATATCTGCATGCAACCGATTGATAAACGCATCGTCTTCCAGCAACGATGCAGGCTCTAGATCATTCGCACTGACATCGTCACCCACACGTTCACATGTGGCTTCGATGATGGGATGTACATTTAGAACCACCTGTGGGATCTCCATATGTTGCTGTACATGCCGCAAGCTCCATTCCAATTCAGACAGCTTACGTCGGACAAGAGGCGCGCCTGTCTTACTCTCTTCTTCCCTGTCCTCAGGGTGCCCCTCCACGTAGGCATCGACCCATGGCGCCATAACGTTGTGTAGGACGTGCTCTAGCGCTTCATACGGTGTTTCTAAGAGGTGGACTGCATCCGGATTCGAAACATCGGAAGACCAAGCGCCAAGCAAAGTGACCACACGTATTTGTGACGCTAGCGGTACGTGAGCGTCCAACGTGGCTTGCCGCTTCATCAGGGCCACGACAGAGCTTTGATTGCCGGACCACGTTGGTTTTTGTGCAATGGTATAATGGACAGCACCTTCTTCTTCTGCCACCTGATCGACAAAAAGGACTGGCACTGTGTTGTCTTGCAAAAATGTTTTGGCATAGTCTTCTGTACGCGTCTGCGACCATATCGAGGCGACCGATGCAGAGTCGGTGCCTAGGACAATAGGGAGCAGAGCCTCCAAATACTTGCGGAGTTCGCCCACGTCTATGTCCACAATGGGCACATGCCCATCCCCGTCGTCCATCTCGCAAGCAAGATGGCCGGTAGGACGCGTGTGGCAGACCAACAGGGCGCGAGGCGATTCAATACGTGACCACGCCCTGGGACCCTCGCGGAGGGTCACGTGAAGTGATGCTTGACGCTGGGGCCACATTCTCATGCCGTTCATACGTGGAGAAAAATGTCACGCTAGTTCTAGGCGAATTGATAGACACTACAACTATAGACGGAAAGAAAAGGGGAAAGGGAGAGGGAGAGGGAGAAAGAAAGGGCACGATCATAGCCAATACATAAGGAAGAATGCTGAAAAGGAATGCGGCGTGTACAGGCGCTTAGCGCAGGCTGTTTTGGAGACGGCGCTTGCGCTCCTCCAGCTCCTGACGCTGCTGGTCCAGAGCAGCACGCATCTGGCGGTGGCGAGCGTACAGCTCCTCCTCGCTCTGCTTCAGCTTCGATTCCTTCTCGGCGACCTTGCGCTGGAACACAGCCTTCATATCGCTCTCCATCTTTGCCAGCTTGGCCTCGTGCACTGCACGAGCCTCGGCCTGCTTTGCTGACGGGTTGACATCGCTGAACACGCTGTCGTCCTGCGAAATACCGAGCTCTTGGAGCTTCGAAGCACGGTAATTCTCGTACAAAACCTCAGTCAACTCACGAAGATCCTCCATGTTCGAGCGAATGAGCATCTGACGAAGCTTCACAAAGTCGCAGTGTTCTTCGTTGTCGACCTCAATCACACCCCATGGGTAGGCACGACCACGCACGACACGGCCATCCACTGTCTTCACCAGGTCGTTCGAGCCGACAATAGCGAACGGCAAGCGGTTCTGGATCTCATTGACCTCAGCAATCATCTCCTCATCCTCGTAACCAAGCGTCGAGAGCTTTACAATGTCAATACCGTGGAACTCCAAGTCACGCAGAATGCGCTGCTTGTAGGTCTGCATATCGCTCTCCGCCACGGTGTCCGACTTGGCAATGATCGGAATTACATTCACGAGCTTATGAAGCCGCGTCAGGAATTCAAGATCAATCTGACGCAGAGCATGGCCTGTCGGCTGGATAAAGTACAGAAGCGCATGCACACGGTTGTCGACAATCTTCGAGCGGCTCGTGCGGTTCTCCTGCTCGAGGTACGCATCGAAACGAGCACGAATGGTCTGGAGAATAGGCTCCCAGGCGTTCTCATTGTTCACAAAGTCACCGAAACCAGGGGTATCGATGAGGTTGAGACGAAGACGCACTTCGTTCTCTTCAATGTCAGCACTGATGGTCTCAATGCCGACAGTCTGCGTCGGCTCACGGCCTACCACACGCTCCTCGCCGCTAGGAACAAGGTTGGTGTTAAAGAGAGTGTTAATCAGGGTAGACTTTCCCAGACCAGTTTCACCTAGAAATTGTTAGTTACGAGCATAACATGGTGTATACATACCTACTACCATGGCAGTAAATGTGAATCCCTTACGGATGGAAGCACGGTGAACCTGGTTTGGCAAATTCGCGAAACCCACATAGTTCGTGAGCTTCTTACGCGGGACGGCCGGTACGGCCGGCACAGCGGCAGGCGTAGCAGCTGGAGCCGAGGCCATGATAGAGAGAGCAACAAGGTGAAAGTGTCGACTCGCATCGGCGCACTGTAGAACAACGCGAACACCACCCGCGTATCACGTGATATGCCACGTGGGCGTAGGTCGTCTGCGAACACGAAGTAGCCTGTCGCTTGCTGGCTCGCGCTTGTTTCATTCAGTTGCGCGACGTGTGTCCTTTTCGTGTACATTCGCGACAATGAAGCTCACCGCTGAGCTGCTCACACAGTGTGAGTCGGTTATTAATCCACTGAAAGAGCGGGAGCTGGACTTGCGTGGACTAAAAATTCCCGCCATCGAAAATTTGGGTGCGGCTCGCGATGTAAATGATGCATTGGATTTCACCGACAATGACGTCCGCTACCTCGGCAACTTTCCACGTATGGAACGTCTTCGTCATTTGACTATGTCGAACAATTTAGTTTCGCGAATTGATCCTCACATCCACAAGCAATTGCCTTATTTGCAATCGTTGATTCTCACGAACAATGCTGTGGCAGACTATTCACAGTTGTCGAATCTAAAGCGAATGCGCCACTTGACCTACCTTAGTCTGATGGGGAATCCCATTGCTCGTGAGAAGCATTACCGCGAGTTCATTGTGTGGCGTCTGCCACACCTGCGTGTGCTTGACTTTCGCCGTATTACAGAGCGCGAGCGTACCATTGCTCGCAACCTCTTTGAGACAGCAGACGGGCGCTTGTCCGAGCTCGCTATCTCAATCACAGGTCAGTCTGAAACAGCAGCCGCACCAGCGCAACCGCGTTCCTTTGAGCCTGGTGCACCTTTGACAGGCGCGTCCCAGCGTCCGCTTACCGAAAGTGAAAGGGCAGCCATCGCAGAGGCGATTGACAAAAGTCAAAGCATGGAGGAAATCCGCCGCTTGGAGGAGCAGCTCAAGTTGGGCTATGTGCCTACCTCTGAGGCTTAATTACCTGCTTCTTACATACCCACTGTAGTTGTAGATCGAGTTTTGTACGATGGATCGAGGGGTTGGATGGTGGTTTTCACGTGACGCAGGCGCGAGGAGGGTCTGACCGACACGACGCGTGCGTGGTCGAAGCGCTCTCCACCACGCAAGGCAGCCTGGTTCATGGCGCATCGGTTCGTCGACGCCGACCCTACTGGCGATTGGAGTGCGGAGGCGTGCCGGACGGTGGCGACCGATCTTACGTCGTCGATTGATCTGGGCGACTATCGCGATGCCATCATCGAGATAATCGTATGGATGCACTTTGGCGTCACAGAGTTGGGGGAGCGTGTGCATACATTGACGGGCCGTGAATACCATGCGTCACCCCAACAGTTACTGTCCATGCTGTATACGTTCCGTGATATTGTACAAGAACAACGTGAGCAGATTGAGGACCAGCAGCGTTTCCGTCTCGTGGGCTTGGACAAATTACAGGCGACTGTCGAGCAAGTGGAAGAGTTGCGTGCATCATTGGCAAGCAAGCAAGCACGCTTAGAGGCAGCTAATCAGGAAGCTAATGATCGCCTGCAGCGTATGGTGGAACAGCAACAGGCTGCAGAAATGGAGCGAGAGGCGTCTCTGGCACTCCAAGAGGCTCTGCATAAGCAAGAAGCCATGCTGGAAGAACAGCGTGCGTCTGTGCTGGACGAGCTGGCTGAGGCGGAGCCCGCCGTGTTGCATGCTCAAGCAGCCGTAAGCAATATTAAAAAGCAGCACCTGAGCGAAGTGCGCTCCATGGCCAACCCGCCAGCGCCTGTCAAGTTGGCCATGGAGTCTGTGTGTATTTTGTTGGGTCACTACATTGATGGATGGAAGAGTGTCCAAAGTATTCTTCGTCGCGATGATTTCATTTCCACGGTGGTACACCTGGATACAGCACATGCGCTACCTCGTGCGATCCGTGAGCGTGTGCGACACGAGTACTTGGATCGTCGTGAGTACAACTATGAAGCCATTCATCGTGCCAGCACGGCTTGTGGCCCCCTAGCACAGTGGGTGATGGCGCAAGTACGCTATGCAGATATTTTGGAGCGGATTGGACCGCTGCGGGAGCGTGTTGCGGCGTTGGAAGACGAGGCTGCCGCCACGCGAGCGGAGGCTGCACAAGCCCAGGAAACGCTGGCAGCCATTGAGAAGAGTATTGGTGCCTACAAACGCGAGTATGCCGACTTAATTCGCGAGACACAAGCCCTCACTCATGAAATGGAAGCTGTACAGAAGCGTGTGCAACGCAGTATGCAGCTCCTCGAAGGACTTAGCGGAGAGCGAGAGCGTTGGGAGCAAGGGCGCGAAGCGTTTCAAGCACAGATTCGAACTGTTCTTGGCGACTCGTTACTCTGTGCAGCGATGATTGCGTATGCCGGCTTTTTTGATCAGGCCTGTCGGACGATGCTATGGCACGCATGGCAATCGCGGTTGGAAACGCTAGCTATTCCTGTGCGTACGTCGCTGTCGTTAGCGGATACGCTATCGACAGCCGATGAGCGAGCCGCCTGGCATGCAAGCGGTTTGCCCGTGGATGCCCTAAGTATTGATAATGCCGTCATGTTACAGCGATGTTCACGTGTGCCGCTTCTCATCGATCCATCAGGGCGCATCGTGCCCTTTTTGATGTCGCTCTATGGTACCGATGCGGCCCCTGTGAACGTCACATCGTTCCTTGATGGTGGATGTGTGCAAATGATCGAGCGGGCTTTGCGGTTTGGGACGACGTTGGTGATCACGGAAGCCGAGCATTTGGACTCGATCTTGCTGCCTGTCCTCAATCGTGAGAAGCGACATACAGGGGGTCGTGTGTTGGTCCGTGTAGGGACTTTGGATGTGGACTGGTCGCCGACGTTCCGACTGGTCCTTGTCACGCGACATAGTGGTCTTTCCTTGTCGCCAGCGCTTTTTGCGCGTGTGCAGATTGTCAACTTCACGCTAACGCGCCAGAGTATGCAGGACCAAGCCCTTGCGCAGCTCTTGCATGTTGAGCGACCCGACATGGAAACGCAGCGCTCGTCTCTGTTGGCGACGCAAAATGAATTGCAACGTCGTTTGCAGCGGCTGGAGCAGGCGCTCTTGACAGCGCTCAACGAGACGCAGGGCCATATCCTGGAAGATGAGCGTGTGATCCAGACGCTAGAGACGTTAAAAGCCGAGGTCGACGATGTCGCAGCGCAAGCAGCGTCGACGACGACGCTTATGCAGCAGGTGGAGACAAGTACGCAGGCGTACAAACCTCTGGCAGACGCCTGCAGCCACTTGTACTTTACGTTGGATCTTCTTACGTGTTTGCATCCCTTTTACCGTTTTGATCGGCCTTTCTTCCAGCGCATTTTTGAACGTGTTTTGCGTCTTCCACGCGAATCCGAGGGCAATGAGGAAAAGCGCCGAGGGGCCTTGTACGATGCCCTATTTACGTACACCTACCTCTATACGGCGCCGGCGCTCCTGCAAGCGGATCGCTTGGTCCTTGCCCTTGTGCTAGCGCAACTGTACTGCCGTGCAGGGCCGAAAGCGGGGGCGTTGGAGGGCGAAGATATGCAGGCGTTGTTGGACGGGCGTGAGACGCCGACGTTGGCGTGGGCGGCGCATGAAAAAGCGCGGCATGCAGCGGATTGGGACGCGTGGCTCTCGTGCCCCACACCAGAACAGCACCCTGCGCCGTTGCCGGCGAAAGAGGACGAGGTGGATGCCTTGGTCCGTCAGGCCCTTTTGCTTCGCACATACCGACCGGATCGGCTGGAGCCGGCGCTGATGCAGCTGCTGCGGGCCGTGGTCGGTGTTTCGTGGCTGGAGATGCCCCTGCCGACGTTGGCCGAGATCGCCGAGCATGTCGATGCTACGACGCCGATCGCCGTGTGTGGTGTCAGTGGCTACGATGCCTCGGCAGCGGTCGAAGCTTGTGCGGTATCACAACAGCAAGCTTGCACAGCCATCATGCTGGGTACGCACGATGCTCATGCCCAGGCTGATGCCGCGCTTTCCTCTGCATCCAAGGCCGGCACGTGGGTCCTCCTTCAAAATGCTCACTTGGCGCCTACATGGATCGCCGATGTCCCTTCGCGCCTCGCAACGTGGCAGTCCGATCCTCACAGCCGCATATGGATGACATGTGAACTGACGCCCTCGGTGCCAACCGCGTTGATGGATGCAGCGCAGGTGGTAATGTACGAGCCGCCTGCTGGCCTCAAGGCGGGTCTGCTCACAGCCTGGCATGCGCTGCAAGCGCGGCCTACCACGCCTGGGCCGATGGAGAGAGAACGTGTATACATGTTGGTCAGTGTGGTGCATACGATCGCCTTGGAACGTACGCGCCACGCTCCCTTAGGCTGGTCACAAGCGTACGAGTTTTTCGACACAGATTTAGAGGCGGCATGGCAAGCGGTCGATACGTGCCTGGCTGCGGCCATGACGCATGCGGCACAGTCGCATCTAGCCCCGGACGACATTCCATGGGATGCGCTGCAGACGTTGTTGGCGCAGGGAGTGTATGGAGGACGAATGGAAACCGATGTGGACCGGCGTATGCTGGATGCGTTGCTGGGCCATGTGCTATGTGAGGAAGCGTTTGCCTCAGAGTTTGTCATAGCACCGCATGCGACGCAGCCATGGATCGCGCCGGACGGTGGGAAGCGCGCCACATGGCACGCGTGGATCCAAGCATTGCCAGAGCCCCAGCCTGTGCACTGGCTCCTCCTCGCGCCCGCGGCCGAGCGGGCCGTGGCTGCCACGGCAGCGATGCGTGCTTTGGAGCGTGTCGCGGAGGTCCAACGACGAGCTGCGCGAGCGTGGTCGTGGGAAAAAGACGTGGACCAACCTGTGGCCACCACGACCACGACTACAGCGCCTGCACCTGTCGTCGCTGCGATTGATGCGTGGCTGTCCCTTGTGCCAGCTTCGTTGCCCGCGTCACCCGCCACAGACATGCAGGATCCATGGCACCGATTCTGGGCGCAGGAGCAGGCGACTGCGATGGCATGGCTTGATCGCGTCCGTCCTGTGCTGGCAGCGTGGCGGCAGGCGCAGCGCACGGAGCCGGCCGATGTGGATGCGTGGCTTTGTGAAGACCGCGTCCCTCCCACATGGCAATCAGGTACGGCGCCCACATCGCTACGGGCCTGGCTCACGTACCGGCAAGCGCAGTACGCGTATGCCATCGCACCGCCATCGGTCTCGGAGCCGGTGGCGTTAGCGCGCCTTGCGTCGCCGACGGCCTACCTCACAGCGACACGCCAAATGGCGGCACGGGCGCTGTCGACAAGCTTGGAGCTGCTGCATGCGCACTGGTGTTGGGACGAGCCAGAGAGGGCGGCGCCTTCGACGGCATGGCCGCTCGGTGCGATCCAGTTGGATGGCGCTGCGTGGACGGACCAGGGCCTCGTTCTGAACGAAGGCACGACCAGCACCCTCGACCGGAGCTGGCTGGTGTGGACGCAAGCACCACTTACAGAATCGGCTACCTCGCTACGTATTCCGCTCTGCCTGGATGCCAAGCGGCAAACGCCCATACTTTCGGCCGTGGTACCCTTAGCGGAGGCCCATGCGCCTAGCACGAAAGCGATGGCCATATTGCATGGCATAGCAGCGTGGCCCCTCCCGCCCTAGTCGATGTGAATGTGCACGCCGCGATCACGCCATGCCTGCAAATGGTGCATCGTTCGACGCTGATCGGACCACCATGGTGTATCCAGCGCCAGAGGTGGGGCGTACCAGTACACATGTTTCAACGCCGGCCAGGGCGTAGGGCGGCAGAGGACAGGCACCAGGGCAGGATGCGCGGATATTTCGAGGGTATGGACATGGTCCCACAGGGGGAACTGTTGTAGTTTATCCGCGTAGTAGAGCATGCGCGTGGTAGGTGTAGTATACCAAATCCAGCATAAGACATGGGGCTTGGCGATATGCTGGAGACGCCCTACATGGCTGTCACACAGCAATCGCATCGATGCGTCGTCAAAGGAAAAGTAGGTGATGTGCATCGCGCTGACCAGTACCTGCTCCAGCGCTAGCGGCGGGGCGGAGCCGCATGAGCGGATGTGCAGCGCTCGGATATAGGAGCCCAGCTCGGGATGAATCGTAGCTAGAGTATACCTGAGCCCATTTAACGCTTTCGGGGTTGTGATCCATAGGGTATGATACGCCTGCGGTAATAACGCTCGGCGTGTCGCTTGAGAAAGTCGTAAAAGCGACGATAGGCCAACGTGGGCCTGCTTGGCGGAGGAGGCATGCACTGCATGCCTCAGGATCCGCCACTGCAGCTCACAAGGGAGACGCGCAAGGGGCATCGTGATCACCACCGAGGAGACGACAGTGGCACAGGTAGGAGGGACGCGACGTACAATACGAACCTCGAAGGGGCTTTGCAGGTACCATACCCATACAATACACAGAACAAATAGAGCCGTCCACAAACCCATTGTGCATCCCAGCCCCCCTCTTCGTGGAAAGACACGGCAATGGCACTGGCGATGTCAACGTGCAATCGATGCCCTCTCGATCGAGATATGCATAGGCACGCGTGCATGCGCACGGATCGGATCAAGGGCCCTACCCCAACGCTCGTTCTGCATCACGTGCAATAATAAGTGTACATACAAGAACAATACCTACGCCGTCGGCGGCTATCAACAAAGTGGTAGGCGGAGCATCCACGTCGACCAAGCGTATGAGCTGAGCGTACCTGTTCACAATAATGCTGCGTCATCCTTCGCAGAGGCTGACGGGGCCAATGCCTCGGCCGTCGACGAGCCTTCTGTCGGCTCAGACGCGGTAGCTTTCTCGCCCTCGTTCGTCGCTGCGGCTGTGGTCGTCTCCCCACCGTCGGCCGTGGATGGCGCATCACTGTGGCCCTCCGTACCCGTCGCACCAGAGGCAGACGCAGTAGCAGCCTTGGCTTCCGCTTCCTCCTTCGCTTTTTGCGCGGCCAGCTCCTGGTCCCGCTTCTTAATCTCCTCGGTCGTCAAGAAACGTCCACCGGGGCCACGAGGACGACGCATCGCATGCTTATGACGCGATTCATGCAAGTACGGCTTCTTCGTCTCTTCGTCGAGCGCCAGCAGACCAGACACCCACTCTTCGCTGATCTCGCCAGTACCGCCCTTTTCTTCTTCGCGCTGCTTGATGGCCATCATAAACATATGACGACGCTTTTCCTCCATACGCGCACGTGCGACACGGCGCTTCAGAATGCGCTGGTACTGCTTGGCATTGACATACAATGGCTCGTCATCTGCATTCGGCGCATGCGACCGCAAGGGCGCAAGACCTTTCGGGGCTTCCATGGGAGGGGCACCCAGACCTGGCATATCCAAACGCAGACCTGCACCTGGAGGCTGCGCCATACCATGTCGATAGTACGCTGCAGGATCCGTAGGCATAGAAAAGGATGCGGGGCGACCAGGCGCATCATCTGGACCGAGAATCCACGACGTCAGATCGCCTGAGGGCGCAGCGGCCGCTGCCGCAGCCGCCGCATCGTCGGTCTCCGGCAAGAGATCGGTGAGACCCTCCGGGTTGCCACCCTCCATATCGCGACGCGTCATTCCACGCATGCCTGCTGGCATACCAGGACGGCCGGGCCCGCCGGCGCCTCCTGCCCCACGGAAACGCGCTTGCATGTCCATACTCTCGCCAAACGGCATAGGGCTTGTGCGACGACGCTTGTTCATCATGGCGCGATTGCCACGTGGATCCTGCTCCATCATCATGTGGCGATGGCCCGCCGCGTCATTAGGGCGGTACATAGAGGCAGGGAAGTTGCGGCCAGCGCCTGGCATCGAGGGCATACCACTGCCCAGCGACGGTGGATAGCCGTTGTGCTGGCCTGCATGCATCATATCCGATTCATCATGAGGACCACCTTCATGCGAGCCAGCAGGCGATTGACGCGAGGTGGGCGCCCATCCAGGCATGTTTGGTGGGCCGCGCATGGGCAGTCCATTCGAGGAAAGAGCACCACCAGTAGCAGCATGACCATACGCATTTACGTCAGGGACGTCGAGTGGTACAGCAAAGGAACCAGGCGCTTGCTGTATATAAAAGGCATCCAATGGAGGTGCTGCGCCAGCGCCCATATCATTGCCTTCGCCGCCCACATTTGACGTCTGCTGATTCAAGTAAGGGACCAAATGGCTATTGTACGAGTCGTTCGTCGGCGGTCGAGGTGGTGGTGAGCCCGACTGCGCCTGGTGACCAGCATAGAAAGCGGGATGAGAGTTCTGCTGATGTGTAAGTAGATATGCCACTTACCTGTGGGTAGTACATGGGGTTGGAATCGCCTTGACGGCCCAGGCCAGGACCCAACATCGAGCCTAACGCGAAACCTGAGCCCAAACCTGGCGTAGAGCTAAGTCCATTATTCCCAGGCCCTTCAGACATTGTGTATAAGGAGCGAGAGACACAAAAAGAAGCTCTCGATGTTATACAATGGTAGGGCGATGTACCACGTCGTTGATCGTTCAATCAGATCGCAACGTCGTGCACGGTGGACTGTCACGCAAAGGCAAAAGCGCGGTGGATTTCCCGTGATCACATAGGCCGACAGCGCATGAATACACACCTCCAATACTGCGGCATGGAGACGAAAATGCAATTAAAATCACTATGTAGGCATCGGGATCGGGGAGGGGAGGCCAGCCTGTGGAGCGTCCTCGCTACGAATGCGCGGCGTTGTACTTCTGGACGACGCCCGAGATTTGACGGAAGAGCCAGAGACGTGTACTGGATTCTGTGATAGGTAGGAAAGGACCTAGGACACCGCCACGTAGCACAAGTGAAATGCCATCGTTTTCCAGTGAGATTGTATTCAGGTCCGACCAGACCACTTCCCATAGTACTTTGAGGCGGCCTGTGCGAATGTACAAGATGCGACTTTCGGAGAGCATAATCGTTGCACCTCCATGAGGACCAGGGGTATTGGCATGAGCAACGTACTCATCATGCAGGAGTCGACCTTGATCCGCCGTCTGCAGCCACATTTGGCCCAGCGCCTCGCGTTCCGAGTAGGGACGAATGGTATGGTCACTTGCGATGAAACGTGGCAAACGCACACGGTCAATGTTGTTCTGCTCGAACATAAGCGTAGTATTGCGTAGACCCTCCGTAATGCTGCTTGCCATATCAAAGAACCCAGCAGCTGGCTTGGTCACAGCGCCAACGAGACCACGGCCCAAGCCCTGGACAAAGCCAGCAGCGCCATTTTCTTCAGCACCTTCCAAAGGACGGAGCGCTAAGCCTTCAATGCCACTAGCCACACTGATCAGCAACGCATTGGCGCCAGCAGTGATACCATACAGCGCATGCTTGGGCTTGTTGCGGAAGTGAGAACGCTTCCATCGAGATTGGAATTCGCGATCGAGCGTGACAGCGGCGAAGCCTTTGCTGATCGAGCCGGTCAGTTTCGAGACACTGTCCGTGACACCAAACACGGTCTTCTTGACAAAGTTACTAGCACCTCGAGCAATACCAAAACCAAGCTCACGGTTACCGTGCATGACAAGGCCATAGTACGGTTCGTAGAAAATATCAGCAACACCGGAGCTGACATTGTTGAACAGACCCACGGGATTGCCCAAGAAGTCAGCCGAGCCAAGGATGCGATGCACCTGGAACAGGAAGTCCTGGCCGTAGTGGTAGGCCATGCGCGTCATGAGCACTTCTTTGGACATACGCACGTTCTCAATCACCAACGCATTGAGACGTACGGGGGCTTCGTTGACGTTGCCAAGCACCATGGTAAGCACATTGAAGATGTAGAAGAAGAGCGTACGCGAGCTCTCTGTGTCTTCCATGTCCGTTTGGTTGGTCGTCATGAACGAGATATTCAAGGCAATCGGCTGCAAATGCAAGATCTCAATGTAGATCTGGTCGCTGCTCGTCGCCTGGGGAGGTGGTTCGGGCAAATCATCCGGATGCTCGATGAAGACGCTATCGTCGTACTCCTTCTCAGCGCGTGTACTGCTAGCACGCACAAAGTCGTACACCGCATACAGGAAGTCCTCGTCAACTTCGGCTGTGAGTTCCTGGAGCAAGACAGAGGCGTATTTTATGTGGTAAACACCGTGTGTATCGTCCTT
The DNA here is from genome assembly GCF_001278385.1 of Malassezia pachydermatis. Lineage (NCBI taxonomy): Eukaryota > Fungi > Basidiomycota > Malasseziomycetes > Malasseziales > Malasseziaceae > Malassezia > Malassezia pachydermatis. The sequence continues at coordinate 545,205 of NW_017253144.1, forward strand.
GCTGCGAATCACAGAGGCTTGTAGCGTGGGGTGCACATCCAACTCCTTGCCGTCTTTCGGTACCACAGTCGGGTATAAGACGATCGGGAAAATACTGCCCGGTGTTTGGTTATCGATCTGAATCCACTTGCAGATGACATTGACAGCGGTGGTGACTTGAGACTCGGTGTAGCTCAGTTCCAGACCACGGAAGGTGATGTAGGCAATCTCGCGCACCTTGGACGAAATCAGCGAGACGCCGAGGCCAGCCAATTCCACCTTGAAGGCAAAGAGAATGGACGTATCAACATCCACAGCCTCAAAGTCGTCGCTGACCATAGCCGAGGACGACGGCAGTTTCTTCTGCGCCATCTTGAACTTGCTCTTGGATTCCGAGTAGTCAGAAATCACTAGCACTTGCGCTTCATTGTCAGCACGAATGTCTAGAGATACGACACCGCCTGGCTGGGATCCACGAGCGCCGAACTTGAATGGCAGCAACGAGCCAATTTCAAACATGTTCACGACACGCTCAGTACCGTTGATTTGCAAGCGAATGTATTTGTCTGCGTCGGCCGGGTAGTCCCATGCATATTTCATCTTGCTGCGCGGCTCCAAGACGTAGCGTTTCAACTCGGTCCGATGCGTACCACGCTGCGCCTCGCCAGCCGTCGGCGTCTGCATGAACAAGACCTTGTGCTGCGTTTCGTTGCGGAGCAGGAAAGGCCATGTACCTGTCACAGGCAAGATGCGGACAAACAGCACCGATCCGCTCAGCTGCACATCCACTTGAAGCAAGTGTTGCGGTGCACGAGGACTTGTCGCGCGTAAAAAGACGGTACCGATGTTATCGATGAGGAAGGGGGCCGTCCACCCACCGGCATGGTTCTCGTAGCTGAGGACCGCACGCTTATCAGATGACACATGCAGCCAGTGCAGCGGCGTACGCTCGCCAGGCTCAATGGTAATGGCTTCACCGCCTTCGGTCTCGGCTAAGTAGATCGTATCCTCAAGCATGTTCTGCACCATGTACCGCGGCGTCAACTTGACGACCTTGCTTAGCTTGAACTTCGCCAGGCCATCCTCGATGTCCAGACCCAGGTGCAACTCGCGATCGCCGCGCGCCGATGGGATGGCGACACCCACTTCCGAACCAATCACATCGAACGACAATGGCTTCGACCAACTCGAGTTGCCTACACGCAGTACAAAGCGGTTGTTACGCTCACGCGCACGTGAGAGCAAGAAGGGCTTTGTGTGCTCCCAGGCATCGACATCCGACTCGTCCGACTCTTGCCCAGCCACCATCTTGGAATGGCCTGCCCAGGGCCGCGACTTGATCGTGACAGGCAGACGGCACAAGTTCAGGAAGATATACGGGGCGTAGATCTGCACTTTGAACGCGCCACCCGAGTCAGGGTAGGTGTAGTAATGCAAGCGCAACTCCAACTTCAAGTTGGATTCGTCGGCAAGCGGCAAGACATGCTCCACTTGGAAATCGTCTGGGTTGTCTGACGCAATAATGGCGAACTCGCTGGGTGAGTACACCGAGTCTTCCAACTCGATGCTTAGCAGGAGAAGGTGCTGTAACGCCACAACGTGAATAGGCGATACATTGCCTTTGCGAAGGTAGCTTGACCAGTTCAGGTTCAAGTTCTTATCGAAGAGGCGGTAGTGGATATCGTAAGGCAGCAGGTTTTCGATCTCAACGGGGGCCCGCAAGGCCAGAGTGAGGCGCGGATACGTTCGACTGCTTGCATGCTGCATATCGCGGATCGCATACGCCTGGAACTGGAACGGCGCCTCGCCGTCTTCGAGCGCAGGGCATGTAAATACACGCGAGGCTTGCAGCATGAGATCCTGCCAGCCCACAGATTCATTGGACCACGTGTAGCCAAGGCCAGGATCAGGCCGTACCTTGATCTTCTTGTCGTACGCATCGCAGATGGGCAAGGCAGAGTGCGTGCCGGGCTCGATCCGCAAAATCGTCGAGCTCAATTCGCCCTTGTCGTCCAAGAGGCCAATTTCAAAGGGAATCAATGCACGGTTGTCCACACGGAACGTGGACTGGAACGTAATCACCTTGACATTGTTCACCAGCTTCACTTCGCACATAATGCGGTGTGTGACATGGTTGAGTTTGGGACGCAAGGCCATGACATACTCGCCTTCGCGATCGACCGAGATGTGACGCACACGCTCCCAAGGCATGTCGTCGACATGCACGGCAAGGCGGTTGTACATAATTTCCGATGCATTTTCACGCATCATACGCCAATCTCCAAAGGCCCAAGGCATGTCATGGCCATTGTCTAGACGGTGCGCACCGTTGCGTGGCCCACTCGTGCCGACTGTCGACTCTGACCAGACACTCAGGCGGTAGCCTGTCCGGTTGCAGATGCGGAAGGGGGCCATATGCCTCGCTTCCTCCTTCACATGGTGGTCCTGGTCGAGGTAAGCAAGCATGTTGGTGGTTGTCTCGACCATGAGCGCTGCCACGTTGATCTCCAGAGACTTGTTGGAGGAGATGGTGAATGTGCTGTTGAGCGGCACAGCTGTGGTCTCAAAGCGAATGTCCAAGTCCCATGGCTCAATAAACGGCTCCCAGTACGATGTGGCCAAGTTAAAGTTGTTCAGACGTAGGCCAAGCTCGGTGTGCACACGCAAGTCAGCTGACCAGTCCGTAGCACTAACCACGAATGGATTGACTTTCAGATCCAAGAGCGGCAGGGTATGCACTTCGCTGATCAACATCACCTGCAGACCAGCGCCACGCACCAAAAGAATCTCACGTGCAAAGAGGACTTGGCCGTCGCTGGAGTTCGTGGTCGTGTTCGACGAGGGAATACCGCACGGGATGACCGCTTTGCTTTGGGCTTTCGACGCTGTGGTGGACGATGCTGTAGTCGTCGCAGAGGCACGATGTGACAAGGCATCGTCGCCAGTCAGGCTCAGCTCCAGTGCTTTCGAAAGCACGGTCGATATAAGGAGGATATCGCTGCGTGTAAGACGCAAGTACAGACGGTCCATATCCACTTCGATGCTGGTCAGCATGCCGGTAGCGGTAAGGCGCGCATCCATCGAGAGCGAAATGTCGACATTGCTGAGCAAGCGGTGCCGATCCTGCTGGGCATCCATGCGCCACGTAAACACGCCAAGCTGCGTGATAGACAAAGCCAAAATAGTCTGTTGTGATAGTACCACTTGGCGGATCATAATGACAAGAGCCTGCGAATTGGCCTGCTCAGGCGACGAGAGCAAAATAAAGCGTGGCTCCACGATATTTACACGGAACGAGAAGGCCAAGGGGGTAGAGGGTTCATCCTCCTTGTTAGTAGCAGGCTCTTCCGCCTCAGGTTCGGCCTTCAATGCCTTATCATTCGTACTCGGCACAGTGGCAGTAGTGTCAGTCTGGGCCTCGGTAGGCGCTTCCGTATCAACCACCGCGTTCGTATCGCTTGCGCCACCATTCTCTAGCGTGGAATTGGGTTGCTGGCATAGTGCAGGTATGTCATCCCCTTCTTCGTCGATATTGGCCTCCGTAATGGCAGCCACGGTCGACGTAACAGTCGAGGAAGTCGCAGAAGCAGACGATAGGAAGCGCGTCAACGCAAACAGAGGATCCAGCGAGAAGATCAGCTTCGGACTGTCAATCGTCACGATGGCCACTGCCGAGTTCGCCGGAGGCGGCGAAATGGTATAGTTGAAAATGATCTGATGACCATCGTGCGAAATCGGCGGGATAAGCTCACGGAACTGCGACTGAAGCTTCGGACGTGCATCGTACGCTGCAAACGACTTGATATCCACCTCAATATCACGGCCTGTCTTTGCATCCTGATGCACCTTCAACTTCGCATCCTGCAGCACGAACTCAAACAGGCGCGAGTCTTCCAACGTCGTGGGCGATGTCGCATGCTCATCAAACAAGTGGAGATGAATGGCATGCAAACTCAAATGACCTTCGCAGAAAGCCATGGGGACTGCCAGATCCGAGGCTGCGTCTGCGTCTGCCACCGCCTCTGCCTCTGCCTTGGGCGGCATAGCTAGGGGAGATGCTGGCAAGGGTGGAGTACATGCCGCCTCGTCCGGCATAGGGCCCACCTTGTTGATGTGCTTCAGAATGCCCATCACCACAGCGTACTGCCTCTGGGTGAGCGACATCGTAATGTCAGAAATGCTAGCAGAGAACTGCAGTGTATGTGTCGCATCCGTGGGGGTAAGTGACATGGGCGCCTCTTCTTTTAAGGTGAGCGCTACATGCACATCGTCAAGCATGCGCAGCGTATGCTGCTGACCTTCATGCGTGAGAAGGGACACGACACGGATCTGACGCAGACCTGCCTCAAGCGTAGATTCGTATGTCGTATCTTTGCGTTTGATCACATTGTGCGCATACATCTCGCCGAGGTGAGCGCGCAACTGGTCCGATCCATGAATATCTTGCGGAAGTACCACGATGGGACTCTTAATCAAAATATCGTACTTGGTCAGACCTTGACGAGCTTGGAGCTGCGATGCCTGATTGGAGGCAGCATCTGCTGCGACGAGGTACACAGACTTCATACTGGCCATCTTGGCAAAGAAGGCGACAATATCCGCGTACGGCTCAGGGACATACACGAGCTTCAGTGTGTTGCATCGCAGCCACAAGTAGGTGTCGTAGCCTGGGTACTGTGCATCATGCGGGTCAAACGTCTCCATCGCCATATCCACTAGTTCATCGCCTTCAATGGAAAGCAGATTCGCAAACGAGGGATCAGCACGGTCACGATGCAGCTCATCAATCAGCGAGAGCGAGCCCACGCGCGCAGCCATACGCATGGAATTGTCGCGGAAGAGAATCGCAATGTCCGCGGTAGACAAAGTCAATGTCGAAAGCAAGACGCCATCGTCGTTCAACCGAAGAAGAATGGACGATAGTTTCAGCTTCATACGGAACTTGGACGACGATGAGGCCTCAACAGCCTGTGTAGAGCGTGATGGCGTCGTGGCTGTCGTCGTTGCGGAGACTGTCTTGGCGGGCGCCGTTTCCTCCACTGGCGTCGTAAACGTTTGCAGGATCCAGTCGTAGACAGTCAGTACGGTGACACGCGTAATCATTAGATTGATCGTCGAGAGCGTTACCGTGACGGAGTTCTCGATGCCATCATACACCTCCTGGAAATCGGCCGATTCTGGCTCGACGTTGATGAAGCGCACAAACACAAGATCATGCGCGTCCGCTTCAGGTGTCTCAGCACGTCCTGTCCATTCCTCCAGCGCCCGCGAGGTGATCATATGGCGGAACATGGGCTCCTGCTCCACTACACAATCGACAAGATCCAGCGATCCAAGGCTCACATCCACTTGGAGCTTGTATTTGTGCACATACACACCCAGCCGGAAATGCCTAAACACCGCCTCGGCCAGCTGCTGCTCCGCTGTATCGTCGGTAGCTGATTTGCTGATGGTACCCGAGACTTGATCAACGACCAACTGGAACTCAAACTTCGTCTGCTGCTCGGACAACTGCTCAGGACCAACAACCTGCGGCTCTTGGAAAGTCTCGTTCTCGCTATCCAGCTCGCTCACATTTTCGTCGTACACATCCTCCTCGTCCAACAACGTATCTTCCACGCCCCTCAGCTGATCGGCAATGCGCATACGACGTTGATGCAAAGGATCGTACGAATCCATACGCCTCAGTGGCGGAGACTGCGTGGGAGGCTCGTCGCCCCCTGGCATCGCAACAGAGATCAAGTTCAGGAGCGTGTGATACTTCTTGTCGGAGAAATGGATCTGCAGACTGGGCAGCGAACCTGTGACTTTGCACTTCGTCAGATTGGGGGCGTTGGGAAGGATCGAGCTGTGTAAGGTAAACGACAAGTTGATACGCTCAAGCAAGTGCAGCTCACGCTCTTCTTCCACACTCAATGCATGAATGCATGCATTGTAGTCGTCGCCCAGCACCAACTGTACAGCCTCCAGCTTGATAAAGTAGCGGTCGTACATAAGCTCTTCCAGCTGGCGATAGTCCTCGTCCGTATACTTCCTAAAATGCTTAGACCGAAGTTCATCCATCGTCTGCGGCTCGACCAACAACGAACGCACGGCTAGGTGGCCAGCATCCAGGATGAGCACATCGCCATCACGACTCGTGACACTCTCCGGCAAGACCCAGATAGGCGACTGCACGTCCAATGCAATGTCCATCTTTTTGTGGTTTTCCAGTGCATTCTCCAAGCCAGCTCGCGTTTCACGACGCAGACCTTCCAGCTTGGAACTGGCCACATCCATCAATGCACCGATCACTTCTAACTCGGTCTCAGGCGTCTCGAAGAACTGGGAGATGGCCGTAATGTATGACGCGTGGTACACGATTTCCAGCGAACGCATACGCAGTTCCAATGCGGAATCGGCACGGCCATCCAAAGGATGGTCCTCGTACTGCAAATAAAACAGCGGGATGGATTCATCCACATCGGTGGCATCACGGACACGCACCACTTCGCGGAACTGGCTATCCTTCGTCGTGCTGTCCTCCACACGCAAGGAGCCGAGGGAGATCGACGTGAGGAAGCTGTGCATACGCTGATGCAGCTCGCCCTGGAGCGTTTCAAACACCATCGCCATAAGCGGACGCCGTGTCTGGCTATCGCGCAGCTGCAAGAATCCCCCGTTCAGCTTAGCCGTGACGTGCACGCGCACAATCTCTGGTGGGATGTCATCCAGCGATACAAGCATGGATTTGCCTGTTTCTTCGTCCCATTCAATCGCATCATACAGCTCCTTGCGCTGCTGCTGATTCAGCGATACATCGTCTTCCGGCTTGGACTCCGAGGAGGAGGAGCCCCATAGCCAGCCCAGCCATCCGCCCGAAGTAGCAGCACGCTTTTCCTCCTTGGCCTCGGCCACCTGGGTATCCAACCGCTCTTTCCGAACTTCGCGACGCGCGAGCGTACGGTAGAAACGAATATCGCGGTACTCAAGTTTGCGCTCTAGGGCCATAATCTCGTCGCTCTTGGGCGTGACAGATCCATCCGAGTTGATCGTTGGACCAGCATGCAGGTATTCTTTGAACAGCCGAATGTACTCGCGCCGCATATCCCGACGCTCTCGAATAAACTCCCACGTCCAGACCCGTCTGCGCTGGTGTACTTCGTTGCGAATAGCACGTGCGGCAAACTGGAAGAGCGCACGAGGTCGATTCTCTTCGAGTTCCGCAGCTGTGGGACGGAACGGTTGGTATTGCACTTGGCGCGCATAGAAACTGAACAGGTTGACCATGTTCAGGCCATCCGTGTATTGCTGGTTATCCAGTGTAATTCCGATTTGGTTAAACACAAGTTGGGCATCCATCTTTGGTTGCTCCTTGGTGGCTGTATGACGAATGACCAACTTGCCTACACCGGACACAGGTTCTAGGATATATTGGTGGTCTGGGCGTTTATCTTTGGCAGGGATCAGAGAAGTCAGGCGGTCCTGGAGATCTTCACTTGATTCTGACGTGATAAACTCTTCATCTGTGTTCCAGTAGATGGACAGGGAGTCAAGGCGGGCCAGCTTATGGATACCATACGACGAATTGTGGACAAACGTCGGCTCCCAATTGCCATCGGTCGATACAGCAGACAGCTCTGCAAGTGTGATACCGATCGAAAAAGGATGCAAGGGATTCGATATCTTGTCCTCGTAGCGGATATGGATGTTGCGCACTGTGATTTGAACATTGTCAATGACACGCGTCACGAGCGAACTAATAAACGATTCAGTCTTTTGTGTGTCCTCTTCCTCAGGCTTGACACTTAAGCCCGCTGAAATTACCTCCGATTGCGCAAGTTTTTCCTGCTTTAAAGCCTGCTGACGCTCTTCCTCCTCGTCTTCGTCCACGGCCACAGAAGCATCACGAGGAGCGGCCAGCAACGACACGTTCTCGATCAAGACTCGCACAGACTTCCCCTTGAGGTTCGACCATGGAATCGACAAAGTGAGCTGGCCGAGATACCCCTCCTTTACATCGATGGGAAGCCGAAGCTTGTCGAGCGCAGATCGCTTCAAACGCAGATTGCGCAGCTTGACATCTCCACTCCAGATGCCTACATTGAGCTGATTGGTGTTCAGACCGTCCACATAGGGCGCTAGGAAACGGTTCAGAACCGACGCCAAGACACCCTCAAGCATCTTCGTCCGCTACACTGTGTGGCCTACAATGCAAGGGATGCCCTGTGTCAACCTTCTGTGGGTGGCGTGCGTAAGGAGACTACGAGGTGGCCCCGACTTGGCCGTGACAGGTGCACTCCTCCACTGTCAACTTATTGGATCAGATGCATTTGTGACGTAAGCAACAGAGCGCGCGGGCGTTTCAACGTCCTTTTTGCCTTCCCTGGCGTGGGGGTATAGGCACGTACCACCACAAAACGCAGAACACGACTATGGACGCTATTCGTAGATGCGAGATGGGATCGATTCGGACGTTAGAGGGTGCGTGGCGCGTCCTCAAAGAGACTCTCCTCTGCCTCGTCCGCGGGTATATCGACGTCTTCCCGAGCCTGACGCTGCGCCTCCATAAGTGCGAGGCGACGCTCGTTCAGGACATATTTAATCCGGGCCATCGATTTGCGTACCTGTGGTGTTAGTTTCTCATAGGTATATACATACACGGTGGTGACGGTACGAGAGACTCTGGCCAAGCATGTGAGCGGAACCTTCAGCGTGGTGACGCTTCAGCTCCTCCCAGCTGGTTGCAAGACGGTTGCGTTCCATAAGAAGCACATACCAAAGTGTATGCAAGTCCGTACTGCTCTTACGACGAAGCTCGGGGGCTAGCCAGGCACGCGACGTGTGATCCTTCGATAAGTCGGACTCCGTCACAGCCGCTGGCACAGCCAGCGTCTCACGCTGGTCAGCATGACGGCCATCAGTGCCCTCCTTCGCAATCTCTGTCGGAACTTGCTGGAAGAACTGCATAAGAGGATGGTCAGGATACGCTTTTGCCACGTCCAAAGGCGTCTTGGGCGTCGCCGTACCAGACAGGATGTGTGCTTTGGGTATCATTGTCAGAGGACGAGGGGCTTGCAAAGCCGCAGAGGTGTTGTGTAAAGCACGCGTGCTGCTCCGCGCTGTAGTATTCAGGCGGGTCAACCGCGGAACCCAGAACTGAAGTAGTGACATGATCGTCCAACGTCGATGAAAAGGAGACGACGACATCTTCGAAGCGTGGCAGAGCACGCAGGATGGCACGTGATCCCTCGCACCACCCTTGAAGTCCAGGGGACCGCATCAGCTCCACAAGGACCAACGAGAAAAGCGACCGGAGTGTTCCGGGTCTCAATTTGGCCAAAAATTTACGCAGCGTGTCACACCGCCTGAGGCTATCGACGGAGGAACAATTTTTTTCAGATCGATCCGATTGACATGCAGAGATCTACCTATCTCCTCCCCTCCAGACACATCGGTAATTCAGAACGGTCTCTCGAAGGGGAATCGATGCCGCTTGTTCAGCAGCCAGCTTCCAGGACTAAGTCCTTGGGCACGACGATGTACAATACATTGCTCCGACATCTCTCTTTCTTGGGACCGGGGCTGATCGCCGCCGTGGCCTACTGTGACCCTGGTAACTGGGCCACTGATATGGAGGCAGGCTCTCGATTTGGCTATAAACTCCTTTTTACTGTTCTTCTTTCAGGTCTGTTTGCTGTCCTACTCCAAGTCTTGAGCTGTCGTCTTGGTGCAGTGACGCATCAAGATCTCTCTGTGCAGACCCGGCGTCTCGTATTGGGTCTCCGGGACGATATATCGAGTGAAGTGGCCCTGAATACACGAAAAATGCGGCTACGCTACTGGCTGCTTTTAATTCCCCTATATTTTGTGAATGAAGTGGCCATCATCGCTACCGAGCTGGCTGAACTGATCGGCAGTGCTATCGCATTGAATTTGCTCTTTCCTTCCCTCCCTCTTTGGGCCGGTGTCCTCATCACTACCGCGGATGTATTCCTTATCCTTATTTTGTACCGACCTTCGACAGGTGTGCGTCTCTTTGAGCTGCTAATCGGCGTGCTGGTCATCATTGTACTAGTCTGCTTCTGCATCTTGCTGGGCCACGTCGAGCCTGACTGGGGCGATGTATTTTATGGCTATGTCCCTTCCAAGACGGTATTTACATCGAAAGGTCTGTATGTTTCCATTTCGATTTTGGGTGCCACCATTATGCCTCACTCGTTAGTGCTGGGCTCGCACTTTGCTACGATTGACCGCCTTGCTGGCGACTTTAATGAAATGGAAGAGACGAACCCCACAAACGAAGAAGATGATCTGTCTTTGTCGACGAAGAAAAAGAGCATTTGGCAGCGTCTTGTGGCCTCGAACATCAAGGTCCCAGAAATGGTACAGAGTGACGCGCCTGCGCCTAAAGAACCTGTCTCGTTGCGGTACATGAACTTGACTTTGCAGCATGCCTCGTGGGACATTGCGGTGTGCCTCGTCGTGTTTGCCATTACTATCAACAGTGCGATTCTCATTGTAGCCTCTGCGGCCTTTTATTATGGCCATAACAATACAGGCGACAAGGAAATTGTCGGTGATCTATTCCAGGCATTCCATCTGCTGCGAGAAACGACCGGCAAAGCGCCAGCGATCTTGTTTGCCATTGCCTTGCTCGCAGCAGGTCAATCATCCAGTATTACGGTGACCTTGGCAGGTCAGATCATTTCGGAAGGATTTATTCACTGGCGGCTTACGCCATTCATGCGACGTCTGTTGACGCGCGCCATTGCTGTGATCCCGTCCATGATCGTTGCCGTCGTTGCAGGTCGTGATGGATTGGACCAAATGTTAGTGGCATCACAGGTGGCTCTTTCTATGGCACTCCCCTTTGTCAGTTTCCCTCTGTTGGTGATTACGTGCTCGCCTAAGCGTATGCTTCGTGAGATTCTTCCTGAGCCTGCGCCTGCGCCGACGTCGTCTGCGTCCTCGACCTACGGCAGTGTCCCGGCATCCGAGGCCATCTCTCGGGACGATGACCTTGGTGCGGCCTCGAACGTCTCTACATCCTCGCGATGGTGGGCTCGTGTACGGCATGCCACTGCCCCGCTTTGGCGTCTTGCGTGGCCGGAGCGGCGTCGCCTGGACCCTGCGACTGGCAAAAAAATGTACACCTTTCACAATGCCATGCCTATCGCACTGCTGTCATGGGCTATCTTTCTCTTGATTTGTATTGCAGATGTCTTCGTGCTGGTCACAACACTGCGTGATCCCTCCAATGCCTAGTCGAAATGTCGCTGCTGCTGCGCTGTCCTCCACACATAGTTCTTCGTACATAATCTGGAAGGAGCGGCGCGCGTAATAAGCTGGAATGCCTCACGTGGTAGCCGCCAAGCTGCGCACTGAACGGCTAGGGTCGTTGGATTATGTCATCGCAACAATTGTGGATCGCGACACCGACCCTATTGACACACGCTTGCACGCCTGTCAGCCCCTTGCGGCCGCTGCGTTGGTTGTGCTACGTCCTCCAACGTGTCAGTCCCACATCCCTACTATAAAAACTCCCCAGAGCTGAAGGCGCAAGACTCGCCTTCGCTCCGGGGCATGATGCCGGGCGTGACAGCCAATTTCGATGTGTCGGTCCTTCCTCTGATCCCCTCGGAAGGCGATATCACAGATCTGCATGGCTATCTGCATGGCCCTCTGCCTCTGAGTCCCGAGCTGGGCTCGCGCAGGAGTCCGCATGCACGATATCGGCGGGAAGGCAGTGAAGATCGGTTGCGATCGCCTACCGCGCAGTCTACGCCGCGCCTCCCGAGGCAGCCGCGCGTGGCCAACCAGCACATGAAAGATGCCGTCCCGAGCTCGTCGACCTCGAGCCTGTACAACTATGGCATGATGCGGACGGAAAGCTCACCATCGCTGCGTGGGGGCACACCTGTCGCGAGTCCTCCCTCATCCACGACGCACTTGCCAAGAGAACGGCCCCTGTCGCCTTTGCGTGTTGCGTCGCCCGTCTCGACGGCGCGTGAGGACTCCGAAGGAACGCCTACGTCGAAGCCACGAATGCACCGATCGCGTAGCGTGTCCCTTTTATCGCTCCGCAAGTTGACTGGCAAGACCAAGACGCCGGAGGCCAAGGGCAAAGACTCTACACAGCCTACCCCCAAGTCGTCCATGGATGATGGATCGGTCGACGAACCGTCGACACCCATGCGCTTCTTCCGCCGCTCACGCAGCCGAGCGGATCTTCGATCTGCTGCGAAGAACTCTGAAGCTCCGCTACCGCCGCAAGATTTGCCGCGTCCTCCTGCGCTAGAACGCATGGCGATGCCTCGCTCCAGCTCGACTGACTCGCTGCCGTACCGTAGCGAGTACAATGCTCGGCCTTCGCTCCCTGGCCGTCGGCCAGATGTGCCCATGCGTCCACTGGACCTGTCAGCGGCCAGTCCTGATACGTCCTTGACGTCGATTGGCGATTTGTCGCTCTCGCGGATCCCGCCGCCGCCGCTGTTTGTGCCTAAGCCCACAACAACCTCTCTTTCTGCAGTCACAGCTTCGCCTGTGGATGTATCACCACCTACCGCGTCGATGGGCACGTCGGGCCCCATTAGCTCGCCTTCTGTGTATACCGCTTCGTCCGCGCCTCCGTCCGCGCCGCCTGTCCCTGTTGCGGAGGACGTACCTTCTGTGGCTCCTGAGGCCGATCAAGGCACCTTGTCGTCACCAGCCCTACCACCACTGCCGAACAAGTCGCCTGTTCTTCCACTCCCTTCCCCGACACCCCCCTCTGTGAATGCATCGTCCACGTCCTTGGTGTCGGCCCCGACGAACACGCACACCACGAGTTTGTCGTCGTCGCGTCCTAGCTCGCCTTTGGTGCCCAAGCCCCCAGTGAATCGCTCACCTCACAATCCTTTCCTGCAGCGCGTCAATGACGAGCCCCTGTCGCCCGACGAGTCGCATTTCCAAATGGAGCCTACGGCGTGGCCGACGCATTCGTCTGCGCCTACGGAGGCTGCATCGGTGGTTGCGACGGACGACGAAAAGCATCTGGCCGTCTCCGATGTGGACAGTCGTCCTATATCGGTACAGGTAGACGACGCGCCATCGTCGGCGGCTCATGAACTGTCTGACGCGCCTCCACGCGCCAGCTCGAGTCAGGGTGCGCTGTCGTCCTCGCCATCCGCTGCAGTCCCTGCGTCTTCCTCTGCCTCGCCTTCGCCGATGCTGCGGCCACCCACAGCGATGACGTCCGAGACTTCGCCGCCCTTGAGTGGACCACGTGCAAGCTCGCCGTGGATGCGGAAAGAGCCTTCATCGTACCGCGTAAGCACGCCTACGACCATGTCAGCTTTCCATGTTGAGGCGCCTACTACGGACTCGTCCAAGTATACGCAGCAGACACTTCCTGACGCCTTCTCCATGAGTATCCAGCCGGAGCAGGATGGAGAGTCGCCCTCGTTTGTCCTTCCTGCCTTGCCCTCGCCATCTCCCCCCATCCCGACACAAGCATGGGAGGCGCCTTCATACACATCGGACAAGGCGCCTACGTCGCCAGTACCGGCCTCGGCTCCCGTGCCAGCGCCGGCACCAGCGCCAGCGCCGGCCCATGCCCCCACGCCTTCAACATGGTCGTCCCTGCCTGTCCCCAGCACCACCTCGCAATCCGATCCATTTTTCAACTTGACGGCCACGTCGTCTCCCCCTCCTTCTCGTGCCCCGATGCCGCGTACAGCGACCGTGGGTGGTCCACGCCAAATGAGCTTGACAGCGGCGTACGATGCGGCACAGCGTGCCAAGCAAATGACACCGACCAAGCCCGGGACGTCGATTCAGTGGTCCATGCCGACGTCGGCGTCTGGATCGTCGGCTCGCGGGCCCAGCACGCCTCATACCCCTCTGTCTGGGCTGGGCTTGCATAATGCAGCCCCCTCGTCCGCGCCCCTGGGTCTGGCTGCCTCGGATGCACATGCCGCGTCCTCTACGGAACCATGGTCGGTGCCTCCACCCTCGAACTCGACGGGGGTGCCCTCTCTCTCGTTCGTGGACGACCCTTCTATTGCGACTGTGCTCTACGATTCGGATTCGATCGACACGCGCCATGCAACGCCCAGCGTCGGAGATACGCCTGTACAGCCAGCTGTCTCTACGCGCATGCCCTCGTCGTACAAGAGCGCACCGCCGACAAGCGCCGCCCTCCGTGCGCCATCGGCGGCAGCGTCGGGGCCTTTCGATGCAATCTCGATGTCGCCAGAGCAGAAGCGCGTGTCGATGTTGGCGGAAATTGAAGATATGCTTCAGGCGGCACTCAATATTGCCTCGTCGCCTCATGACGACACCGTCTCTAACAAGGGGCCAGCATCGTACGATGACCCGTTCTCCTTGTCGTTCAACGGCTCCCAAGCTGATGCCTCGACGCTGGCGCTACCGAAGGTCGATGTGCCTTCGCGGTTGGAGCAGGTGTATGCCCAGCAAGCGACTTTGCGTGGCTCGATCGAGTCGTCTCGGGCAGAGATTCTGAGTCTACGTCAAAAGATCAAAGCGTTCCGTACGGGTCTGGAGGACGATCCTATTTTGCACGAAGAGCCTATCGCGCCGAGCGTGGGTACAACGTCGCAGCTGGACTCGCAGCGCCGGCTCCGCGAAAGCTTGGCATCTATGGATGATTTAGATCGCCGCCTTGCGTCTATGCTCGCTATGCATGGTACCCCCATCTCCGACTAGTTTCTGCATGACTAGGGATCGTCCTTGGCGCTGAGCCCTAGTGTGCTTGTGCGAGCCGCCCTGCCTCCTTCGTAGGCGTATTTCTATCCAATCAGATGCCTGTTTTAAGGCTCGCTGCCCTTGGGACACGTACATTGAGGTATATATTTTGCGCTACGAACATGAATAGAGTAACCCCACGTTGATGGGCGCTGCAAAACATAGAATTTGTCGGGACATTAGCCGACTCAACGTCCGGCAGGTCGCTCGGGCGTCCGTAGAGCTACGAAGCACAGCCAACCTGCATGCACGCCGACAAAGTATTTATGTAAGTCGACTGCATAATTCATGCCATCGACCAGTGTCAGCTGCAGGGAGGTGCGTGCGGTAGGTTTTCCAAGCCCACTAGGCAGTGTTGTTTGTATCTAAGCAACAGCTGGCCGCAATGGGAATTCACAGTGGACAGCGGCACGTCCCCCGTCGCGTGGCGCCGCCGTTTCGGAAGAAAGGCGTCACCGTTCGTAGGATCATACTGCCTTTCCTTAGCACTACAAACTTGTTTGCTATCTAACACATATTTCGTGTTTGACAGAGCGCCAACTGTCATTCGCATACTCGTTTAAGTGCCTCGTATCTCTCTATCCCGCTGGTTCGGTTTCCTTTCGTGGTTCCTCTCTCAGTGTTTTATTCCCATCTGTTCTTTGTTAGGAAGTGAGCGCCAACACTTTCATTCATTGACAGGTTTTCCCATCCATCTCTACGTGAATTCCCCCAATTCTATACAACTATGTCTACCAATTTCCATTCGGACGAACGCCCGGAGAGTCTGGCTGTCGTCGGTATCGGTCTCCGTCTCCCGGGTGCGCGCGACAAGAAAGAGTACTTTGAGCTCCTGAAGGAGAGCCGATGCGCTATCGGTCGCGTGCCCCGCGACCGCTGGAACCCCGATGCGATGACACAGCTCGGCGGTGTCCCGGGTATGGTCGTCACCGACCAGGGTGGTTTCGTCGACCCGCACACGGAGATCGACTCGCTCGAGTTCGGTATCTCGCCGGCTGAGAGCAAGAAGATTGACCCTCACCAGATCATGCTCGTGGAAATCGTGCACCAGGCTCTGGAAGACTCTGGTATCCACTACCGTGGCACCAACACTGGTGTCTTCGTGACGGGTTCGCCCGATGTGCACAATCTCGGTAACGATATGTGGGACATGGGCCCGTACAGTGCTACCGGTGCTGCGTTCTCGATGCAGGCCAACCGTCTGTCGTACCTGTTCGACTTGCGTGGTCCGTCCGTGTACCTCGACACGGCCTGCTCGTCCAGTATTACGTGTCTGCACTTGGCCCGTGCTGCTATCCTGCGCGGTGACTGTGACATGGCCGTCGTTGCCGCTGTCAACCTGATCTTGGCGCCGCACGCCTCGCTGTCGTTCTCGACACTGGGTACGCTGTCGGCCACCGGTCTCTGCCACACTTTCGACGCGTCTGCCGACGGTTACTCGCGTGGTGAGGGTTGCACCGTCATTATCCTGCAGCGCACGGAGGACGCTGTGCGCTGCGGTAGCCACATCTACTCGGAGATTACTGGTACTTCGATCAACGCCAACGGTAAGGGCAAGTCGATTACCATGCCCGACGGTCCGCAGCAGAAGGCGGCGACCTACGCTGCCTACAAGGAGGCACGTCGTGACCCGACCGAGACGGTGTACGTTGAGTGCCACGGTACTGGTACGCCGGTCGGTGACCCTATTGAGGCGAACGCTGTCGGTGAGGTGTTCACGCCGGGCCGTGCGGAGGGTGACTACCTGAAGATCGGTTCGGCGAAGACCAACGTCGGTCACTTGGAGCCGGCGGCCGGTCTTGTGGGCCTGATCAAGAACTGCTACACGCTCGACATGGGTCTGCTTCTGCCGCACCTGCACTTCAAGAACCCGAGCCCGAACATTCGTTGGGACGAGTTCAAGATCAAGGTGCAGACGGAGACGGAGCCGCTGCCGAAGAACAAACTCTCGAAGGACGGCAAGTACATTGTGTCGCTCTCGTCGTTCGGTTTCGGTGGTGCGAACAGTCACACTGTGATGGAGCGTGTGCCGAACAAGTCGCTGGAGCTGAAGGACCAGTCGCTCTCGCCGAACGACCCTATGCTGGTGGCCATCGGTGCGCTGAGCAACCGTGCTGTGACGTCGCTGAGCAACACCATCTCGGAGGTGTGGACGGAGACCAAGGACCCGCTCACCGCCTCGTTGCTGGCGCGTACGATGACAGAGCGTGCGCGTGGTAACCCGAACCTGGCGTACGCTGTGGCCTCGCTGAACGAGCCGCTGAGCTTCTCAGAGACGGTCGTTGCCTCGACGCCGGATCTAAACCCGATCAAGGCGTTCGTGTTCTGTGGTCAGGGTCCGCAGCACGAGGACATGGGCCGTCATCTGTACGTGCGCTTCAAGGCGTTCCGTGAGTCGGTGAACGAGTCGTTTGCCATCGTGAAGAAGTTCCACGACAAGAACTTCGAGGAGGAGTACGGTCTCTTCAACCCTGACGCGGAGGGTCACGTGGCCAAGACCGAGTCGGGTGGCTGGACGGTGGAGTGCATTGTGATTGCCATCACCATCTTCCAGATTGCCCTGTTCGACCTGTGGGTCGACCTGGGTGTGAAGCCTGATGTGGTCATGGGCCATTCGGTCGGTGAGATTGCCGCGATGTACGCCTCGGGTGCCCTGTCGCACGAGAAGGCCATTCGTACGGCCATTGCCCGTTCGAACGCTCTGACGCTCCTTGACAAGGTTGACGGTCAGATGGCCGCCCTTGGTATGGGCCGTGAGGAGGCGGAGAAGCTCATTCAACGCATCATGAAGGAGCAGAACGTCACGGAGGGTCTCTGGGTCTCGGCCTCGAACTCGACCAACGCCGTGTCGGTGTCGGGTAAGACGAGTCTCTTGGAGGCAGTTGTGAACGACTGTGAGGCGCAGGGCATCTTTGCGCGTCACCTGCGTGTCGGTGGTCCGTACCACTCGCCGATGGTGTCGCCGTGTGGTGAGCCATTCCTCAAGGAGGTGTACCCGATTGTCGATGCCGAGAAGAACGTGCCTACGACGCGCTTCATCTCGACGGTCGACGGTCGCATGCACGATGTCGGCCATGCGCTCGACGCTCAGTACTGCTGGAAGAACGTCAGCCAGCCTGTGCTGTTCCGTGAGTCGATGGAGGCGCTGCACGCCTACCGCAAGGAGCAGGACCGTGGTCTGCTGGTGGTTGAGATTGCGCCGCACTCGGTGCTGGGCTCGTACATGGAGGAGATCACCCGCTCGGTGGGTGGTGAGCGCACGACGATTGTGTCGTGTGCTCGTCGCCCTAACTTTAAGAAGGGCGAGACGAAGGACACCCCTGGCGAGATTACGCAGTTCCTTGGCGCCGTGGGTGGTGCGCTCCAGTCGGGTGTGCGTGACGTGATTGTGTACAAGCTGTACAGCGACGAGTTCATTGACCGCCCGATGGGTGTGAACTCGACGCTGGAGAAGCTGCCCGAGTACCCCTTCCTGCCGCTGAAGAAGGTGACGCATGAGGTGTCGTTCCCTGAGCACCTGCGTATTCGTGACCCTGCGCCGCCGCTGTGCAGTGAGACGTTCCGTATCAATGCGCAGACGCACTCGTGGACCAAGGGCCACAAGATTCGTGGCACCATTGTGTTCCCTGGTGCCGGTTACGCCGAAGCTGCGCTCGAGGCTGGTGCGCGTACGATTACCAACATGAAGATCCACCGTGCGATGGTCGTCGAGGAGGAGGGCACGCCGAAGTATGCCCAGTTCAAGATGACGGGCATCAACGGCGGCTGGGAGTTCCGTTCGTCGGGTAAGAACGCCGTGAACGACGCCGGTCTGATCTTCGACCAGCTGCACGCCAGCGGTCAGATGACGACGGAGAGCACGCCGCTGGGCCCGTCGAACATTGAGGAGGTGTTCGGCAAGAACTGGATCGAGCACTTTGACATTGTCATGGACGGCGAGACGTTCTACTCGCGTCTGCGTCCCAACGGTTCGATGCACACGGGTGCGTTCGGTATGATCAACGAGGTTCGTGGCTCGACGACGCGTGAGGACGACTACATTGCGTTTGTCGATGTGTTGCCGGACCTGTGGACCTCGCGTGAGGCCTACGGTATGATCTTCCACCCTGGTCTCCTTGACTCGGCCTTCCTGTGTACCTGGATTCCTGCGCTGCCGTTCGACGGTACCAAGCTCGGTGTCGATGCCTTCTTGCCCAACCAGCTGGACATTCTTACGGTGCGTGCTACGCCGGAGGAGATCCGCAACGCGAAGCAGCTTGTGCTGTACGTCCAGACGCTCATTAGCAACGACCAGAACATCAAGCACAACATTCTGATGTTCGACCGTGCGACCGGCAAGACCCTGGCCTTCCTCAAGGGTCTGGAGTGCCAGCGTATCAAGGACACGGCGAAGGAGCGCGAGGGTTACACCGAAAGCTGGGAGCCGCGTGCATTGGACGCGACTGTGAAGCCCACCGAGGCGTTCACCATCCAGCCGGAGCTTACGACCAAGTTCCTGGGCAACATGGAAGGCGAGGACGAGTCGGGTGTTGTGGCGGAGGCGCTCAAGAGCGGCTCCGTCGTCGGCACGCAGCTGCAGGACGACCTGTTCAGCGTGCCGGGCTTCACTACGGAGACGGTCGAGAGCCTGAACACCATGGTGCAGCGTGTGCTCATGTCGTCGCACGAGAAGCTGCCGCGCCGTGTGTTCCGTGTGCTTGAGATGTACCCGCGCCACCGCAAGACGAACCTCCAGCCGCTGGTCCAGTGGGCCGAGCGCCGTGGTCTGTACGTGGACCTTGTGCGTCTGAACATTGCGTCGGCGGAGCGTGGCTCGGATGCGTTCCTTACGGGCCCGTACGACATTCCGCAGGCCATTCTCGACTCGAACCGCACGATCCCTGCGTCGTTCGACGTGGTCGTCGCGTGCGATGTGCTGCGCTGCGCATCCGATGTGAGCGCGGCCCTCAAG